>NW_027254857.1:1002650-1336867 GCF_044704955.1 Pristiophorus japonicus | reverse complement strand
CTTGGGGGAGTAGGAGAGCTTGGGGGAGTCGGAGAGCTTGGGGCAGTAGGAGAGCTTGGGGGTGTAGTAGAGCTTGGGGTGCAGGAGAGCTTGGGTGTGTAGGAGAGCGTGGGTGTGCAAGAGAGCTTGGGGGAGTAGGAGAGCTTGGGGGAATAGGAGAGCTTGTGGGAGTAGGAGAACTTGGGGGAGTCGGAGAGCTTGGGGGAGTCGGAGAGCTTGGGGGAGTAGGAGAACTTGGAGAAGTAGGAGAACTTGGGGGAGTAGGAGAGGTTGCGGGATTAGGAGAGCTTTGGGGGTAGGAGAGCTTGGGGGAGTAGGAGAGCTTGGGGGAGTAGGAGAGCTTGGGGGAGTAGGAGAGCTTGGGGGAGTAGGAAAAATTGGAGGAGTAGCAGAGCTTGGGGGAGTAGGAGAGATTGGGGGAGTAGGAGAGCTTGGGGGAGTAGGAGAGCTGATCGGAGAAGGAGAGTTAACCGGATTAAAGAGAGCTTGAGGGAGTGGGAGAGCTTGAGGAAGTAGGAGAGCTTGGGGGAGTAGGATAGCTTGGTGGAGTCGGAGAGCTTGGGGGAGTAGGAGAGCTTGGGGGATTAGAAGAGCTAGGGGGTGTAGGAGAGCTTGGGGGTGTAGGAGAGCTTGGGGGTGTAGGAGAGCTTGGGTGTGCAGGAGAGATTGGGGGAGTAGGAGAGCTTGGGGGAGTAGGAGAGCTGTGGGAGTAGGAGAGCTTGGGGGAGTAGGAGAGCTTGGGGGAGTAGGAGAGCTTGGGGGAGTAGGAGAGCTTGGGGAAGTAGAAGAGCTTGGGGGAGTCGGAGAGCTTGGGGGAGTCGGAGAGCTTGGGAGAGTAGGAGAGCTTGGGGGAAGTAGGGCAGCTTGGGGGAGTAGGAGAGTTTGGGGAGTAGGAGAGCTTGGGGGAGTAGGAGAACTTGGGGGAGTAGGAGAGCTTGGGGGAGTAGGAGAGCTTGGTGGAGTAGGAGAGCTTGGGGGATTAGGAGAGCTTTGGGGAGTCGGAGAGATTGGAGGAGTAGGAGAGCTTCGGGGAGTAGGAGAGCTTGGGTGACGAGGAGAGCTTGGGGGAGTAGGAGAGCTTGGGGGAGTAGGAGAGCTTGGGGAATAGGAGAGCTTCCCGGAATTGTAGAGCATGGGGGATGAGGATAGGTGGGCGTGTAGGAGAGGTTGGGGGAGTCGGAGATCGTTCCGGTGTGGGAGAGCTGACCGGATTAGGAGAGCTTAGCGGAGTAGGAGAGCTTGGGGGAGAAGTAGAGCTTGGGGGAGAAGGAGTGTTTGGGGGAGAAGGAGAGCTTGGGGGAGTAGGAGAACTTGGGGGAGTAGGAGAGCTTGGGGGAGTCGGAGAGTTTGGGGAATATGAGAGCTTTGGGTGTAGGATAGCTTGGGTGAGTAGGAGATCTTACCTGAGTAGGAGAGCTTGAGGAAGTCGGAGAGCTTACTGGAGTACGAGAGCTTGGGGGAGTAGGAGAGCTTTGGGGAGTAGGAGAGCTTGGGGGAGTAGGAGAGATTGGGGTAGTTGGAGAGTTTGGGGGAGTAGGAGAGCTTGCAGGTGTAGGAAAGCTGGGAGGAGTAGGAGAGCTTGGGGGAATAGGATCGTTGGGGGTGTAGGAGAGCTTGCGGAAGTCGGAGAGCTTGGGTGTGTAGGAGAGCTTGGAGGTGTAGGAGAGCTTGGAGGTGTAGGAGAGCTTGGGGGAGGAGGAGAGCTTGGGTGAGGAGGCGAGCTTGGTGGAGGAGGAGAGCTTGGGGAGGAGGAGAGCTTGGTTGAGGAGGAGAGCTTGTGGGAAGCGGAGAGCTTGGTGGAGCAGGAGAGCTTGGTGGAACAGGAGAGCTTAGTGGAGCAGGAGAGCCTGGTGGAGTAGGAGAGCTTGGTGGAGTTGGAGATCTTGCGCGAGTACTGGAGCTTGGGGGAGTAGAAGAGCTTCCCGGAATAGGAGAGCTTGGGGGAGTAGGATCGGTGCGGGTGCAGGAGAGCTTGGTGGTGCAGTACAGCTTGGGTGTGTAGGAGAGCTTGGGGGAGTTGGAGAGCTTGGGGGAGTAGGAGAGCTTGGGGGAGTAGGAGAGCTTGGGGGAGTAGAGAGCTTGGGGGAGCAGGAGAGCTTGGGGGAGCAGAAGAGCTTGGGGGCGTCGGAGAGCTTAGGGGTGTAGGAGAGCTTGGGGGAGTAGGAGAGCTTTGGGGAGAAGGAGAGATTGGAGGAGTAGGAGAGCTTGGGGGAGTAGGAGAGCTTGGGTGACGAGGAGAGCTTGGGGGAGTAGGAGAGCTTGGGGGTGTAGGAGAGCTTGGGGGAGAAGGAGAGCTTGGCGGATTAGGAGATCTTGGGGAAGTCGGAGAGCTTGGAGCTGTAGTAGAGCTTAGATGTGTTGAAAGCTTGGAGGTTTAGGAGAGCTTGGGGGAGGAGGAGAGCTAGGGGGTGGAGGCGAGCTTGGGGGAGGAGGAGTGCTTGGGGGAGGGGGAGAGCTTGGGGGAGGAGGAGAGCTTGGGGGACGAGGAGAGCTTGGTGGAGCAGGAGAGTTTGTGGAGCAGGAGAGCTTGGTGGAGCAGGAGAGCTTAGTGGAGCAGGAGAGCCTGGTGGAGTCGGTGAGCTTGGTGGAGTAGGAGAGCTTGGTGGAGTAGGAGATCTTGCGCGAGTACGAGAGCTTGGGGAGTAGGAGAGCTTCCCGGAATAGGAGAGCATGGGGGAGTAGGATAGATGGGGGTGTAGGAGAGGTTGGGGGAGTCGGAGAGCTTTGGGGAGTAGGAGAGATTGGAGGAGTAGGAGAGCTTGGGGGAGTAGGAGACCTTGGGTGACGAGGAGAGCTTGGGGGAGTAGGAGAGCTTGGGGGAGTAGGAGAGCTTTGGGGAGTAGGAGAGATTGGAGGAGTAGGAGAGCTTGGGGGAGTAGGAGTTCTTGGGTGACGAGGAGAGCTTGGGGGAGTAGGAGAGCTTGGGGGAGTAGGAGAGCTTGGGGGAGAACGAGAGCTTGGGGGATTAGGAGAGCTTGGGGAAGTAGGAGAGCTTGGAGGTGTAGTAGAGCTTAGATGTGTTGAAGAGCTTGGAGGTGTAGGAGAGCTTGGGGGAGGAGGAGAGCTAGGGGGTGGAGGCGAGCTTGGGGGAGTAGGAGAGCTTGGGGAAGGGGGAGAGCTTGGGAGAGGAGGAGAGCTTGGGGGACGAGGAGAGCTTGGTGGAGCAGGAGAGCTTTGTGGAGCAGGAGAGCTTGGTGGAGCAGGAGAGCTTAGTGGAGCAGGAGAGCCTGATGGAGTAGGGGAGCTTGGTGGAGTAGGAGAGCTTGGTGGAGTAGGAGATCTTGCGCGAGTACGAGAGCTTGGGGAGTAGGAGAGCTTCCCGGAATAGGAGAGCATGGGGGAGTAGGATAGGTGGGGGTGTAGGAGAGGTTGGGGGAGTCGGAGAGCGTTCCGGAGTGGGAGAGCTGACCGGATTAGGAGAGTTAGCGGAGTAGGAGAGCTTGGGGGAGAAGTAGAGCTTGGTGGAGAAGGAGTGTTTGGGGGAGAAGGAGAGCTTGGGGGAGTAGAAGAACTTGGAGGAGTAGGAGAGCTTGGGGGAGACGAAGAGCTTGGGGAATATGAGAGCTTGGCGTGTAGGATAGCTTGGGTGAGTAGGAGATATTACATGAGTAGGAGAGGTGGAGGAAGTAGGAGAGCTTACCGGAGTAGGTGAGCTTGGGGGAGTAGGAGAGCTTTGGGGAGTAGGAGAGCTTGGGGGAGTAGGAGAGCTTTGGGGAGTAGGAGAGCTTGGGGGAGTAGGAGAGATTGGGGGAGTTGGAGAGCTTGGGGGAGTAGGAGAGCTTGCAGGTGTAGGAAAGCTGGGAGGAGTAGGAGAGCTTGGGGGAATAGGATAGGTGGGGGTGTAGGAGAGCTTGGGGAAGTCGGAGAGCTTGGGTGTGTAGGAGAGCTTGGAGGTGTAGGCGAGCTTGGAGGTGTAGGAGAGCTTGGGGGAGGAGGAGATCTTGTGGGAGTAGGAGACCTTGGGGGAGTAGGAGAGCTTGGGGGAGTAGGAGAGCTTGGGGGAGTAGGAGAGATTGGGGGAGTAGAGAGCTTGGGGGAGCAGGAGAGCTTGGGGGAGCAGAAGAGCTTGGGGGCGTCGGAGAGCTTGGGGGTGTAGGAGAGCTTGGGGGAGTAGGAGAGCTTTGGGGAGTAGGAGAGATTGGAGGAGTAGGAGAGCTTGGGGGAGTAGGAGAGCTTGGGTGACGAGGAGAGCTTGGGGGAGTAGGAGAGCTTGGGGGAGTAGGAGAGCTTGGGGGTGAAGGAGAGCTTGGGGGATTAGGAGAGCTTGGGGAAGTAGGAGAGCTTGGAGGTGTAGTAGAGCTTAGATGTGTTGAAGAGCTTGGAGGTGTAGGAGAGATTGGGGGAGGAGGAGAGCTAGGGGGTGGAGGCGAGCTTGGGGGAGGAGGAGAGCTTGGGGGAGGGGGAGAGCTTGGGGGAGGAGGAGAGCTTGGGGGACGAGGAGAGCTTGGTGGAGCAGGAGAGCTTTGTGGAGCAGGAGAGCTTGGTGGAGCAGGGGAGCTTAGTGGAGCAGGAGAGCCTGACGGAGTAGGGGAGCTTGGTGGAGTAGGAGAGCTTGGTGGAGTAGGAGATCTTGCGCGAGTACGAGAGCTTGGGGAGTAGGAGAGCTTCCCGGAATAGGAGAGCATGGGGGAGTAGGATAGGTGGGGGTGTAGGAGAGGTTGGGGGAGTCGGAGAGCGTTCCGGAGTGGGAGAGCTGACCGGATTAGGAGAGCTTAGCGGAGTAGGAGAGCTTGGGGGAGAAGTAGAGCTTGGGGGACAAGGAGTGTTTGGGGGAGAAGGAGAGCTTGGGGGAGTAGAATAACTTGGAGGAGTAGGAGAGCTTGGGGGAGTCGAAGAGCTTGGGGAATATGAGAGCTTGGCGTGTAGGATAGCTTGGGTGAGTAGGAGATATTACATGAGTAGGAGAGGTGGAGGAAGTAGGAGAGCTTACCGGAGTAGGAGAGCTTGGGGGAGTAGGAGAGCTTTGGGGAGTAGGAGAGCTTGGGGGAGTAGGAGAGCTTTGGGGAGTAGGAGCGCTTGGAGGAGTAGGAGAGATTGGGGGAGTTGGAGAGCTTGGGGGTGTAGGAGAGCTTGCAGGTGTAGGAAAGCTGGGAGGAGTAGGACAGCTTGGGGGAATAGGATAGGTGGGGGTGTAGGAGAGCTTGGGGAAGTCGGAGAGCTTGGGTGTGTAGGAGAGCTTGGAGGTGTAAGCGAGCTTGGAGGTGTAGGAGAGCTTGGGGGAGGAGGAGATCTTGTGGGAGTAGGAGACCTTGGGGGAGTAGGAGAGCTTGGGGGAGTAGGAGAGCTTGGGGGAGTAGGAGAGATTGGGGGAGTAGAGAGCTTGGGGGAGCAGGAGAGCTTGGGGGAGCAGAAGAGCTTGGGGGCGTCGGAGAGCTTGGGGGTGTAGGAGAGCTTGGGGGAGTAGGAGAGCTTTGGGGAGTAGGAGAGATTGGAGGAGTAGGAGAGCTTGGGGGAGTAGGAGAGCTTGGGTGACGAGGAGACCTTGGGGGAGTAGGAGAGCTTGGGGGAGTAGGAGAGCTTGGGGGAGAAGGAGAGCTTGGGGGATTAGGAGAGCTTGGGGAAGTAGGAGAGCTTGGAGGTGTAGTAGAGCTTAGATGTGTTGAAGAGCTTGGAGGTGTAGGAGAGCTTGGGGGAGGAGGAGAGCTAGGGGGTGGAGGCGAGCTTGGGGGAGGAGGAGAGCTTGGGGGAGGGGGAGAGCTTGGGGGAGGAGGAGAGCTTGAGGGACGAGGAGAGCTTGGTGGAGCAGGAGAGCTTTGTGGAGCAGGAGAGCTTGGTGGAGCAGGAGAACTTAGTGGAGCAGGAGAGCCTGATGGAGTAGGGGAGCTTGGTGGAGTAGGAGAGCTTGGTGGAGTAGGAGAGCTTGGGGGAGAAGTAGAGCTTGGGGGAGAAGGAGTGTTTGGGGGAGAAGGAGAGCTTGGGGGATTAGAAGAACTTGGAGGAGTAGGAGAGCTTGGGGGAGTCGGAGACCTTGGGGAATATGAGAGCTTGGCGTGTAGGATAGCTTGGGTGAGTAGGAGATATTACATGAGTAGGAGAGGTGGAGGAAGTAGGAGAGCTTACCGGAGTAGGAGAGCTTGGGGGAGTAGGAGAGCTTTGGGGAGTAGGAGAGCTTGGGGGAGTAGGAGAGCTTTGGGGAGTAGGAGAGCTTGGGGGAGTAGGAGAGCTTGCAGGTGTAGGAAAGCTGGGAGGAGTAGGAGAGCTTGGGGGAATAGGATAGGTGGGGGTGTAGGAGAGCTTGGGGAAGTCGGAGAGCTTGGGTGTGTAGGAGAGCTTGGAGGTGTAGGCGAGCTTGGAGGTGTAGGAGAGCTTGGGGGTGGAGGAGATCTTGGGTGAGGAGGCGAGCTTGGTGGAGGAGGAGAGCTTGGGGAGGAGGAGAGCTTGGTTGAGGAGGAGAGCTTGTGGGAAGCGGAGAGCTTGGTGGAGCAGGAGAGCTTGGTGGAACAGGAGAGCTTATTGGAGCAGGAGAGCCTGGTGGAGTAGGAGAGCTTGGTGGAGTTGGAGATCTTGCGCGAGTACTAGAGCTTGGGGGAGTAGAAGAGCTTCCCGGAATAGGAGAGCTTGTGGGAGTAGGATAGGTGCGGGTGTAGTAGAGCTTGGTGGTGCAGTACAGCTTGGGTGTGTAGGAGAGCTTGGGGGAGTTGGAGAGCTTGGGCGAGTAGGAGAGCTTGGGGAAGTCGGAGAGCTTGGGGGAGTAGGAGAGCTTGGAGGAGTTGGAGAGCTTGGGGGAGTAGGAGAGGCTGGGGGAGTAGGAGAGCTTTGGGGAGTAGGAGAGCTTGGGGGAGTAGGAGAGCTTGGGGGAGTAAGAGAGCTTGGGGGAGTAGGAGAGCTTGGGGAGAAGGAGAGCTTGGGGGATTAGGAGAGCTTGGGGAAGTAGGAGAGCTTGGAGGTGTAGGAGAGCTTAGAGGTGTTAAAGAGCTTGGAGGTGTAGGAGAGCTTGGGGGAGGAGGAGAGCTTGGGGGAGGAGGCGTGCTTGGGGGAGGGGGAGAGCTTGGGGGAGGAGGAGAGCTTGAGGGAGTAGGAGAGCTTGGGGCAGTAGGGTAGCTTGGGGGAGTAGGAGAGCTTGGGGGAGGAGTAGAGCTTGGGGGAGTAGGAGAGCATGGGGGAGTAGAAGAGCTTGGGGGAGTCGGAGAGCTTGGGGGAGTAGATTAGTTTGGTGGAGTAGGATAGTTTGGAGGAAGTAGGAGAATTTGGCGAAGAGGAGAGCTTGGGGGAGTAGGAGAGCTTGGGGGTGCAGGAGAGCTTGGGGGTGTAGGAGCGCTTGGGGGAGTAGGAGAGCTTGGGGGAGTAGGAGAGCTTGGGGGAGTAGGAGATCTTGGGGGAGTAGGAATGCTGACCGGAGTAGGAGAGTTAACCGGAATAAAGAGAGCTTGAGGGAGTGGGAGAGCTTGAGGAAGTCGGAGAGCTTGGGGGAGTAGGAGAGCTTGGGGGAGTAAGAGAGCTTGGGGGAGTAGGAGAGCTTGGGGGAGTAGGAGAAATTGGAGGTGTCGCAGAGCTTGGGGGATTAGGAGAGATTGGGGGAGTAGCAGAGCTTGGGGGAGTAGGAGAGCAGATCGGAGTAGGAGAGTCAACCGGAATAAAGAGAGCTTGAGGGAGTGGGAGAGATTGGGGGAGTAGGAGAGCTTGGGGGAGTAGGAGAGCTTGGGGGATTGGGAAAGCTTGGGGGAGTAGGAGAGCATGTGGGAGTAGGAGAGCTTGGGGGAGCAGGAGAGCTTGGGGGTGTCGGCGAGTTGGGGGAGTAGAAGAGCTTGGGGGAGTCGGAGAGCTTGGGGGAGTCGGAGAGCTTGGGGGAGTAGGAGAGCTTGGAGGAGTAGGAGAGCTTGGGTGTGTAGGAGAGCGTGGGTGTGCAGGAGCGCTTGGGGGAGCAGAAGAGCTTGGGGGAGTAGGAGAGCTTGGCGGAGTAGGAAAGCTTGGGGGAGTAGGAGAGCATGTGGGAGTAGGAGAGCTTGGGGGAGCAGGGGAGCTTGGAGGTGTCGGCGAGCTTGGGGGAGTAGAAGAGCTTGGGGGAGTCGGAGAGCTTGGGGAAGTCGGAGAGCTTGGGGGAGTAGGAGAGCTTGGAGGAGTAGGAGAGCTTGGGGGAGTAGGAGAGGCTGGGGGAGTAGGAGAGCTTTGGGGAGTAGGAGAGCTTGGGGGAGTAGGAGAGCTTGGGGGAGTAAGAGAGCTTGGGGGAGTAGGAGAGCTTGGGGGAGTATGAGAAATTGGAGGTGTCGCAGAGCTTGGGGGAGTAGGAGAGATTGGGGGAGTAGCAGAGCTTGGGGGAGTAGGAGAGCTGATCGGAGTAGGAGAGTTAACCGGAATAAAGAGAGCTTGAGGGAGTGGGAGAGCTTGAGGAAGTAGGATGGCTTGGTGGAGTAGGAGAGCTTGGGGGAGTAGGAGAGCTTGGGGGACTAGGAGAGCTTGGGGGAGTCGGAGAGCTTGAGGGAGTAGAGGAGCTTGGGGGTCTAGGAGAGCTTGGTGGTGTAGGAGAGCTTGGGGGTGTAGGAGAGCTTGGGTGTGCAGGAGAGCTTGGGGGAGTAGGAGAGTTGGGGGAGTAGGAGAGCTCTGGGAGTAGGAGAGCTTTGGGGAGTAGGAGAGCTTGGGGGAGTAGGAGAGCTTGGGGGAGTAGGCGAGCTTGGGAGAGTAGGAGAGCTTGGGGGAGTAGGAGAGCTTGGGGGAGTAGGAGAGCTTGGAGGAGTAGGAGAGCTTGGGTGAGTGGGAGAGTTTGGGGGAGTAGGAGAGCTTGGGGGTGTAGGAGAGCTTGGGGGAGTAGGAGAGCTTGGGCGATTAGGAGAGCTTTGGGGAGTAGGAGAGATTGGAGGAGTAGGAGAGCTTGGGGGAGTAGGAGAGCTTGGGTGACGAGGAGAGCTTGGGGGAGTAGGAGAGCTTGGGGGAGTAGGAGAGCTTGTGGTAGAAGGAGAGCTTGGGGGTTTAGGAGATCGTGGTGATGTAGGAGAGCTTGGAGGTGTAGGAGAGCTTAGAGGTTTTGAAGAGCTTGGAGGTGTAGGAGAGCTTGGGGGAGGAGGAGAGCTTGGGGGAGGTGGCGAACTTGGGGGAGGAGGAGAGCTTGGGGGAGGGGGAGAGCTTCGGGGAGGAGGAGAGCTTGGGGGAGGAGGAGAGCTTGGTGGAGCAGGAGAGCTTTGTGGTGCAGGAGAGCTTCGTGGAGCAGGAGAGCTTAGTGGAGCAGGAGAGCCTGGTGGAGTGGGAGAGCTTGGTGGAGTAGGAGAGCTTGGTGGAGAAGGAGATCTTGCGCGAGTACGAGAGCTTGGGGAATAGGAGAGCTTCCCGAAATTGGAGAGCATTGGGGAGTAGGATAGGTGGGGGTGTAGGAGAGGTTGCGGGAGTCGGAGAGCGTTCCGGAGTGGGAGAGCTGACCGGATTAGGAGAGCTTAGCGGAGTAGGAGAGCTTGGTGGAGAAGTAGAGTTTGGGGGAGAAGGAGTGTTTGGGGGAGAAGGAGAGCTTGGGGGAGTAGGAGAACTTGGGGGAGTAGGAGAGCTTGGGGGAGTCGGAGAGCTTGGGGGAGTCGGAGAGCTTGGGGGAGTAGGATAGCTTGGGTGAGTAGGAGATCTTACCTGAGTAGGAGAGCTTGAGGAATAGGAGAGATTGGGGGAGTAGGAGAGCTTGTGGGAGTAGGAGAGCTTACTGGAGCAGGAGAGCTATGTGGAGCAGGAGAGCTTAGTGGAGCAGGAGAGACTGGTGGAGTAGGAGAGCTTGGTGGAGTAGGAGAGCTTGGTGGAGTAGGAGTTCTTGCGCGGGTACGAGAGCTTGGGGAGTCGGAGAGCTTCCCGGATTAGGAGAGCTTGGGGGAGTAGGATAGGTGGAGGTGTAGGAGAGCTTGGGGGAGTCGGAGAGCGTTCCAGAGTGGGGGAGCTGACCGGATTACGAGAGCTTAGCGGAGTAGGAGAGCTTGGGGGAGAAGTAGAGCTTGGGGGAGAAGGAGTGTTTGGGGGAGAAGGAGAGCTTGGGGGAGTAGGAGAACTTGGGGGAGTAGGAGAGCTTGGGGGAGTTGGAGAGCTTGGGGAATATGAGAGCTTGGGGTGTAGGATAGCTTGGGTGAGTAGGAGATCTTACCTGAGTAGGAGAGCTTGAGGAAGTAGGAGAGATTGGGGGAGTAGGAGAGCTTGGGGGTGTCGGAGAGCTTGGGGGAGGAGGAGAGCTAACCGGAGTACGAGAGCTCGGGGGAGTAGGACACCTTGGGGGAGGAGAAAAGCTTGGTGGAGTAGGAGAACTTGTGGGAGTAGGAGAGCTTCGGCGAGTCGGAGAGCTTGTAGAGTCGGAGAGCTTGGGGGAGACGGAGAGCTTGGGGGATTCGGAGAGCTTGGGGGAGTAGGATAGCTTGGGGGATCAGGAGAATTTACCGGAGTCGGAGAGCTTGAGGCTGTAGGAGAGCTTGGGGTAGTAGAAATGCTTACCGGAGTAGGAGAGCTTTCCGGAGCAGATTAGTTTGGGAGTGACGGTGAGCTTGGGCGAGTAGGAGAGATAACCGGAGTAGCAGTGCTAACCGTAGTAGGAGAGCTTGCGGGAGTAGGAGAGCTTGGGGGAGCAGGAGATCTTACCGGATTCGGAGAGCTTATCGGATTAGGAGAGTTTACCTGATTAGGAGAGCTTCCCGGATTAGGAGAGCTTACCGGAGTAGAAGAGCTTACCGGAGTAGGAGAGCTTGGGGGAGTAGGAGAGCTTGGGGGAAAATGAGAGATTGGGGGAGTAGAAGAGCTTGGTGGAGTAGGAGAGCTTGGGGGAGCAGGGGAGCTGTGGGAGTAGGAGAGCTTTGGGGAGTAGGAGAGCTTGGGGGAGTAGGAGAGCTTGGGGGAGTAGGAGAGCTTGGGGGAGTAGGAGAGCTTGGAGGAGTAGGAGAGCTTGGGTGAGTGGGAGAGTTTGGGGGAGTAGGAGAGCTTGGGGGTGTTGGAGAGCTTGGGGGAGTAGGAGAGCTTGGGCGAGTAGGAGAGCTTTGGGGAGTAGGAGAGATTGGAGGAGTAGGAGAGCTTGGGGGAGTAGGAGAGCTTGGGTGACGAGGAGAGCTTGGGGGAGTAGGAGAGCTTGGGGGAGTAGGAGAGCTTGTGGTAGAAGGAGAGCTTCGGGGTTTAGGAGATCGTGGTGATGTAGGAGAGCTTGGAGGTGTAGGAGAGCTTAGAGGTGTTGAAGAGCTTGGAGGTGTAGGAGAGCTTGGGGGAGGAGGAGAGCTTGGTGGAGGTGGCGAGCTTGGGGGAGGAGGAGAGCTTGGGGAGGGGGAGAGCTTCGGGGAGGAGGAGAGCTTGGGGGAGGAGGAGAGCTTGGTGGAGCAGGAGAGCTTTGTGGTGCAGGAGAGCTTGGTGGAGCAGGAGGGCTTAGTGGAGCAGGAGAGCCTGGTGGAGTGGGAGAGCTTGGTGGAGTAGGAGAGCTTGGTGGAGAAGGAGATCTTACCGGGAATAGGAGAGCTTCCCGAAATTGGAGAGCATTGGGGAGTAGGATAGGTGGGGGTGTAGGAGATGTTGCGGGAGTCGGAGAGCGTTCCGGAGTGGGAGAGCTGACCGGATTAGGAGAGCTTAGCGGAGTAGGAGAGCTTGGTGGAGAAGTAGAGTTTGGGGGAGAAGGAGTGTTTGGGGGAGAAGGAGAGCTTGGGGGAGTAGGAGAACTTGGGGGAGTAGGAGAGCTTGGGGGAGTCGGAGAGCTTGGGGGAGT
Source organism: Pristiophorus japonicus (assembly GCF_044704955.1). Classification (NCBI taxonomy): domain Eukaryota; kingdom Metazoa; phylum Chordata; class Chondrichthyes; family Pristiophoridae; genus Pristiophorus; species Pristiophorus japonicus. The sequence goes on along the minus strand of NW_027254857.1, from coordinate 1,325,235 downwards.
CGGAGAGCTTGGGGGAGTAGGATAGCTTGGGTGAGTAGGAGATCTTACCTGAGTAGGAGCGCTTGAGGAATAGGAGAGATTGGGGGAGTAGGAGAGCTTGTGGGAGTAGGAGAGCTTACTGGAGCAGGAGAGCTATGTGGAGCAGGAGAGCTTAGTGGAGCAGGAGAGCCTGGTGGAGTAGGATAGCTTGTTGGAGTAGGAGAGCTTGGTGGAGTAGGAGTTCTTGCGCGGGTACGAGAGCTTGGGGAGTAGGAGAGCTTCCCTGATTAGGAGAGCTTGGGGGAGTAGGATAGGTGGAGGTGTAGGAGAGCTTGGGGGAGTCGGAGAGCGTTCCAGAGTGGGGGAGCTGACCGGATTACGAGAGCTTAGCGGAGTAGGAGAGCTTGGGGGAGAAGTAGAGCTTGGGGGAGAAGGAGTGTTTGGGGGAGAAGGAGAGCTTGGGGGAGTAGGAGAACTTGGGGGAGTAGGAGAGCTTGGGGGAGTCGGAGAGCTTGGGGAATATGAGAGCTTGAGGTGTACGATAGCTTGGGTGAGTAGGAGATCTTACCTGAGTAGGAGAGCTTGAGGAAGTAGGAGAGATTGGGGGAGTAGGAGAGCTTGGGGGTGTCGGAGAGCTTGGGGGAGGAGGAGAGCTTGGGGGAGTAGGAGAGCTTGGGGGAGTAGGAGAGCTTGGGGGAATAGGAGAGCTTGGCGGAGGAGTAGAGCTTGGGGGAGTAGGAGAGCTTGGATTTGTAGGAGAGCTTGGGGGAGCAGGAGTGCTTGGAGGAGTAGGAGAGCTTTGGGGAGTAGGAGAGCTGGGTGGAGTAGTAGAGCTTGGGGGAGTAGGAGAGCTTGGGGGAGTATCAGAGCTTGGGGCAATAGGAGAGCTTGGGGGAGTAGGAGAGCTTGGGGAAGTAGGAGAGCTTGGGGGAGTCGGAGAGCTTGTGAAATATGAGAGCTTGGGGGAGTAGGACAGCTTGGGTGAGTAGGAGAGCTTACCTGAGTAGGAGAGCTTGAGGCAGTAGGGGAGATTGGGGGAGTAGGAGAGCTTGGGGGTGTAAGAGAGCTTGGGGGAGTAGGAGAGCTTGGGGGAGTAGGAGAAATTGGGGGGCAGGAGAGCTTGGGGGAGTAGGAGAGCTTGGTGGAGAAGGAGAGCTTGGGGGAGTAGGAAAGCTTGGGGGAGTAGGAGATCATGTGGGAGTAGGAGAGCTTGGGGATGTCGGCGAGCTTGGGGGAGTAGAAGAGCTTGGGGGAGTCGGAAAGCTTGGGGGAGTAGGAGAGCATGTGGGAGTAGGAGTGCTTGGGGGGAAGGAGAGCTTGGGGGAGAAGGAGAGCATCCCGGAGTAGGAGAGCTTGGGGGAGCAGGAGAGCATGTGGGAGCAGGGTAGCTTACCGCAGTAGGAGAGCTTACCGGAGTAGTGGAGCTTGGGCGTGTCGGTGAGCTTGGGCGAGTAGGAGAGCTAACCGGAGTACGAGAGCTTGGGGGAGTAGGAGAACTTGGGGGAGTAGGAGAGCTTACCGGAGTAGGAGAGCTGACCGGAAAAGGAGAGCTTAACGGAGTAGGAGAGTTTGGGGGTGCAGGAGAGCTTGCGCCAGTAGGTGCGCTTGAGGGCGTAGGAGAGATTGGGGGAGTTGGAGAGCTTGGGGGTGTAGGAAAGCTTGGTGGAGTCGGGGAGCTTGTGGGAGTAGGAGAGCTTGGGCGAGTCGGAGAGATTGTGGAGTCGGAACACTTGGGGGAGTCGGAGAGCTTGGGGGAGTCGGAGTGCTAGGGGGAGTCGGAGAGCTTGGGGGGTCGGAGAGCTTGGGGGAGTAGGATAGCTTGGGGGATTAGGAGAACTTACCGGAGTAGGAGAGCTTAAGGCAGTAGGAGAGCTTGGGGTGTAGGAATGCTTACCGGATTAGGAGAGCTTGGGGGAGTAAGAGAGCTTGGGGAGTAGTGAAGCTTGTGGAAGCAGAGTAGCTTACCGGAGCAGGAATGCTTACCGGAGCAGGGGAGTTTGGGCGTGTCGGTGAGCTTGGGCGAGTAGGAGAGCTAACCGGAGTAAAGTGCTAACCGTAGTAGTAGAGCTTGCCGGAGTAGGAGAGCTTGGGGGAGCAGGAGATCTTACCGGAGTCGGAGAGCTTATCGGATTAGGAGAGCTTATCTGATTAGGAGAGCTTACCGGATTAGGAGAGCTTACCGGAGTAGAAGAACTTGGGGTAAAAGGAGAGTTTGGAGGAGTAGGAGAGCTTGCGGGACTAGGAGAGCTTGGGGGAAAAGGAGAGATTGGGGGAGTAGGAGAGCTTGGGGGAGCAGGGGAGCTTCCATGAGTAGGAGAGCTTGTGGGAGTAGGAGAGCTTGGCGGAGTAGGAGAGCTTGGGGGAGTAGGAGAGCTTGGGGGAGTTGGAGAGCTTGGAGGAGTAGGAGAGCTTGAGGGTGTAGGAGAGCGTGGGGGAGCAGGAGAGCTTGGGGGAGTAGGAGAGCTTGGGGGAGTATCATAGCTTGAGGGAATAGGAGAGCTTGGGGGAGTAGGAGAGCTTGGGGAAGTAGGAGAGTTTAGGTAATATGAGAGCTAGGGGGAGCAGGAGAGCTTGGGGGATTGTGAGAGCTTGGGCGAGTAGGAGAGCTTGGGGGATTAGGAGAACTCGTGGGAGTAGGAGAGCTTGGGGGAGTCGGAGAGCTTGGGAAATATGAGAGATTGGGTGAGTAGGACAGCTTGGGTGAGTAGGAGAGCTTACCTGATTAGGAGAGCATGAGGCAGTAGGAGAGATTGGGGGAGTAGGAGAGCTTGGGGGTGTAAGAGAGCTTTGGGGAGGAGGAGAGCTTGGGGGAGTAGGAGAGCTTCGCGTTGTAGTCGAGCTTGGGGGAGTAGGACAGCTTGGGGAGGAGAAAAATTGGGGGAGTAGGAGTGCTTGGGGGAGTAGGAGAGCTTGGGCGAGTCGGAGAGCTGACCGGAGTAGGAGAGTTCACCGGAGTAAAGAGAGCTTGAGGGAGTGGGAGAGCTTGAGGGAGTAGGAGAGCTTACCAGAGTAGGAGAGCTTGGGGGAGTCGGAGTGCTTGGGGGGAAGGAGAGCTTGGGGGAGAAGGAGAGCATCCCGGAGTAGGAGAGCTTGGGGGAGCAGGAGAGCTTGTGGGAGCAGGGTAGCTTACCGCAGTAGGAGAGCTTACCGGAGTAGGGGAGCTTGGGCGTGTCGGTGAGCTTGGGCGAGTAGGAGAGCTAACCGGAGTACGACAGCTTGGGGGAGTAGGAGAGCTTGGGGGAGGAGAAGAGCTTACCGGAGTAGGAGAGCTGACCGGAAAAGGAGAGCTTAACGGAGTAGGAGAGTTTGGGGGTGCAGGAGAGCTTGCGCCAGTAGGAGCGCTTGACGGCGTAGGAGAGCTTGGGGGAGTAGGAGAGCTTGGGGGAGTAGGAGATCTTGTGGGAGTAGGAGAGCTTGGGCGAGTCTGAGAGATTATGGAGTCGGAGTACTTGGGGGAGTCGGAGAGCTTGGGGGAGTCGCAGTGCTAGGCGGAGTCAGAGAGCTTGGGGGGTCTGAGAGCTTGGGGGAGTAGGAGAGCTTGGGGGATTAGGAGAACTTACCGAAGTAGGAGAGCTTGGGGGAGTAAGAGAGCTTGGGGAGTAGTGGAGCTTGTGGAAGCAGAGTAGCTTACCGGAGCAGGAGAGCTTACCGGAGCAGGGGAGTTTGGGCGTGTCGGTGAGCTTGGGCGAGTAGGAAAGCTAACCGGAGTAGGAGTGCTAACCGTAGTAGGAGTGCTTGCGGGAGTAGGAGAGCTTGGGGGAGCAGGAGATCTTACCGGAGTCGGAGAACTTATCGGATTAGGAGTGCTTACCTGATTAGGAGAGTTTACCGGATTAGGAGAGCTTACCGGAGTAGAAGTGCTTGGGGAAAAACGAGAGCTTGGGGGAGTAGGAGAGCTTGCGGGAATAGGAGAGCTTGGTGGAGTAGGAGAGCCAAGTGGAGTAGGAGAGCTTGGTGGAGTAGGAGAGCTTGTGGGAGTAGGAAAGCTTGGGGGAGTAGGAGAGCTTGGGGGAGTAGCAGAGCTTGAGGGAGTAGGAGAGCTTGAGGGAGCATGAGAGCATGGAGCTGTAGGAGAGCTTGGGGGAGTAGTAGAGCTTGGGGGAGTAGGAGAGCTTGTGGGAGTATGGAGAGCTTGGGGGAATAGGAGAGCTTTGGGGGAGTAGGAGAGCCATGGGAATTAGGAGAGTTTGGGGGAGTAGGAGAGCTTGGGGGAGTAGGACTGCTTGTGGGAGTAGGAGAGCTTGGGCTAGTAGGAGAGCTTGGGGGAGTAGGAGAGCTTGGGGGAGAAGGAGAGCTTGGGGAAGGAGGAGAGCTTGGGGAAGTAGGAGAGCTTGGGGGAGTAGGAGAACTTGGGGGTGTAGGAGAGCTTGGGGGAGTCGGAGAGCTTGGGTGAGTATGAGAGCTTGGGGGAATATGAGAGCTTGGGGGAGTATGGGAGCTTGGGGGAGCAGGAGAGCTTGGGGGATTGTGAGAGCTTGGGCGAGTAGGAGAGCTTGGGGGATTAGGAGAACTCGTGGGAGTAGGAGAGCTTGGGGGAGTCGGAGAGCTTGGGAAATATGAGAGCTTGGGGGAGTAGAACAGCTTGGGTAAGTAGGAGAGCTTACCTGATTAGGAGAGCATGAGGCAGTAGGAGAGATTGGGGGAGTAGGAGAGCTTGGGGGTGTAAGAGAGCTTTGGGGAGGAGGAGAGCTTGGGGGAGTAGGAGAGCTTCGGGTTGTAGTCGAGCTTGTGGGAGTAGGACAGCTTGGGGGAGGAGAAAAATTGGGGGAGTAGGAGTGCTTGGGGGAGTAGGAGAGCTTGGGCGAGTCGGAGAGCTGACCGGAGTAGGAGAGTTCACCGGAGTAAAGAGAGCTTGAGGGAGTGGGAGAGCTTGAGGGAGTAGGAGAACTTACCAGAGTAGGAGAGCTTGGGGGAGTCGGAGTGCTTGGGGGGAAGGAGAGCTTGGGGTAGAAGGAGGGCATCCCGGAGTAGGAGAGCTTGGGGGAGCAGGAGAGCTTGTGGGAGCAGGGTAGCTTACCGCAGTAGGAGAGCTTACCGGAATAGGGGAGCTTGGGCGTGTCGGTGAGATTGGGCGAGTAGGAGAGCTAACCGGAGTACGACAGCTTGGGGGAGTAGGAGAGCTTGGGGGAGGAGAAGAGCTTACCGGAGTAGGAGAGCTGACCGGAAAAGGAGAGCTTAACGGAGTAGGAGAGTTTGACAGTGCAGGAGAGCTTGCGCCATAGGAGCGCTTGATGGCGCAGGAGAGCTTGGGGGATTAGGAGAGCTTGGGGGAGTAGGAAAGCTTGGTGGAGTAGGAGAGCTTGTGGGAGTAGGAGAGCTTGGGCGAGTCTGAGAGATTGTGGAGTCGGAGAACTTGGGTGAGTCGGAGAGCTTGGGGGAGTCGCAGTGCTAGGGGGAGTCAGAGAGCTTGGGGGGTCTGAGAGCTTGGGGAGTAGGAGAGCTTGGGGGATTAGGAGAACTTACCGAAGTAGGAGAGCTTGGGGGAGTAAGAGAGCTTGGGGAGTAGTGGAGCTTGTGGAAGCAGAGTAGCTTACCGGAGCAGGAGAGCTTACCGGAGCAGGGGAGTTTGGGCGTGTCGGTGAGCTTGGGCGAGTAGGAGAGCTAACCGGAGTAGGAGTGCTAACCGTAGTAGGAGTGCTTGCGGGAGTAGGAGAGCTTGGGGGAGCAGGAGATCTTACCGGAGTCGGAGAACTTAGCGGATTAGAAAATAGGTAGAAACATAGAAAATAGGTGCAGGAGCAGGCCATTCAGCCCTTCTAGCCTGCACCGCCATTCAATGAGTTCATGGCTGAACATGAAACTTCAGTACCCCCTTCCTGCTTTCTCGCCATAACCCTTGATCCCCCGAGTAGTAAGGACTTCATCTAACTCCCTTTTGAATATATTTAGTGAATTGGCCTCAACTACTTTCTGTGGTAGAGAATTCCACAGGTTCACCACTCTCTGGGTGAAGAAGTTTCTCCTCATCTCGGTCCTAAATGGCTTACCCCTTATCCTCAGACTGTGACCCCTGGTTCTGGACTTCCCCAACATTGGGAACATTCTTTCTGCATCTAACCTGTCTAAACCCGTCAGAATTTTAAACGTTTCTATGAGGTCCCCTCTCATTCTTCTGAACTCCAGTGAATACAATCCCAATTGATCCAATCTTTCTTGATAGGTCAGTCCCGCCATCCCGGGAATCAGTCTGGTGAACCTTCGCTGCACTCCCTCAATAGCAAGAATGTCCTTCCTCAAGTTAGGAGACCAAAACTGTACACAATACTCCAGGTGTGGCCTCACCAAGGCCCTGTACAACTGTAGCAACACCTCCCTGCCCCTGTATTCAAATCCCCTCGCTATGAAGGCCAACATGCCATTTGCTTTCTTAACCGCCTGCTGTACCTGCATGCCAACATTCAATGACTGATGTACCATGACACCCAGGTCTCGTTGCACCTTCCCTTTTCCTAATCTGTCACCATTCAGATAATAGTCTGTCTCTCTGTTTTTACCACCAAAGTGGATAACCTCACATTTATCCACATTATACTTCATCTGCCATGCATTTGCCCACTCACCTAACCTATCCAAGTCACTCTGCAGCCTAATAGCATCCTCCTCGCAGCTCACACTGCCACCCAACTTAGTATCATCCGCAAATTTGGAGATACTGCATTTAATCCCCTCGTCTAAATCATTAATGTACAATGTAAACAGCTGGGGCCCCAGCACAGAACCTTGCGGCACTCCACTAGTCACTGCCTGCCATTCTGAAAAGTACCCGTTTACTCCTACTCTTTGCTTCCTGTCTGACAACCAGTGCTCAATCCACGTCAGCACACTACCCCCAATCCCATGTGCTTTAACTTTGCACATTAATTAGGAGTGCTTACCTGATTAGGAGAGTTTACCGGATTAGGAGAGCTTACCGGATTAGAAGAGCTTGGGGGAAAAGGAGAGCTTGGGGCAGTAGGAGAGCTTGCGGGAATAGGAGAGCTTGGTGGAGTAGGAGAGCCAAGTGGAGTAGGAGAGCTTGGTGGAGTAGGAGAGCTTGTGGGAGTAGGAGAGCTTGGGGGAGTAGGAGAGCTTGGGGGAGTAGCAGAGCTTGAGGGAGTAGGAGAGCTTGAGGGAGCAGGAGAGCATGGAGCTGTAGGAGAGCTTGGGGGAGTAGTTGAGCTTGGGGGAGTAGGAGAGCTTGGGGGAGTATGGAGAGCTTGGGGGAATAGGAGAGCTTTGGGGGAGTAGGAGAGCCATGGGAATTAGGAGAGTTTGGGGGAGTAGGAGAGCTTGGGGGAGTAGGACTGCTTCGGGGAGTAGGAGAGATTGGGCGAGTAGGAGAGCTTGGGGGAGTAGGAGAGCTTGGGGGAGAAGGAGAGCTTGGGGAAGGAGGAGAGCTTGGGGAAGTAGGAGAGCTTGGGGGAGTAGGAGAAATTGGGGGTGTAGGAGAGCTTGGGGGAGTCGGAGAGCTTGGGTAAGTATGAGAGCTTGGGGGAGTATGAGAGCTTGGGGGAGTATGGGAGCTTGGGGGAGTAGGATAGCTTGGGTGAGTAGTAGAGCTTACCAGAGTTGGAGAGTTTGAGGCAGTAGGAGAGCTTGGGATGGAAGGAATGCTTACCACAGCAGGATAGCTTGGGGGAGGAGATGAGCTTGGGGGAGTAGGAGAGCTTGGGGGAGTAGGAGAAATTGGGGGAGTACGAGAGCTTCGGGGAGTAGGAGAGCCTGGGGGAGTAGGAGAGCTTGGGGGAGGAGGAGAGCTTGTGGGAGTAGGAGAGCTTGGGGAATAGGAGATCTGACCGGAGTAGGAGAGCTAACATGAGTAAAGAGAGCTTGAGGGAGTGGGAGAGCTTGAGGCAGTAGGAGAGCTTACCAGAGTAGGAGAGCTTGGGGGAGTAGGAGATCTTGGGGGGTAAGAGAGCTTGGGGGAGCAGGGTAGCTTACCGGAGTAGGAGAGCTTATCGGAGTAGGGGAGCTAACCTGAGTAGGAGAGGTAACCGGAGTAGGAGAGCTTGCGGGAGTAGGAGAGCTTGGGGATTCGGAGATCTAACCGGAGTCCGAGAGCTTATCGGATTAGCAGAGCTGACCTGATTAGGAGAGCTTACCGGATTAGGAGAGCTTACCGGAGTGGAAGAGCTTACTGGAGTAGGAGAGCTTGTGGGAGTAGGAGAGCTTGTGGGAGTAGGAGAGCTTGGGGGAGTAGGAGAGCTTGGGGGTGTAGGAGAGCTTGGGGCAGTAGGAGAGCTTGGGGGTGTAGCAGAGCTTGCGGGAGTTGGATAGCTTGGGGGAGTAGGAGAGCTTGGGGGAGTAGGAGAGCTTGGGGGAGTAGGCGAGCTTGGGGGAGTAGGAGAGCTTGTGGGAATAGGAGAGATTTGGGGAGTAGGAGAGCTTGGAGGAGTAGTTGAGCTTTGAGGTTTAGGAGAGCTTGTGGGAGTAGGATAGCTTGGGGGAGTAGGAGAACTTGGGGGAGTAGCAGAGCTTGGGGTAGTAGGATAGCTTGGGGGAGTAGGAGTGTTTGAGGGAGTAGAAGAGCTTGGGGGACGAGGATAGCTTGGGGGAGTAGGAGAGCTTGGGGGAGTAGGAGAGCTTGGGCGAGTAGGAGAGCTTGGGGGAGTAGGAGAGCTTGGGGGAGAAGGAGAGCTTGGGGAAGTAGGAGAGCTTGGGGAAGTAGGAGATCTTGGGGGAGTAGGAGAACTCGGGGGAGTAGGAGAGCTTGGGGGAATAGTAGAGCTTGGGGGAGTAGGAGAGCTTGCGGGATTCGGAGAGCATGGGGGTGTAGGAGAGCTTGGGGGAGTAGGAGAACTTGGGGGAGTAGCAGAGCTTGGGGGAGTAGGATAGCTTGGGGGAGTAGGAGAGCTTGGGGGAGTAGTAGAGCTTGGGGGAGTAGGAGAGCTTGGGGGAGTAGGATAGCTTGGGGGAGTGGGAGAGCTTGGGGGAGTAGTAGAGCTTGGGGGAGCAGGAGAGCTTGGGGAAGTAGGATAGCTTGGGGGAGTAAGAGAGCTTGGGGGATTAGCAGAGCTTGGTGGAGTAGGATAGCTTGGGGGAGTAGGAGAGCTTGGGGGAGTAGGAGAGCTTGGGGGAGTAGCAGAGCTTGCGGGAGTAGCATAGCTTGGGGGAGTAGGAGAGCTTGGGGGAGTAGGAGAGCTTGGGGGAGTAGGCGAGCTTGGGGCAGTAGGAGAGCTTGTGGGAATAGGCGAACTTTGGGGAGTAGGAGAGCTTGGGGGAGTAGGGGAGGTTGGGGGAGTAGGAGAGTTTGGGAGAGGAGGAGCGCTTGGGGGAGTAGGAGAGCTTGGAGGAGTAGGAGAGCTATCGGGAGGCGGAGAGCTTGCGGGAGTAGGAGAGTTTACCAGAGTAGGAGAGCTTGGGTGAGTAGGAGAGCTTGGGGGAGTAGGAGAGCTGACCGGAGTAGGAGAGTTAACCGGAGTAAAGAGAACTTGAGGGAGTGGGAGAGCTTGAGGCAATAGGAGAGCTTGGGGGAGTAGGATGGCTTGTGGGAGTAGGAGAACTTGGGGGAGTAGGAGAGCTTGGGGGAGTAGTAGTGCTTGGGGGAGAAGGAGAACTTGGGGGATTAGGAGAGCTTGGGGGTGTAGGAGAGATTGGGGGTGTAGGAGAGCTTGGGGGTGTAGGAGAGCTTGGGGGAGTAGCAGAGCTTGGGGGAGTAGGATAGCTTGGGGGAGTAGGAGAGCCTGGGGGAGTAGTAGAGCTTGGGGGAGTAGGAGAGCTTGGGGGAGTAGGAGAGCTTGGGGGAATAGGAGAGCTGATGGGAGTAGGAGAGCTAGGGGGAGTGGGAGAGCTTGGGGTAGTAGCAGAGCTAGGTGGAGTAGGATAGCTTGGGGGAGTAGGAGAGCTTGGGGGAGTAGTGGAGCTTGGGGGAGTAGGAGAGCTTGGGGGAGTAGGTTAGCTTGGGGAGTAGGAGAGCTTGGGGGAGTAGCAGAGCTTGGGGGAGTAGGATAGCTTGTGGGAATAGGCGAGCTTTGGGGAGTAGAAGAGCTTGGGGGAGTAGGAGAGCTTGGGGGAGTAGGAGAGTTTGGGAGAGGAGGAGAGCTTGGGGGACTAGGAGAGCTTGGAGGAGTAGGAGAGCTTTCGGGAGGCGGAGAGCTTGCGGGAGTAGGAGAGTTTACCAGAGTAGGAGAGCTTGGGGGAGTAGGAGAGCTTCGGGGAGTAGGAGAGCTGACCGGAGTAGGAGAGTTAACCGGAGTAAAGAGAACTTGAGGGAGTGGGAAAGCTTGAGGGAATAGGAGAGCTTGGGGGAGTAGGATGGCTTGTGGTAGTAGGAGAGCTTGGGGGAGTAGTAGTGCTTGGGGGAGAAGGAGAACTTGGGGGATTGGGAGAGCTTGGGGGTGTAGGAGAGCTTGGGGGTGTAGGAGAGCTTGGGGGTGTAGGAGAGCTTGGGGGAGTAGGAGAGCTTGGGGGAGTAGCAGAGCTTGGGGGAGTAGGATAGCTTGGGGGAGTAGGAGAGCTTGGGGGAGTAGCAGAGCTTGGGGGAGTAGGAGAGCTTGAGGGAGTAGGAGAGCTTGGGGGAATATGAGAGCTTAGGGGAGTAGGAGAGCGAGGGGGAGAGGGAGAGCTTGGGGGAGTAGCAGAGCTAGGGGGAGTAGGAGAGCTGACCGGAGTAGGAGAGTTAATCGGAGTAAAGAGAACTTGAGGGAGTGGGAGAGCTTGAGGAAATAGGAGAGCTTGGGGGTGCAGGATGGCTTGTGGGGGTAGGAGAGCTTGGGGGAGTAGGAGAGCTTGGGGGAGTAGCAGAGCTTGGGGGAGTAGGAGAGCTTGGGGGAGTAGGAGAGCTTGGGGGAATAGCAGAGCTTAGGGGAGTAGGAGAGCTAGGGGGAGTGGGAGAGCTTGGGGGAGTAGCAGAGCTTGGGGGAGTAGGATAGCTTGGGTGAGTAGGAGAGCTTGGGGGAGTAGCAGAGCTTGGGGGAGAAGGAGAGCTTGGAGGAGTAGGAGAGCTTGGGGGAATAGGAGAGCTTAGGGGAGTAGGAGAGCTAGGGGGAGTGGGAGAGCTTGGGGGAGTAGCAGAGCTAGGGAGAGTAGGATAGCTTGGGGGAGTAGGAGAGCTTGGGGGAGTAGTGGAGCTTGGGGGAGTAGGAGAGCTTGGGGGAGTTGGTTAGCTTGGGGAGTAGGAGAGCTTGGGGGAGTAGCAGATCTTTGGGGGAGTAGGATAGCTTGGGGGTGTAGGAGAGTTTGGGGGAGTAGAAGAGCTTGGGGGAGTAGGAGAGCTTGGGGGAGTAGGAGAGCTTGGGGGAGTAGAAGAGCTTGGGCGAGTAGGAGAGCTTGGGGGAGTAGGAGAGCTTGGGGGAGAAGTTGAGCTTGGGGAAGTTGGAGAGCTTGGGGAAGTAGGAGAGCTTGGGGGAGTAGGAGAACTTGTGGGAGTAGCAGAGCTTGGGGGAGTAGGAAAGCTTGGGGGAGTAGGAGAGCTTGGGGGAGTAGTAGAGCTTGGGGGAGTAGGAGTGCTTGGGGGACTAGGAGAGCTTGGGGGAATAGGAGAGCTTGGGGGAGTAGGAGAGCTAGGGGGAGTAGGAGAGCTTGGGGGAGTTGCAGAGCTAGGGGGAGTAGGATAGCTTGGGGGAGTGGGAGAGCTTGGGGGAGTAGTAGAGCTTGGGGGAGTAGGGGAGCTTGGGGGAGTCGGATAGCTTGGGGGAGTAAGAGAGCTTGGGGGAGTAGCAGAGCTTGGGGGAGTAGGATAGCTTGGTGGAGTAGGAGAGCTTGGGGGAGGAGTCGAATTTGGGAGAGTAGGAGAGCTTGGGGGAGTAGGAGAGCTTGGGGGATAGGAGAGCTTGGGGGAGTAGGAGAGTTTGGTCTGGTAGAAGAGCTTGGGGGAGTAGGAGAGCTTGGGTGAGTAGGAGAGTTTGGGAGAGTAGGAGAGCTTGGGCGAGTAGGAGAGCTTGGGGGAGTAGGAGAGCTTGGGGGAGAAGGAGAGCTTGGGGAAGTAGGAGAGCTTGGGGGTGTAGGAGAGGTTGGGGGTGTAGGAGAGCTTGGGTGTGCAGGAGAGCTTGGGGGAGTAGTAGAGCTGTGGGAGTAGGAGAGTTGGGGGAGTAGGAGAGCTTGGGGGAGTAGGAGAGCTTGCGGGAGTAGGAGAGCTTGGGGGAGTAGAAGAGCTTGGGGGAGTCGGACAGCTTGGGGGAGTCGGAGAGCTTGGGAGAGTAGGAGAGCTTGGGGGAGTAGGGCAGCTTGAGGGAGTAGGAGAGCTTGGGGGAGTAGGAGAGCTTGAGGAGTCGGAGAGCTTGGTGGAGTAGGAGAGCTTGAAGTAGTAGGAGAGCTTGGGGGAGTAGGAGAGCTTGGGGCAGTAGGAGAGCTTGGAGGAGTAGGAGAGCTTGGTGAAGTAGGAGAGATTGGGGGTGTAGGAGAGCTTGGGGGAGTAGAAGAGCTTGGGGGAGTAGGAGAGCTTGCGGGAGTAGGAGAGCTTTGGGGAGTAGAAGAGCTTGGGGGAGTCGGACAGCTTGGGGGAGTCGGAGAGCTTGGGAGAGTAGGAGAGCTTGGGGGAGTAGGGCAGCTTGAGGGATTAGGCGAGCTTGGGGGAGTAGGAGAGCTTGAGGAGTAGGAGAGCTTGAAGTAGTAGGAGAGCTTGGGGAAGTAGGAGAGCTTGGGGCAGTAGGAGAGCTTGGGGGAGTAGGAGAGATTGGAGGAGTAGGAGAGATTGTGGGAGTAGGAGAGCCTGGTTGAAGAGGAGAGCTTGGGGGAGTTGGAGAGCTTGGGGGAGTATGAGAGCTTGGGGGAGAAGGAGAGCTTGCGGGATTAGGATAGCTTGGGGAAGTAGGAGAGCTTGGAGGTGTAGGAGAGCTGAGAGGTGTTGAAGAGCTTGGAGGTGTAGGAGAGCTTGGGGGAGGAGGAGAGCTTGGGGGAGGAGGCGAGCTTGGGAAAGCAGGAGAGCTTGGGGGAGGGGGAGAGCTTGGGGGAGGAGGAGAGCTTGGGGGAGGAGGAGAGCTTGGTGGAGCAGGAGAGCTTTGTGGAGCAGGAGAGCTTGGTGGAGCAGGAGAGCTTAGTGAAGCAGGAGAGCCTGGTGGAGTCGGAGAGCTTGGTGGAGTAGGAGAGCTTGGTGGAGTAGGAGATCTTGCACGAGTACGAGAGCTTGGGGAGTTGGAGTGCTTCCCGAAATAGGAGAGCATGGGGGAGTAGGAGAGCTTGGGGGAGAAGTAGAGCTTGGGGGAGTAGGAGAGCTTGGGGGAGTAGGAGAGCTTGGGGGAGCAGGAGAGCTGACAGGAGTAGGAGAGTTAACCGGAGTAAAGAGAGGTTGAGGGAGTGGGAGAGCATGAGAGAGTAGGAGAGCTTACCTGAGTAGGAGAGCTGGTGGAAGTAGGAGAGATTGGGGGAGTAGGAGAGCTAGGGGGTGTCGGAGAGCTTGGGGGAGGAGGAGAGCTTGGGGAATAGGAGAGCTTGGGGGAGTAGAAGAGCTTGGGGGAATAGGAGAGCTTGGGGGAGGAGTTGTGCTTGGGGGAGTAGGAGAGCTTGGGGCAGTAGGAGAGCTGACAGGAGTAGGAGAGTTAACCGGAGTAAAGAGAGGTTGAGGGAGTGGGAGAGCATGAGAGAGTAGGAGAACTTACCAGAGTAGGAGAGCTTGGGGGAGTAGGAGAACTTGGGGGGAAGGAGAGCTTGGGGGAGAAGGAGAGCTTCCCGGAGTAGGAGAGCTTGGGGGAGTAGGAGAGCTTGTGGGAGCAGGGTAGATTCCCGGAGGAGGAGAGCTTACCGGTGCAGGGGAGCTTGGGCGTCTCGGTGAAATTGCGAGAGTAGGAGAGCTAACCGCAGTAGGAGAGCTAACCGGACTAGGAGAGCTTGCGGGAGTAGGAGAGCTTGGGGGAGTAGGATATCTTATAGGTGTCGGAGAGTTTATCGGATTAGGAGAGCTTACCTGATTAGGATAACTTTCCGGATTAGGAGAGCTTACCGGTGTAGAAGACCTTACCGGAGTAGGAGAGCTTGGGGGAGTAGGAGAGCTTGGGGGAGTAGGAGAGCTTGGAGGTGTCGGCGAGCTTGGGGGAGTAGAAGAGCTTGGGGGAGTCGGAGAGCTTGGGGGAGTCGGAGAGCTTGGTGGAGCAGGAGAGCTTTGTGGAGCAGGAGAGCTTGGTGGAGCAGGAGAGCTTAGTGGAGCAGGAGAGCCTGGTGGAGTAGTAGAGCTTGGTGAAGTAGGAGATCTTGCGCGAGTACGAGAGCTTGGAACGTAGTAGAGCTTCCCGGAATAGGAGATCATGGGGGAGTAGGATAGGTGGGAGGAGCAGGAGCGCTTGGGGGAGTAGGAGAGCTTGGGGGAGTAGGAGAGCTGACAGGAGTAGGAGAGTTAACCGGAGTAAAGAGAGGTTGAGGGAGTGGGAGAGCATGAGGGAGTAGGAGAGCTTACCAGAGTAGGAGAGCTTGGGGGAGTATGAGAACTTGGGGGGAAGGAGAGCTTGGGGGAGAAGGAGAGCTTCCCGGAGGAGGAGAGCTTACCGGAGCAGGGGAGCTTGGGCGTGTCGGTGAGCTTGCGAGAGTAGGAGAGCTAACCGGAGTAGGAGAGCTAACCGGAGTAGGAGAGCTTGCGGGAGTAGGAGAGCTTGGGGGAGTAGGATATCTTACAGGTGTCGGAGAGTTTATCGGATTAGGAGAGCTTACCTGATTAGGATAACTTTCCGGATTAGGAGAGCTTACCGGAGTAGAAGAGCTTACCGGAGTATCGAGAGCTTGGGGGAGGAGGAGAGCTTTTGGGAGTAAGAGAGCTTGGGATAGTAGGAGAACTTGGGGGAGTAGGAGAGCTTGTGGGAGTAGGAGAGCTTGGAGGTGTCGGCGAGCTTGGGGGAGTAGAAGAGCTTGGGGGCGTCGGAGAGCTTGGGGGAGTCGGAGAGCTTGGAGGAGTAGGAGAGCTTGGAGGAGTAGGAGAGCTTGGCGGAGAAGGAGAGCTTGCGGGATTAGGAGAGCTTGGGGAAGTCGGAGAGCTTGGAGGTGTAGGAGAGCTTAGAGGTGTTGAAGAGCTTGGAGGTGTAGGAGAGCTTGAGGAAGGAGGAGAACTTGGGGGAGGAGGCAGGCTTGGGGGAGGAGGAGAGCTTGGGGGAGGGGGAGAACTAGGGGGGGGAGGAGAGCTTGGGGGAGGAGGAGAGCTTGGTGGAGCAGGAGAGCTTTGTGGAGCAGGAGAGCATGGTGGAGCAGGAGTGATTAGTGGAGCAGGAGAGCCTGGTGGAGTAGGAGAGCTTGGTGGAGTAGGAAAGCTTGGTGGAGTAGGAGATCTTGCGCGAGTACGAGAGCTTGGGGCGTAGTAGAGCTTCCCGGAATAGGAGATCTTGGGGGATTAGGATAGGTGGGAGGAGCAGGAGAGCTTGGGGGAGTAGGAGAGCTTGGGGGAGTAGGAGTGCTGACAGGAGGTTGAGAGTTAACCGGAGTAAAGAGAAGTTGAGGGAGTGGGAGAGCATGAGGCAGTAGGAGAGCTTACCTGAGTAGGAGAGCTTGAGGAAGTAGGAGAACTTGGGGGGAAGGAGAGCTTGGGGGAGAAAGAGCGCTTCCCGGAGTAGGAGAGCTTGGGGGAGTAGGAGAGCTTGTGGGAGCAAGGTAGCTTACCGGAGGAGGAGAGCTTACCGGAGTAGGTGAGCTTGGGAGTGTCGGTGAGCTTGCGAGAGTAGGAGAGCTAACCGGAGTAGGAGAGCTAACCAGAGTAAGAGAGCTTGCGGGAGTAGGAGAGCTTGTGGGAGTAGGATATCTTACAGGTGTCGGAGAGTTTAGCGGATTAGGAGAGCTTACCTGATTCGGATAACTTTCCGAATTTGGAGAGCTTACCAGAGTAGAAGAGCTTACCGGAGTAGGAGAGCTTGGGGGAGTAGGAGAGCTTTGGGGAGTAAGAGAGCTTGGGGTAGTAGAAGAACTTGGGGGAGTTAGAGAGCTTGGGGGAGTAGGAGAGCCAAGGGGAGTAGGAGAGCTTGGGGGAGCAGGAGAGCTTGGAGGTGTAGGAGAGCTTGGAGGTGTAGGAGAGTTTGGGGGAGGAGGAAAGCTTGGGTGAGGAGGCGAGCTTGGTGGAGGAGGAGAGTTTGGGGAGGAGGAGAGCTTGGAGGAGGAGGAGAGCTTGTGGGAAGAGGAGAGCTTGGTGGAGCAGGAGAGCTTGGTGGAACAGGAGAGCTTAGTGGAGCAGGAGAGCCTGGTGGAGTAGGAGACTTGGTGGAGTAGGAGATCTTGCGCGAGTACGAGAGCTTGGGGGAGTAGGAGAGTTTACCAGAGTAGGAGAGCTTGGGGGAGTAGGAGAGCTTGGGGGAGTAGGAGAGCTGACCGGAGTAGGAGAGTTAACCGGAGTAAAGAGAACATGAGGGAGTGGGAGAGCTTGAGGGAATAGGATAGCTTGGGGGAGTAGGATGGCTTGTGGGAGTAGGAGAGGTTGGGGGAGTAGTAGAGCTTGGGGGAGTAGTAGTGCTTGGGGGAGAAGGAGAACTTGGGGGATTAGGAGAGCTTGGGGGTGTAGGAGAGCTTGGGGGTGTAGGAGAGCTTGGGGGAGTAGCAGAGCTTGGGAGAGTAGGATACCTTGGGGGAGTAGGAGAGCTTGGGGGAGTAGTGGAGCTTGGGGGAGTAGGAGAGCTTGGGGGAGTAGGTTAGCTTGGGGAGTAGGAGAGCTTGGGGGAGTAGCAGAGCTTGGGGGAGTAGGATAGCTTGGGGGAGTAGGAGAGTTTGGGGGTGTAGAAGAGCTTGGGGGAGTAGGAGAGCTTGGGGGAGTAGGAGAGCTTGGGGGACTAGGATAGCTTGGGAGAGTAGGAGAGCTTGGGGGAGTAGGAGAGCTTTGGGGAGTAGGAGAGGTTGGGAGAGTAGGAGAGCTTGGGCGAGTAGGAGAGCTTGGGGGAGTTGGAGAGCTTGGGGGAGAAGGAGAGCTTGGGGAAGTAGGAGAGCTTGGGGAAGTAGGAGAGCTTGGGGGAGTAGGAGAACTTGGGGAAGTAGCAGAGCTTGGGGGAGTAGGATAGCTTGGGGGAGTAGGAGAGCTTGGGGGTGTAGTAGAGCTTGGGGGAGTAGGAGAGCTTGGGGGACTAGGAGAGCTTGGGGGAATAGGAGAGCTTGGGGGAGTAGGAGAGCTAGGGGGAGTAGGAGAGCTTGGGGAAGTTGCAGAGCTAGGGGGAGTAGGATAGCTTGGGGGAGTAAGAGAGCTTGGGGGAGTAGCAGAGCTTGGGGGAGTAGGATAGCTTGGTGGAGTAGGAGAGCTTGGGGGAGTAGTAGAGCTTGGGGGAGTAGGAGAGCTTGGGGGAGTAGGAGAGCTTGGGGGATAGGAGTGTTTGGGGGAGTAGGAGAGTTTGGGGGAGTAGAAGAGCTTGGGGGAGTAGGAGAGCTTGGGGGAGTAGGAGAGGTTGGGAGAGTAGGAGAGCTTGGGCGAGTAAGAGAGCTTGGGGGAGTAGCAGAGCTTGGGGGAGTAGGATAGCTTGGTGGAGTAGGAGAGCTTGGGGGAGTAGTAGAGCTTGGGGGAGTAGGAGAGCTTGGGGGAGTAGGAGAGCTTGGGGGATAGGAGTGCTTGGGGGAGTAGGAGAGCTTGGGGGAGTAGGAGAGCTTGGGGGAGAAGGAGAGCTTGGGGAAGTAGGAGAGCTTGGGGGTGTCGGAGAGCTTGGGGGTGTAGGAGAGCTTGGGTGTGCAGGAGAGCTTGGGGGAGTAGAAAGCTGTGGGAGTAGGAGAGTTGGGGGAGTAGGAGAGCTTGGGGGAGTAGGAGAGCTTGCGGGAGTAGGAGAGCGTGGGGGAGTAGAAGAGCTTGGGGGAGTCGGACAGCTTGGGGGAGTCGGAGAGCTTGGGAGAGTAGGAGAGCTTGGGGGAGTAGGGCAGCTTGAGGGAGTAGTAGAGCTTGGGTGAGTAGGACAGCTTGAGGAGTAGGAGAGCTTGGTGGAGTAGGAGAGCTTGAAGTAGTAGGAGAGCTTGGGGGAGTAGGAGAGCTTGGGGCAGTAGGAGAGCTTGGGGGAGTAGGAGAGATTGGAGGAGTAGGAGAGATTGTGGGAGTAGGAGAGCCTGGGTGAAGAGGAGAGCTTGGGGGAGTTGGAGAGCTTGGGGGAGTATGAGAGCTTGGGGGAGAAGGAGAGCTTGCGGGATTAGGAGAGCTTGGTGAAGTAGGAGAGCTTGGAAGTGTAGGAGAGCTGAGAGGTGTTGAAGAGCATGGAGGTGTAGGAGAGCTTGGGGGAGGAGGAGAGTTTGGGGGAGGAGGCGAGCTTGGGGAAGGAGGAGAGCTTGGGGGAGGGGGAGAGCTTGGGGGAGGAGGAGATCTTGGGGGAGGAGGAGAGCTTGGTGGAGCAGGAGAGCTTTGTGGAGCAAGAGAGCTTGGTGGAGCAGGAGAGCTTAGTGGAGCAGGAGAGCCTGGTGGAGTCTGAGAGCTTGGTGGAGTAGGAGAGCTTGGTGGAGTAGGAGATCTTGCACGAGTACGAGAGCTTGGGGAGTTGCAGAGCTTCCCGAAATAGGAGATCATGGGGGAGTAGGATAGGTGGGGGGAGCAGGAGAGCTTGGGGGAGTAGGAGAGCATGGGGGAGTAGGAAAGCTTGGGGGAGAAGTAGAGCTTGGGGGAGTAGGAGAGCTTGGGGGAGTAGGAGAGCTTGGGGGAGTAGGAGAGCTTGGGGCAGTAGGAGAGCTGACAGGATTAGGAGAGTTAACCGGAGTAAAGAGAGGTTGAGGGAGTGGGAGAGCATGAGGGAGTAGGAGAGCTTACCTGAGTAGGAGAGCTGGAGGAAGTAGGAGAGATTGGGGGAGTAGGAGAGCTTGGGGGTGTCGGAGAGCTTGGGGGAGGAGGAGAGCTTGGGGAATAGGAGAGCTTGGGGGAGTAGAAGAGCTTGGGGGAATAGGAGAGCTTGGGGGAGGAGTTGTGCTTGGGGGAGTAGGATTGCTTGGGGCAGTAGGAGAGCTGACAGGAGTAGGAGAGTTAACCGGAGTAAAGAGAGGTTGAGGGAGTGGGAGAGCATGAGAGAGTAGGAGAGCTTACCAGAGTAGGAGAGCTTGGGGGAGTAGGAGAACTTGGGGGGAAGGAGAGCTTGGGGGAGAAGGAGTGCTTCCCGGAGTAGGAGAGCTTGGGGGAGTAGGAGAGCTTGTGGGAGCAGGGTAGCTTCCCGGAGGAGGAGAGCTTACCGGAGCAGGGGAGCTTGGGCGTGTCGCTGAGCTTGCGAGAGTAGGAGAGCTAACCGGAGTAGGAGAGCTAACCGGAGTAGGAGAGCTTGCGGGAGTAGGAGAGCTTGGGGGAGTAGGATATCTTACAGGTGTCGGAGAGTTTATCGGAATAGGAGAGCTTACCTGATTAGGATAACTTTCCGGATTAGGAGAGCTTACCGGAGTAGAAGAGCTTACCGGAGTAGGAGAGCTTGGGGGAGTAGGATAGCTTGGGGGAGTAGGAGAGTTTGGGGGTGTAGAAGAGCTTGGGGGAGTAGGAGAGCTTGGGGGAGTAGGAGAGCTTGGGGGACTAGGATAGCTTGGGAGAGTAGGAGAGCTTGGGGGAGTAGGAGAGCTTTGGGGAGTAGGAGAGGTTGGGAGAGTAGGAGAGCTTGGGCGAGTAGGAGAGCTTGGGGGAGTTGGAGAGCTTGGGGGAGAAGGAGAGCTTGGGGAAGTAGGAGAGCTTGGGGAAGTAGGAGAGCTTGGGGGAGTAGGAGAACTTGGGGAAGTAGCAGAGCTTGGGGGAGTAGGATAGCTTGGGGGAGTAGGAGAGCTTGGGGGTGTAGTAGAGCTTGGGGGAGTAGGAGAGCTTGGGGGACTAGGAGAGCTTGGGGGAATAGGAGAGCTTGGGGGAGTAGGAGAGCTAGGGGGAGTAGGAGAGCTTGGGGAAGTTGCAGAGCTAGGGGGAGTAGGATAGCTTGGGGGAGTAAGAGAGCTTGGGGGAGTAGCAGAGCTTGGGGGAGTAGGATAGCTTGGTGGAGTAGGAGAGCTTGGGGGAGTAGTAGAGCTTGGGGGAGTAGGAGAGCTTGGGGGAGTAGGAGAGCTTGGGGGATAGGAGTGTTTGGGGGAGTAGGAGAGTTTGGGGGAGTAGAAGAGCTTGGGGGAGTAGGAGAGCTTGGGGGAGTAGGAGAGGTTGGGAGAGTAGGAGAGCTTGGGCGAGTAAGAGAGCTTGGGGGAGTAGCAGAGCTTGGGGGAGTAGGATAGCTTGGTGGAGTAGGAGAGCTTGGGGGAGTAGTAGAGCTTGGGGGAGTAGGAGAGCTTGGGGGAGTAGGAGAGCTTGGGGGATAGGAGTGCTTGGGGGAGTAGGAGAGCTTGGGGGAGTAGGAGAGCTTGGGGGAGAAGGAGAGCTTGGGGAAGTAGGAGAGCTTGGGGGTGTCGGAGAGCTTGGGGGTGTAGGAGAGCTTGGGTGTGCAGGAGAGCTTGGGGAGTAGAAAGCTGTGGGAGTAGGAGAGTTGGGGGAGTAGGAGAGCTTGGGGGAGTAGGAGAGCTTGCGGGAGTAGGAGAGCGTGGGGGAGTAGAAGAGCTTGGGGGAGTCGGACAGCTTGGGGGAGTCGGAGAGCTTGGGAGAGTAGGAGAGCTTGGGGGAGTAGGGCAGCTTGAGGGAGTAGTAGAGCTTGGGTGAGTAGGACAGCTTGAGGAGTAGGAGAGCTTGGTGGAGTAGGAGAGCTTGAAGTAGTAGGAGAGCTTGGGGGAGTAGGAGAGCTTGGGGCAGTAGGAGAGCTTGGGGGAGTAGGAGAGATTGGAGGAGTAGGAGAGATTGTGGGAGTAGGAGAGCCTGGGTGAAGAGGAGAGCTTGGGGGAGTTGGAGAGCTTGGGGGAGTATGAGAGCTTGGGGGAGAAGGAGAGCTTGCGGGATTAGGAGAGCTTGGTGAAGTAGGAGAGCTTGGAAGTGTAGGAGAGCTGAGAGGTGTTGAAGAGCATGGAGGTGTAGGAGAGCTTGGGGGAGGAGGAGAGTTTGGGGGAGGAGGCGAGCTTGGGGAAGGAGGAGAGCTTGGGGGAGGGGGAGAGCTTGGGGGAGGAGGAGATCTTGGGGGAGGAGGAGAGCTTGGTGGAGCAGGAGAGCTTTGTGGAGCAAGAGAGCTTGGTGGAGCAGGAGAGCTTAGTGGAGCAGGAGAGCCTGGTGGAGTCTGAGAGCTTGGTGGAGTAGGAGAGCTTGGTGGAGTAGGAGATCTTGCACGAGTACGAGAGCTTGGGGAGTTGCAGAGCTTCCCGAAATAGGAGATCATGGGGGAGTAGGATAGGTGGGGGGAGCAGGAGAGCTTGGGGGAGTAGGAGAGCATGGGGGAGTAGGAAAGCTTGGGGGAGAAGTAGAGCTTGGGGGAGTAGGAGAGCTTGGGGGAGTAGGAGAGCTTGGGGGAGTAGGAGAGCTTGGGGCAGTAGGAGAGCTGACAGGATTAGGAGAGTTAACCGGAGTAAAGAGAGGTTGAGGGAGTGGGAGAGCATGAGGGAGTAGGAGAGCTTACCTGAGTAGGAGAGCTGGAGGAAGTAGGAGAGATTGGGGGAGTAGGAGAGCTTGGGGGTGTCGGAGAGCTTGGGGGAGGAGGAGAGCTTGGGGAATAGGAGAGCTTGGGGGAGTAGAAGAGCTTGGGGGAATAGGAGAGCTTGGGGGAGGAGTTGTGCTTGGGGGAGTAGGATTGCTTGGGGCAGTAGGAGAGCTGACAGGAGTAGGAGAGTTAACCGGAGTAAAGAGAGGTTGAGGGAGTGGGAGAGCATGAGAGAGTAGGAGAGCTTACCAGAGTAGGAGAGCTTGGGGGAGTAGGAGAACTTGTGGGAGCAGGGTAGCTTCCCGGAGGAGGAGAGCTTACCGGAGCAGGGGAGCTTGGGCGTGTCGCTGAGCTTGCGAGAGTAGGAGAGCTAACCGGAGTAGGAGAGCTAACCGGAGTAGGAGAGCTTGCGGGAGTAGGAGAGCTTGGGGGAGTAGGATATCTTACAGGTGTCGGAGAGTTTATCGGAATAGGAGAGCTTACCTGATTAGGATAACTTTCCGGATTAGGAGAGCTTACCGGAGTAGAAGAGCTTACCGGAGTAGGAGAGCTTGGGGGAGTAGGAGAGCTTTGGGGAGTGAGAGAGCTTGGGATAGTAGGAGAGCTTGGGGGAGTTGGAGAGCTTGGGGGAGTAGGAGAGCTTGGGGGAGTAGGAGAGCTTGGAGATGTCGGCGAGCTTGGTGGAGTAGAAGAGCTTGGGGGAGTCGGAGAGCTTGGGGTAGTCGGAGAGCTTGGGGGAGCAGGAGAGCTTGGAGGAGTAGGAGAGCTTGGGGGAGTAGGAGAGCTTGGCGGAGAAGGAGAGCTTGCGGGATTAGGAGAGCTTGAGGAAGTAGGAGAGCTTGGAGGTGTAGGAGAGCTTAGAGGTGTTGAAGAGCTTGGAGGTGTAGGAGAGCTTGAGGAAGGAGGAGAGCATGGGGGAGGAGGCGAGCTTGGGGGAGGAGGAGAGCTTGGGGGAGGGGGAGAGCTTGGGGGAGGAGGAGAGCTTGGGGGAGGAGGAGAGCTTGGTGGAGCAGGAGAGCTTTGTGGAGCAGGAGAGCTTAGTGGAGCAGAAGAGCTTAGTGGAGCAGGAGAGCCTGGTGGAGTAGGAGAGCTTGGTGGAGTAGGAGAGCTTGGTGGAGTAGGAGATCTTGCGCGAGTACGAGAGCTTGGGGCGTAGTAGAGCTTCCCGGAATAGGGGATCATGGGGGAGTAGGATAGGTGGGAGGAGCAGGAGAGCTTGGGGGAGTAGGAGAGCTTGGGGAAGTAGGAGAGCTGACAGGAGTAGGAGAGTTAACCGGAGTAAAGAGAGGTTGAGGGAGTGGGAGAGCATGAGGGAGTTGGAGAGCTTACCTGAGTAGGAGAGCTTGAGGAAGTAGGAGAACTTGGGGGGAAAGAGAGCTTGGGGGAGAAAGAGCGCTTCCCGGAGTAGGAGAGCTTGGGGGAGTAGGAGAGCTTGTGGGAGCAGGGTAGCTTACCGGAGGAGGAGAGCTTACCGGAGTAGGGGAGCATGGGCGTGTCGGTGAGCTTGCGAGAGTAGGAGAGCTAACCGGAGTAGGAGAGCTAACCAGAGTAGGAGAGCTTGCGGGAGTAGGAGAGCTTGGGGGAGTAGGATATCTTACAGGTGTCGGAGAGTTTATCGGATTAGGAGAGCTTACCTGATTCGGATAACTTTCCGGATTAGGAGAGCTTACCAGAGTAGAAGAGCTTACCGGAGTAGGAGAGCTTGGGGGAGTAGGAGAGCTTTGGGGAGTAAGAGAGCTTGGGGTAGTAGGAGAGCTTGGGGGAGTTGGAGAGCTTGGGGGAGTAGGAGAGCCAAGGGGAGTTGGAGAGCTTGGGGGAGTAGTTGAGCTTTGAGGTGTAGGAGAGCTTGGGGGAGTAGGATAGCTTGGGGGAGTAGGAGAGCTTGGGGGAGTAGCAGAGCTTGGGGTAGTAGGATAGCTTGGGGGAGTAGGAGTGTTTGGGGGAGTAGAAGAGCTTGGGGGACGAGGAGAGCTTGGGGGAGTAGGAGAGCTTGGGGGAGTAGGAGAGCTTGGGCGAGTAGGAGAGCTTGGGGGAGTAGGAGAGCTTGGGGGAGAAGGAGAGCTTGGGGAAGTAGGAGAGCTTGGGGAAGTAGGAGATCTTGGGGGAGTAGGAGAGCTTGCGGGAGTAGGAGAGCTTGGGCGAATAGGAGAACTTGGGGGAGTAGGAGAGCTAGGGGTAGTAGGAGAGCTTGGGGGAGTAGCAGAGCGAGGGGGAGTAGGATAGCTTGGTGGAGTGGGAGAGCTTGGGGGAGTAGGATAGCTTGGGGGAGTAAGAGAGCTTGGGGGAGTAGCAGAGCTTGGGGGAGTAGGATAGCTTGGTGGAGTAGGAGAGCTAGTGGGTGTAGTGGAGCTTGGGGTGTAGGAGAGCTTGGGGGAGTAGGAGAGCTTGAGGGATAGGAGAGCTTGGGGGAGTAGGAGAGTTTGGGGGAGTAGAATAGCTTGGGGGAGTAGGAGAGCTTGGGGAGTAGGAGAGCTTGGGGGAGTAGGAGAGCTTGGGCGAGTAGGAGAGCTTGGGGGAGTAGGAGAGCTTGGGGGAGAAGGAGAGCTTGGGGAAGTAGGAGAGCTTGGGGAAGTAGGAGAGCTTGGGGGAGTAGGAGAGCTTGGGGGAGTAGTAGAACTTGGGGGAGTAGGAGAGCTTTGTGGAGTCTGAGAGCTTGGGTGAGTATGAGAGCTTGGGGGATTATGAGAGCTTGGGGTAGTATGAGAGCTTGGGGCAATAGGATAGCTTGAGGGAGTAGGAGAGCTTACCAGAGTAGTAGAGCTTGAGGCAGTTGGAGAGCTTGGGTGAGTAGGAATGCTTACCGGAGTAGGACAGCTTTGGGGAGGAGATGAGCTTGGGGGAGTAGGAGAGCTGACCGTAGAAGGAGAGCTAACCGGAGTAGGAGAGCTTACCGGATTAGGAGAGCTTACCTGAATAGGAGATTTTGGGGGAATATGATAGGTGGGGGAGTCGGAGAGGTTGGGGGAGTAGCAGCGCTTGGGGATGTAGGAGAGCTTGGGGGAGTCGGAGTGGTTGGGGGAGTCGGAGAGGTTGGGGGAGTAGGAGAGGTTGGGACAGTCGTAGAGGTTTGGGGATAAGGAGAGGTTGGGGAATTAGGAGAGGTTGGGGGAGTAGGAGAGGTTGGGGGAGTATGAGAGGTTGAGGGAGTGGGAGAGGTTGGGGGAGTAGGATAGCTTACCGGAGTAGGAGAGCTTACCAGAGTAGGAGAGCTTACCAGAGTAGGAGAGCTTACCGGAGTACAAGAGATTGGGGAAGTAGGAGAGATTGGGGGAGTAGGAGAACTTGGTGGAGTAGGAGAGCTTACCGGAATAGGAGAGCTGACCGGAGTAGGAGAGTAAACATGAGCAAAGAGAGCTTGAGGGAGTGGGAGAGCTTGTAGCAGTAGGAGAGCTTACCACAGTAGGAGAGCTTGGGAGAGTAGGAGAACTTGGGGGGTAGGAGAGCTTGGGGGAGAAGGAGAGCTTCCCGGAGTAGGAGAGCTTGAGGGAGTAGGAGCGCTTGTGGGAGCAGGGAAGCTTACCGGAGTACGAGAGCTTATCAGAGTCGGATAGCTTACCGGAGTAGGAGAGGTAACCGGAGTAGGAGAGCTTGCGTGAGTAGGAGAGCTTGGGGGAGTCGGAGATCTTACCAGAGTCCGAGAGCTTATCGGATTAGCAGAGTTTACCTGATTAGGAGAGTTTACCGGATTAGGAGAGCTTACCGGAGTGGAAGAGCTTACCGGAGTAGGAGAGCTTGGGGGATTAGGAGAGTTGGGGGAGTAGGAGAGCTTGGGGGAGTATGAGAACTTGGGGGAGTAGGAGAGTTTGGGAGAGGAGGAGAGCTTGGGGGTGTCGGAGAGCTTGGGGGAGTAGGAGAGCTTGGGGGAGTAGTTGAGCTTGGGGGAGTAGGAGAGCTTGGGGGAGTAGGAGGGCTTGGAGGAGTAGGAGAGCTCGGGGGAGTAGGAGAGCTTGGGGGAGTAGGAGAGCTTGGGGGAGTAGGTGAGCTTGGGGGAGTAGGAGAGCTTGGTGGAGTAGGAGAGCTTCGGGGAGTAGTAGAGCTTGCGGGAGTAGGAGAGCTTGGGGGAGTAATTGAGATTGGGGGAGTAGGAGAGCTTGGGGGAGTAGGAGAGCTTACCGGATTAGGAGAGCTAACCGGAGTAGGAGATTTAACCGGAGTAAAGAGAGGTTGAGGGAGTGGGAGAGCATGAGGGAGTAGGAGAGCTTACCTGAGTAGGAGAGCTTGAGGAAGTAGGAGTGATTGGGGAAGTAGGAGAGCTTGGGGGTGTCGGAGAGCTTGGGGGAGGAGGAGAACTTTGGGAATAGGAGAGCTTGGGGGAGTAGGAGAGCTTGGGGGAATAGGAGAGCTTGGGGGAGGAGTAGAGCTTGGGGGAGCAGGAGAGCTTGGGGGAGTAGGAGAGCTGACAGGAGTAGGAGAGTTAACCGGAGTAAAGAGAGGTTGAGGGAGTGGGAGAGCATGAGGGTGTAGGAGAGCTTACCAGAGTAGGAGAGCTTGAGGGAGTAGGAGAGCTCGGGGGAGGAGGAGAGCTTGGAGGAGTAGGAGAGCTTGGGGGAGTAGGAGAGCTTGGAGGAGCAGTAGAGCTTGGGGGAGTCGGAGAGCTTCGGGGAGTAGGAGAGCTTGGGGGAGGAGGAGAGCTTACCGGAGTAGAAGAGCTTACCGGAGTAGAAGAGCTTGGGGGAGTAGGAGAGATTGGGGGATAGGAGAGCTTGGGGGAGAAGGAGGGCTTCCCGGAGTAGGAGAGCTTGGGGGAGTAGCAGAATTGTGGGAGAAGGCTAGCTTACCGGAGTAGGAGAGTTAACCGGAGCAGGGGAGCTTGAGCGTGTCGGTTAGCTTGGGGGAGTAGGAAATCTTACCGGAGTCGGAGAGCTTATCGGATTAGGAGAGCTTACCTGATTAGGAGAGCTTACCGGATTAGGAGAGCTTACCGGAGTAGAAGAGCTTACCAGAGTAGGAGAGCTTGGGGGAGTAGGAGAGCTTGGGGGAGTAGGAGTGCTTGGGGGAGTAGGAGAGCTTGGGGGAGTAGGAGAGCTTGGGGGAGTATGAGAGCTTGGGGGAGGAGGAGAGCTTACCGGAGTAGAAGAGCTTACCGGAGTAGAAGAGATTACTGGAGTAGGAGAGCTTACCATAGAAGGAGAGCTTACCGGAGTAGTAGAGCTTGGGCGAGTCGGAGAGCTTGGGGGTTGAGGAGAGCTTCCCGGAGTATGAGAGCTTGGTGGAGTAGGAGAGCTTGGTGGAGCAGGACATCTTGCGCGATTACGAGAGCTTTGGGGAGTAGGAGATCTTTCCGGAATAGGAGAGCTTGGGGGAGTACCCATAGGTGGGGGTGTAGGAGAGCTTGGGGGAGTCGGAGAGCATTCCGGAGTAGGAGAGCTGACCGGATTAGGAGAGCTTACCGGAGTAGGAGAGCTTGGGGGAGAAGTAGAGCTTGGCTGAGAAGGAGAGCTTGGGGAAGAAGGAGAGCTTGGGGGAGTTGGAGAACTTGGGGGAGTAGGAGAGCTTGGGGGAGTCGCAGAGCTTGGGGAATATGAGAGCTTGGGGGAGTAGGATAGCTTGGGTGAGTAGGAGAGCTTACCTGAGTAGGAGTGCTTGAGGCAGTAGGAGAGATTGGGGGAGTAGGAGAGCTTGCCGGTGTAGGAGAGCTTGGGGGAGGAGGAGAGCTTGGGGTAGTAGGAGAGCTTGGGGGAGTAGTAGAGCTTGGGGGAGTAGGAGAGCTTGGGGGAGGAGTAGAGATGGGGGAGAAGGAGAGCTTGGGGGAGTAGGAGAGCTGACCGGAGTAGGAGAGTTAACCGGAGTAAAGAGAGCTTGAGGGAGTTGGAGAGCTTGAGGGAGTAGGAATGCTTACCAGATAGGAGAGCTTGGGGGGAAGGAGAGCTTGGTGGTGAAGGAGAGCATCCCGGAGTAGCAGAGCTTGGGGGAGTAGGAGAGCTTGTGGGAGCAGGGTAGATTACCGGAGTAGGAGAGCTTACCGGAGTAGGAGAGCTGACCGGAGTTGGAGAGCTTAACGGAGTAGGAGAGATTGGGGGTGCAGGAGAGCTTGCGCCAGTATGAGTGCTTGAGGGAGTAGGAGAGCTTGGGGGAGTAGGAGAGCTTGGAGGAGGAGAAAATCTTGGTGGAGTAGGAGAACTTGTGGGATTAAGAGAGCTTCGGCGAGTCGGAGAGCTTGTGGATTCGGACAGCTTGGGGGAGACGGAGAGCTTGGGGGAGTCGGAGAGCTTGGAGGAGTAGGATAGCTTGGGGGATTAGGAGAATTTACCGGAGTCGGAGAGCTTGAGGCAGTAGGAGAGCTTGGGGGAGTAGGAATGCTTACCGGAGTAGGAGAGCTTACCGGAGCAGATTAGTTTGGGCGTGTCGGTGAGCTTTAGCGAGTAGGAGAGCTAACCGGAGTAGGAGTGCTAACCGTAGTAGGAGAGCTTGCGGGAGTAGGAGAGCTTGGGGGAGCAGCAGATCTTACCGGATTCGGAGAGTTTATCGGATTAGGAGAGATTACCTGATTAGGAGAGCTTCCCGGATTAGGAGAGCTTACCGGAGTAGAAGAGCTTACCGGAGTAGGAGAGCTTGGGGGAGTAGGAGAGCTTGGGGGAAAAGGAGAGATTGGGGGAGTAGAAGAGCTTGGGGGAGTAGGAGAGCTTGGGGGAGCAGGGGAGCTTCCATGAGTAGGAGAGCTTGTGGGAGTAGGAGAGCTTGGCAGAGTAGGAGAGCTTGGGGGCGTAGGAGAGTTTGGGGGAGTAGGAGAGCTTGGGGGAGTAGGAGAGCTTGGGGGAGTCGGAGAGCTTGGGGAATATGAGAGCTTGGGGGAGTAGGATAGCTTGGGTGAGTAGGAGAGCTTACCTGAGTAGAAGTGCTTGAGGCAGTAGGAGAGATTGGGGGAGTAGGAGAGCTTGCCGGTGTAGGAGAGCTTGGGGGAGGAGGAGAGCTTGGGGTAGTAGGAGAGCTTGGGGGAGTAGTAGAGCTTGGGGGAGTAGGAGAGCTTGGGGGAGGAGTAGAGATGGGGGAGAAGGAGAGCTTGGGGGAGTAGGAGAGCTGACCGGAGTAGGAGAGTTAACCGGAGTAAAGAGAGCTTGAGGGAGTTGGAGAGCTTGAGGGAGTAGGAATGCTTACCAGATAGGAGAGCTTGGGGGGAAGGAGAGCTTGGTGGTGAAGGAGAGCATCCCGGAGTAGCAGAGCTTGGGGGAGCAGGAGAGCTTGTGGGAGCAGGGTAGATTACCGTAGTAGGAGAGCTTACCGGAGTAGGAGAGCTGACCGGAGTAGGAGAGCTTAACGGAGTAGGAGAGATTGGGGGTGCAGGAGAGCTTGCGCCAGTAGGAGTGCTTGAGGGCGTAGGAGAGATTGGGGGAGTAGGAGAGCTTTGGGGAGTAGGAGAGCTGGGTGGAGTAGTAGAGCTTGGGGGAGTAGGAGAGCTTGGGGGAGTATCAGAGCTTGGGAAATAGGAGAGCTTGGGGGAGTAGGAGAGCTTGGGGAAGTAGGAGAGTTTAGGGAGTAGGAGAGCTTGGGGTAGTAGGGGAGCTTGGGGGATTGTGAGAGCTTGGGCGAGTAGGAGAGCTTGGGGGATTAGGAGAACTTGTGGGAGTAGGAGAGCTTGGGGGAGTCGGAGAGCTTGGGAAATATGAGAGCTTGAGGGTGTTGGACAGCTTGGGTGAGTAGGAGAGCTTACCTGAGTAGGAGAGCTTGAGGCAGTAGGAGAGATTGGGGGAGTAGGAGAGCTTGGGGGTGTAGGAGAGCTTGGGGGAGGAGGACAGCTTGGGGGAGGAGAAAAATTGGGGGAGCAGGAGAGCTTGGGGGAGTAGGACAGCTTGGGGGAGTAGGAGAGCTGACCGGAGTAGGAGAGTTAACCGGAGTAAAGAGAGCTTGAGGGAATGGGAGAGATTGAGGGAGTAGGAGAGCTTACCAGAGTCGGAGAGCTTGGGGGAGTAGGAGTGCTTGTGGGGAAGGAGAGCTTGGGGGAGAAGGAGAGCATCCCGTAGTAGGAGAGCTTGGGGGAGCAGGAGAGCTTGTGGGAGCAGGGTAGCTTACCGCAGTAGGAAAGCTTACCGGAGTAGGGGAGCTTGGGCGTGTCGGTGAGCTTGGGCGAGTAGGAGAGCTAACCGGAGTACGAGAGCTTGGGGGAGTAGGAGAGCTTGGGGGAGTAGGAGAGCTTACCGGAGTAGGAGAGCTGACCGGAAAAGGAGAACTTAACGGAGTCGGAGAGTTTGGGGGTGCAGGAGAGCTTGCGCCAGTATGTGCGCTTGAGGGCGTAGGAGAGATTGGGGGAGTAGGAGAGCTTGCGGGAGTAGGAAAGCTTGGTGGAGTAGGGGAGCTTGTGGGAGTAGGAGAGATTGGGGGATTGTGAGAGCTTGGGCGAGTAGGAGAGGTTGGGGGATTAGGAGAACTTGTGGGAGTAGGAGAGCTTGGGGGAGTCGGAGAGCTTGGGAAATATGAGAGCTTGGGGGAGTAGGACAGCTTGGGTGAGTAGGAGAGCTTACCTGAGTAGGAGAGCTTGAGGCAGTAGGAGAGATTGGGGGAGTAGGAGAGCTTGAGGGTGTAGGAGAGCTTGGGGGAGGAGGACAGCTTGGGGGAGGAGAAAAATTGGGGGAGCAGGAGAGCTTGGGGGAGTAGGACAGCTTGGGGGAGTAGGAGAGCTGACCGGAGTAGGAGAGTTAACCGGAGTAAAGAGAGCTTGAGGGAATGGGAGAGCTTGAGGGAGTAGGAGAGCTTACCAGAGTAGGAGAGCTTGGGGGAGTAGGAGTGCTTGTGGGGAAGGAGAGCTCGGGGGAGAAGGAGAGCATCCCGGAGTAGGAGAGCTTGGGGGAGCAGGAGAGCTTGTGGGAGCAGGGTAGCTTACCGCAGTAGGAAAGCTTACCGGAGTAGGGGAGTTTGGGCGTGTCGGTGAGCTTGGGCGAGTAGGAGAGCTAACCGGAGTACGAGAGCTTGGGGGAGTAGGAGAGCTTGGGGGAGTAGGAGAGCTTACCGGAGTAGGAGAGCTGACCGGAAAAGGAGAGCTTAACGGAGTAGGAGAGTTTGGGGGAGTCGGAGTGCTTGGGGGGAAGGAGAGCTTGGGGGAGAAGGAGAGCATCCCGGATTAGGAGAGCTTGGGGGAGCAGGAGAGATTGTGGGAGCAGGGTAGCTTACCGCAGTAGGAGAGCTAACCGGAGTAGGAGAGCTGACCGGAAAAGGAGAGCTTAACGGAGTAGGAGAGTTTGGGGGTGCAGGAGAGCTTGCGCCAGTAGGAGCGCTTGATCGTGTAGGAGATCTTGGGGGAGTAGGAGAGCTTGGTGGAGTAGGAGAGCTTGTGGGAGTAGGAGAGCTTGGGCGAGTCGGAGAGATTGTGGAGTCGGAGAACTTGGGCGTGTCGGTGAGCTTGGGCGAGTAGGAGAGCTAACCGGAGTACGAGAGCTTGGGGCAGTAGGAGAGCTTGGGGGAGTAGGAGAGCTTACCGGAGTAGGAGAGCTGACCAGAAAAGGAGAGCTTAACGGAGTAGGAGAGTTTGGGGGTGCAGGAGTGCTTGCGCCAGTAGGTGCGCTTGAGGGCGTAGGAGAGATTGGGGGAGTAGGAGAGCTTGGGGGAGTAGGAGAGCTTGTGGGTGTCGGAAAGCTTGGTGGAGTAGGGGAGCTTGTGGGAGTAGGAGAGCTTGGGGGATTGTGAGAGCTTGGGCGAGTAGGAGAGGTTGGGGGATTAGGAGAACTTGTGGGAGTAGGAGAGCTTGGGGGAGTCGGAGAGCTTGGGAAATATGAGAGCTTGGGGGAGTAGGACAGCTTGGGTGAGTAGCAGAGCTTACCTGAGTAGGAGAGCTTGAGGCAGTAGGAGAGATTGGGGGAGTAGGAGAGCTTGGGGGTGTAGGAGAGCTTGGGGGAGGAGGACAGCTTGGGGGAGGAGAAAAATTGGGGGAGCAGGAGAGCTTGGGGGAGTAGGACAGCTTGGGGGAGTAGGAGAGCTGACCGGAGTAGGAGAGTTAACCGGAGTAAAGAGAGCTTGAGGGAATGGGAGAGATTGAGGGAGTAGGAGAGCTTACCAGAGTAGGAGAGCTTGGGGGAGTAGGAGTGCTTGTGGGGAAGGAGAGCTTGGGGGAGAAGGAGAGCATCCCGGAGTAGGAGAGCTTGGGGGAGCAGGAGAGCTTGTGGGAGCAGGGTAGCTTACCGCAGTAGGAAAGCTTACCGGAGTAGGGGAGCTTGGGCGTGTCGGTGAGCTTGGGCGAGTCGGGGAGCTAACCGGAGTACGAGAGCTTGGGGGAGTAGGAGAGCTTACCGGAGTAGGAGAGCTGACCGGAAAAGGAGAGCTTAACGGAGTAGGAGAGTTTGGGGGTGCAGGAGAGCTTGCGCCAGTAGGTGCGCTTGAGGGCGTAGAAGAGATTGGGGGAGTAGGAGAGCTTGGGGGAGTAGGAAAGCTTGGTGGAGTAGGGGAGCTTGTGGGAGTAGGAGAGCTTGGGCGAGTCGGAGAGATTGTGGATTCGGAGAACTTGGGGAGTCGGAGAGCTTGGGGGAGTCGGAGTGCTAAGGGGAGTCGGAGAGCTTGGGGGGTCGGAGAGCTTGGGGGAGTAGGATAGCTTGGGGGATTAGGAGAACTTAACGGAGTAGGAGAGCTTAAGGCAGTAGGAGAGCTTGGGGTGTAGGAATGCTTACCGGAGTAGGAGAGCTTGGGGGAGTAAGAGAGCTTGGGGAGTAGGGGAGCTTGTGGAAGCAGAGTAGCTTACCGGAGCAGGAGAGCTTACCGGAGCAGGGGTGTTTTGGCGTGTCGGTGAGCTTGTGCGAGTAGGAGAGCTAACCGGAGTAGGAGTGCTAACCGTAGTAGTAGAGCTTGCCGGAGTAGGAGAGCTTGGGGGAGCAGGAGATCTTACCGGAGTCGGAGAGCTTATCGGATTTGGAGAGCTTATCTGATTAGGAGAGCTTACCGGATAAGGAGAGCTTACCGGAGTAGAAGAGCTTGGGGGAAAAGGAGAGTTTGGGGGAGTAGGAGAGCTTGCGGGAGTAGGAGAGCTTTGGGGAAAAGGAGAGATTGGGGGAGTAGAAGAGCTTGGGGGAGTAGTAGAGCTTGGGGGAGCAGGGGAGCTTCCATGAGTCGGAGAGCTTGTGGGAGTAGGAGAGCTTGTGGGAGTAGGAGAGCTTGGGGGAGAAGGAGAGCTTGGGGGAGTAGGAGAGCTTGGGGGAGTAGGAGAGCTTGGAGGAGTAGCAGGAGTAGCAGAGCTTTGGGGATTAGGAGAGCTGGGTGGATTAGTAGAGCTTGGGGGAGTAGGAGAGCTTGGCGGAGTATCAGAGCTTGGGGGAATAGGAGAGCTTGGGGGAGTAGGAGAGCTTGGGGAAGTAGGAGAGTTTAGGTAGTATGAGAGCTTGGGGGAGCAGGAGAGCTTGGGGGATTGTGAGAGCTTGGGCGAGAAGGAGAGCTTGGGGTATTAGGAGAACTCGTGGGAGTAGGACAGCTTGGGTGAGTAGGAGAGCTTACCTGATTAGGAGAGCTTGAGGCAGTAGGAGAGCTTCGGGGAGTAGGAGAGCTTGGGGGAGTAGGAGAGCTTACCGGAGTAGGAGAGCTGACCGGAAAAGGAGAGCTTAACGGAGTAGGAGAGCTTGGGGGTGTAGGAGAGCTTTGGGATGGAGGAGAGCTTGGGGGAGCAGGAGAGCATCGGGTTGTAGTAGAGCTTGGGGGAGTAGGACAGCTTGGGGGAGGAGAAAAATTGGGGGAGTAGGAGTGCTTCGGGGAGTAGGAGAGCTTGGGGGAGTAGGAGAGCTGACCGGAGTTGGAGAGTTAACCGGAGTAAAGAGAGCTTGAGGGAGTGGGAGAGCTTGACGGAGTAGGAGAGCTTACCAGAGTAGGAGAGCTTGGGGGAGTCGGAGTGCTTGGGGGGAAGGAGAGCTTGGGGGAGAAGGAGAGCATCCCGGATTAGGAGAGCTTGGGGGAGCAGGAGAGATTGTGGGAGCAGTGTAGCTTACCGCAGTAGGAGAGCTTACCGGAGTAGGGGAGCTTGGGCGTGTCGGTGAGCTTGGGCGAGTAGGAGAGCTAACCGGAGTACGAGAGCTTGGGGGAGTAGGAGAGCTTGGGGGAGCAGGAGAGCTTACCGGAGTAGGAGAGCTGACCGGAAAAGGAGAGCTTAACGGAGTAGGAGAGTTTGGGGGTGAAGGAGAGCTTGCGCCAGTAGGAGCGCTTGATCGCGTAGGAGATCTTGGGGGAGTAGGAGAGCTTGGGGGAGTAGGAATGCTTGGTGGAGTAGGAGAGCTTGTGGGAGTAGGAGAGCTTGGGCGAGTCGGAGAGATTGTGGAGTCCGAGAACTTGGGGGAGTCGGAGAGCTTGGGGGAGTCGGAGTGCTAGGGGGAGTCGGAGAGCTTGGGGGGTCGGAGAGCTTGGTTGAGTAGGATAGCTTGGGGGATTAGGAGAACTTACCGGAGTAGGAGAGCTTAAGGCAGTAGGAGAGCTTGGGGGAGTAGGAATGCTTACCGGAGTAGGAGAGCTTGGGGGAGTAAGAGAGCTTGGGGAGTAGGGGAGCTTGTGGAAGCAGAGTAGCTTACCGGAGCAGGAGAGCTTACCGGAGCAGGGGAGTTTGGGAGTGTCGGTGAGCTTGGGCGAGTAGGAGAGCTAACCGGAGTAGGAGTGCTAACCGTAGTAGGAGAGCTTGCGGGAGTAGGGGAGCTTGGGGGAGCAGGAGATCTTACCGGAGTCGGAGAGCTTATCGGATTAGGAGAGCTTACCTGATTAGGAGAGGTTACCGGATTAGGAGAGCTTACCGGAGTAGAAGAGCTTGGGGGAAAAGGAGAGCTTGGGGGTGTAGGAGAGCTTGCGGGAGTAGGAGAGCTTGGGGGAGTAGGAGAGCCAAGTGGAGTAGGAGAGCATGGGGGAGTAGGAGAGCTTGTGGTGTAGGAGAGCTTGGGGGAGTAGGAGAGCTTGGGGGAGTAGGAGAGCTTGGGGGAGTAGGAGAGTTTGGGAGAGGAGGAGAGCTTGGGGGAGTAGGAGAGCTTTCGGGAGGTGGAGAGCTTTCGGGAGGTGGAGAGCTTGCGGGATTAGGAGAGCTTACCAGAGTAGGAGAGCTTGGGGGAGTAGGAGTGATTGGGGGAGTAGGAGAGCTGACCGGAGAAGGAGAGTTAACCGCAGTAAAGAGAACTTGAGGGAGTGGGAGAGCTTGAGGAAATAGGAGAGCTTGGGGGAATAGGATGGCTTGTTGGAGTAGGAGAGCTTGGGGGAGTAGGAGAGTTGGGGGAGTAGGAGTGCTTGGGGGAGAAGGAGAGCTTGGGGGATTCGGAGAGCTTGGGGGTGTAGGAGAGCTTGGGGGTGTAGGAGAGCTTGGGGGTGTAGGAGAGCTTGGGGGAGTAGGAGAGCTTGGGGGAGTAGGAGAGCTGACTGTAGTAGGAGAGCTAACCGGAGTAGGAGAGCTTGCGGGAGTAGGAGAGCTTGGGGGAATCGGAGAGCTTAACAGATTAGGAGAGTTTACCGGATTAGGTGAGTTTACCGGATTAGGATAGCTAACCGGAGTAGGAGAGTTTACCGGATTAGAGAGCTTACCGTAATAGGAGATTTTGGGGGAATATGATAGGTGGGGGAGTCGGAGAGGTTGGGCGAGTAGCAGAGCTTGGGGATGTAGGAGAGCTTGAGGGAGTCGTAGAGGTTGGGGGAGTCGGAGAGGTTTGGGGATTAGGAGAGGTTGGGGAAGTAGGAGAGGTTGGGGGAGTGGGAGAGGTTGGGGAGTAGGAGAGGTTGAGGGAGTGGGAGAGTTCGGGGGAGTAGGAGAGCTTACCGGAGTAGGAGAGCTTACCTGAGTAGAAGAGCTTACCGAAGTTGGAGATCTTACCGTAGTAGAAGAGCTTGCCAGAGTAGGAGAGCTTACCAGAGTAGGAGAGCTTGCCGGAGTCCAAGAGCTTGGGGGAGTCGGAGAGATTGCGGGAATAGGAGAACTTGGTGGAGTAGGAGAGCTTACCGGAATAGGAGTGCTGACCGGAGTAGGAGAGTAAACATGAGTAAAGAGAGCTTGAGGGAGTGGGAGAGCTTGTGGCAGTAGGAGAGCTTACCAGATTAGGGGAGCTTGGGAGAGTAGGAGATCTTGGGGGGTAGGAGAGCTTGGGGGAGAAGGAGAGTTCCCGGAGTAGGAGAGCTTGGGGGAGTAGGAGCGCTTGGGAGAGGAGGAGAGCTTGGGGGAGTAGGTGAGCTTGGGGGAGTAGGAGAGCTTGGGGGAGTAGGCGAACTTGGGGGAGTAGGAGAGCTTGGAGGAGTAGGAGAGCCCGCGGGAGTAGGAGAGCTTGGGGGAGTAGGAGAGCTTGGGGGAGTAGGTGAGCTTGGGGGAGTAGGAGAGCTTGGTGGAGTAGGAGAGCTTCGGGGAGTAGGAGAGCTTGGGGAAGCAGGAGAGCTTGGGGGAGTAATTGAGATTGGGGTAGTCGGAGAGCTTGGGGGAGTAGGAGAGTTTACCGGATTAGGAGAGTTTACCGGATTAGGAGAGTTTACCGGATTAGGAGAGCTAACCGGATTAGGAGAGCTTACCGGATTCGGAGAGCTTACCGGAATAGGAGATTTTGGGGGAATATGATAGGTGGGGGTGTCGGAGAGGTTGGGGGAGTAGCAGAGCTTGGTGATGTAGGAGAGCTTGGGGGAATCGGAGAGTTTGGGGGAGTAGGAGAGCTTGGGGCAGTAGGAGAGCTTGGGGGAGTAGGAGAGTTTGGGAGTGGAGGAGAGCTTGGGGGAGTAGGAGAAATTGGGGGAGTAGCAGAGCTTGGGGGAGTAGGATAGCTTGGGGGAGTAGGAGAGCTTGGGGGAGTAGTAGAGCTTGGGGGAGTAGGAGAGCTTGGGGGAGTAGGAGAGCTAGGGGGAGTAGGAGAGCTTTGGGGAGTAGCAGAGCTAGGGGGAGTAGGATAGCTTGGGGGAGTGGGAGAGTTGGGGGAGTAATAGAACTTGGGGGAGTAGGAGAGCTTGGGGGAGTAGGATAGCTTGGGGCAGTAAGAGAGATTGGGGGAGTAGCAGAGCTTCGGGGAGTAGGATAGCTTGGTGGAGTAGGAGAGCTTGGGGGAGTAGTACAGCTTGGGGGAGTAGGAGAGCTTGGGGTAGTAGGAGAGCTTGGAGGAGTAGGAGAACTTGGGGGAGTAGGAGAGCTTTGGGGAGTCTGAGAGCTTGGGTGAGTATGAGAGCTTGGGGGAGTATGAGAGCTTTGGGGAGTATGAGAGCTTGCGGGAGTAGGATAGCTTGAGGGAGTAGGAGAGCTTACCAGAGTAGTAGAGCTTGAGGCAGTTGGAGAGCTTGGGGGAGTAGGAATGCTTACCGGATTAGGACAGCTTGCGGGAGGAGATGAGCTTGGGGGAGTAGGAGAGCTGATCGTAGTAGGAGAGCTAACCGGAGTCGGAGAGCTTACAAGATTAGGAGAGTTTACCGGATTAGTATAGTTCACCGGATTAGGAGAGCTAACCGGAGTAGGAGAGCTTACTGGATTAGGAGAGCTTACCGGAATAGGAGATTTTGGGGGAATATGATAGGTGGGGGAGTCGGAGAGGTTGGGGAGTAGCCGAGCTTGGGGATGTAGGAGAGCTTGGGGGAGGCGGAGAGTTTGGGGGAGTCGGAGAGGCTGGGGGAGTAGGAGAGGTGGGGGCAGTAGGAGAGGTTTGGGGATTAGGAGAGGTTGGGGAAGTAGGAGAGGTTGGGGGAGTAGGAGAGGTTGGGGGAGTAGGAGAGGTTGAGGGAGTGGGAGAGGTTGGGGGAGTAGGAGAGCTTACCGGAGTAGGAGAGCTTACCGGAGTAGAAGAGCTTACCGAAGTAGGAGAGCTTACCGTAGTAGAAGAGCTTACGAGAGTAGGAGAGCTTACCAGATTAGGAGAGCTTACCGGAGTACAAGAGCTTGGGGGAGTAGGAGAGATTGGGGGAGTAGGAGAGCTTACCGGAATAGGAGAGCTGACCGGAGTAGGAGAGTAAACATGAGTAAAGAGAGCTTGAGGGAGTGGGAGAGCTTGTGGCAGTAGGAGAGCTTACCAGAGTAGGAGAGCTTGGGAGAGTAGGAGATCTTGGGGGGTAGGAGAGCTTGGGGGAGAAGGAGAGCTTCCCGGAGTAGGAGAGCTTGGGGGAGTAGGAGCGCTTGTGGGAGCAGGGTAGCTTACCGGTGTAGGAGAGCTTATCAGAGTCGGAGAGCTAACCGGAGTAGGAGAGGTAACCGGAGTAGGAGAGCTTGCGGGAGTAGGAGAGCTTGGGGGAGTCGAGACTCTTACCGGAGTCCGAGAGCTTATCGGATTAGCAGAGCTTACCTGATTAGGAGAGCTTACCGGATTAGGAGAGCTTACCGGAGTGGAAGAGCTTACTGGAGTAGGAGAGCTTGGGGGAGTAGTACAGCTTGGGGGAGTAGGAGAGCTTGGGGGAGTATGAGAGCTTGGGGGAGTAGGAGAGCTTGGGGGAGTAGGAGAGCTTGGGGGAGTAGTTGAGCTTGTGGGAGTCGGAGAGCTGGGGAGTAGCAGAGCTTGGAAGTGTAGGAGAGCTCGGGGGAGTAGGAGAGCTTGGGGGAGTAGGAGAGCTTGGGGGAGTAGGTGAGCTTGGGGGAGTAGGAGAGCTTGGTGGAGTCGGAGTGCTTCGGGGAGTAGGAGAGCTTGGGGGAGTAGGAGAGCTTGGGGGAGTAGCTGAGATTGGGGGAGTAGGAGAGCTTGGGGGAATAGGAGAGCTTACCGGATTAGGAGAGTTTACCGGATTAGGAGAGTTTACCGGATTAGGAGAGCTAACCGGAGTAGGAGAGCTTACCGGATTAGGAGAGCTTACCGGAATAGGAGATTCTGGAGGAATATGATAGGTGGGGGAGTCGGAGTGGTTGGGGGAGTAGCAGAGCTTGGGGATGTAGGAGAGCTTGGGGGAATCGGAGAGCTTGGGGGAGTAGGAGAGCTTGGGGGAGTAGGAGAGCTTGGGTGAGTAGGAGATTTTGGGAGAGGAGGAGAGCTTGGGGGAGTAGGAGAGCTTGGAGGAGTCGGAGAGCTTTCGGGAGTCGGGGAGCTTGGGGGAGTAGGAGAGTTTGGGGGAGTAGGAAAGCTTGTGCTAGTCGGAGAGCTTGGGGGAGTCGGAGAGCTTGGGGCAGTCGGAGAGATTGGGGGAGTCGGAGAGCTTGGGGGAGTCGGAGTGCTTGGGGGAGTCGGAGAGCTTGGGGGAGTCGGAGAGTTTGGGGGAGTCGGAGAGATTGGGGGAGTAGGAGAGGTTAGGGCAGTAGGAGAGGTTTGGGGTTTAGGAGAGGTTGGGGAAGTAGGAGAGGTTGGGGGAGTAGGAGAGGTTGGGGGAGTAGGAGAGTTTGGGAGTGGAGGAGAGCTTGGGGGAGTAGGAGAGCTTGGAGGAGTAGGAGAGCTTTCGGGAGTCGGAGAGTTTGGGGGAGCAGGAGAGTTTGGGGGAGTAGGAGAGCTTGCACTAGTCTGAGAGCTTGGGGGAGTCGGAGAGCTTGGGGGAGTCGGAGAGCTTGGGGGAGTCGGAGAGCTTGAGGGAGTCGGAGTGCTTGGGGGAGTCGGAGAGCTTGGGGGAGTTGGAGAGTTTGGGGGAGTCGGAGAGCTTCGCGGGATTCGGAGAGTTTGTGGGATACGGAGAGCTTGGGGGATTCGGAGA
This sequence comes from Pristiophorus japonicus, assembly GCF_044704955.1. Taxonomy (NCBI): domain Eukaryota; kingdom Metazoa; phylum Chordata; class Chondrichthyes; family Pristiophoridae; genus Pristiophorus; species Pristiophorus japonicus. The sequence continues at coordinate 1,286,494 of NW_027254857.1, read as the reverse complement.
GCTTGGGGGATTCGGAGAGCTTGCGGCAGTAGGAGAGCTTGCGGGAGTGGGAGAGCTTGGGGGAGTAGGAGAGCTTATCAGAGCAGGAGAGATTGGGGGAGTAGGAGAGCTGACCGGAGTAGGAGTGTTAACCGGAGTAAAGATAGCTTGAGGGAGTGATAGAGCTTGAGGAAATAGGAGAGCTTGGGGGAGAAGGATAGCTTTTGGGAGTAGGAGAGCTTGGGGGAGTAGGAGATGTTGGGGGAGTAGGCGAGCTTGGGGGAGAAGGAGAGCTTGTGGGTATAGGACAGCTTGGGGGAGTAGGAGAGCTTGGAGGAGTAGGAGAGCTCGGGGGAGTAGGAGAGCTTGGGGAGTAGGAGAGCCTGGGGGAGTAGGAGAGCTTGGGGGAGTAGGAGAGCTTGGTGTAGTAGGAGAGCTTCGGGGAGTAGGAGAGCTTGGGGGAGTAGGAGAGCTTGGTGTAGTAGGATAGCTTCGGGGAGTAGGAGAGTTTGGGGGAGTAGGAGAGCTTGGGGGAGTTGGAGAGCTTGGGGGAGTAGGAGAGCTGACCGTAGTAGGAGAGCTAACCGGAGTAGGAGAGCTTGCGGGAGTAGGAGAGCTTGGGGGAGTCGGAGAGCTTACCGGATGAGGAGAGTTTACCGGATTAGGAGAGCTAACCGGAGTAGGAGAGCTTACCGGATTAGGAGAGCTTACCGGAATAGTAGATTTTGGGGGAATATGATAGGTGGGGGAGTCGGAGAGGTTGGGGGAGTAGCAGAGCTTGGGGATGTAGGAGAGCTTGGGGGAGTAGGAGAGGTTGGGGAAGTAGGAGAGGTTGAGGGAGTGGAAGAGGTTTGGGGAGTAGGAGAGCTTACCGGAGTAGGAGAGCTTACCGGAGTAGAAGAGCTTACCGGAGTAGGAGAGCTTACCGTAGTAGAAGAGCTTACCAGAGTAGGAGAGCTTACCAGAGTAGGAGAGCTTACCGGAGTACGAGAGCTTGGGGGAGTAGGAGAGATTGGGGGAGTAGGAGAGCTTGGTGGAGTAGGAGAGCTTACCGGAATAGGAGAGCTGACCGGAGCAGAAGAGTTAACATTAGTAAAGAGAGCTTGAGGGAGTGGGAGAGCTTGTGGCAGTAGGAGAGCTTAACGGAGTTGGAGAGCTTGGGGGAGTAGGAGCGCTTGTGGGAGCAGGGTAGCTTACCGGAGTAGGAGAGCTTATCAGAGTAGGAGAGCTATCCGGAGTAGAAGAGGTAACCGGAGTAGGAGAGCTTGCGGGAGTAGGAGAGCTTGGGGGAGTCGGAGATCTTACCGGAGTCCGAGAGCTTATCGGATTAGCAGAGCTTACCTGATTAGGAGAGCTTACCGGATTAGGAGAGCTTACCGGAGTGGATGAGCTTACCGGAGTAGGAGAGCTTGGGGAAGTAGGAGAGCTTGGGGGAGTAGGAGAGCTTGGGGAAGTAGGAGAGCTTGGGGGAGTAGGAGAGCTTGGGGGAGTAGGTGAGCTTGGGGGAGTAGGAGAGCTTGGTGGAGTAGGAGAGCTTCGGGGAGTAGGAGAGCTTGGGGGAGCAGGAGAGCTTGGGGGAGTAGGAGAGCTTGGGGGAGTAGTTGAGCTTGGGGGACTAGGAGAGCTTGGGGGAGTAGGAGAGCTTGGAGAAGTAGGAGAGCTCGGGGGAGTAGGAGAGCTTGGGGGAGTAGGAGAGCTTGGGGGAGTAGGTGAGCTTGGGGGAGTAGGAGAGCTTGGTGGAGTAGGAGAGCTTGGGGGAGTAGGAGAGCTTGGGGGAGTAGGAGAGCTTGGGGGAGTAGGTGAGATTGGGGGAGTAGGAGAGCTTGGGGGAGTAGGAGAGCTTGGGGGAGTAGGAGAGCTTGGGGGAGTAGGAGAGCTGACCGTAGTAGGAGAGCTAACCGGAGTAGGAGAGCTTGCGGGAGTAGGAGAGCTTGGAGGAGTAGGAGAGCTCGGGGGAGTAGGAGAGCTTGGGGGAGTAGGAGAGCCTGGGGGAGTAGATGAGCTTGGGGGAGTAGGAGAGCTTGGTGTAGTAGGTGAGCTTCGGGGAGTAGGAGAGCTGACCGTAGTAGGAGAGCTAACCGGAGTAGGAGAGCTTGCGGGAGTAGGAGAGCTTGGGGGAGTCGGAGAGTTTACCGGATGAGGAGAGTTTACCGGATTCGGAGAGTTTACCGGATTAGGAGAGCTAACCGGAGTAGGAGAGCTTACCGGATTAGGAGAGATTACCGGAATAGTAGATTTTGGGGGAATATGATAGGTGGGGGAGTCGGAGAGGTTGGGTGAGTAGCAGAGCTTGGGGATGTAGGAGAGCTTGGGGGAGTAGGAGAGGTTGGGGATGTAGGAGAGGTTGGGGGAGTAGGAGAGGTTGGGGGAGTAGGAGAGGTTGAGGGAGTGGGAGAGGTTTGGGGAGTAGGAGAGCTTACCGGAGTAGGAGAGCTTACCGGAGTAGAAGAGCTTACCGGAGTAGGAGAGCTTACCGTAGTAGAAGAGCTTACCAGAGTAGGAGACCTTACCAGAGTAGGAGAGCTTACCGGAGTACGAGAGCTTGGGGGAGTAGGAGAGATTGGGGGAGTAGGAGAGCTTGGTGGAGTAGGAGAGCTTACCGGAATAGGAGAGCTGACCGGAGCAGAAGAGTTAACATGAGTAAAGAGAGCTTGAGGGAGTGGGAGAGCTTGTGGCAGTAGGAGAGCTTACCAGAGTAGGAGAGCTTGGGAGAGTAGGAGATCTTGGGGGGAAGGAGAGCTTGGGGGAGAAGGAGAGCTTCCCGGAGTTGGAGAGCTTGGGGGAGTAGGAGCGCTTGTGGGAGCAGGGTAGCTTACAGGAGTAGGAGAGCTTATCAGAGTAGGAGAGCTATCCGGAGTAGGAGAGGTAACCGGAGTAGGAGAGCTTGCGGGAGTAGGAGAGCTTGGGCGAGTCGGAGATCTTACCGGAGTCCGAGAGCTTATCGGATTAGCAGAGTTTACCTGATTAGGAGAGCTTACCGGATTAGGAGAGCTTACCGGAGTGGATGAGCTTACCGGAGTAGGAGAGCTTGGGGAAGTAGGAGAGCTTGGGGGAGTAGGAGAGCTTGGGGAGTAGGAGAGCTTGGGGGAGTAGGAGAGCTTGGGGGAGTAGTTTGAGCTTGGGGGAGTAGGAGAGCTTGGGGGAGTAGGAGAGCTTGGAGGAGTAGGAGAGCTCGGGGGAGTAGGAGAGCATGGGGGAGTCGGAGAGCTTGGGGGAGTCGGAGTGTTGGGGGAGTCGGAGAGCTTGGGGGAGTCGGAGAGTTGGGGGAGTCGGAGAGCTTGGGGGAGTAGGAGAGGTTGGGGCAGTAGGAGAGGTTTGGGGATTAGGTGAGGTTGGGGAAGTAGGAGAGGTTGGGGGAGTAGGAGAGGTTGGGGGAGTAGGAGAGTTTGGGTAGAGGGGGAGAGCTTGGAGGAGTAGGCGAGCTTGGAGGAGTAGGAGAGCTTTCGGAAGTCGGAGAGTTTGGGGGAGTAGGAGAGTTTGGGGGAGTAGGAGAGCTTGGGCTAGTCGGAGAGCTTGGGGGAGTCGGAGAGCTTGGGGACTCGGAGAGCTTGGGGGAGTCGGAGAGCTTGGGGGAGTCGGAGTGCTTGGGGGAGTCGGAGAGCTTGGGGGAGTCGGAGAGTTTGGGGGAGTCGGAGAGCTTGGGGATTCGGAGAGCTTGTGGGATACCGAGAGCTTGGGGGATTCGGAGAGCTAGGGGGATTCGGAGTGCTTGCGGCAGTTGGAGAGCTTGCGGGAGTCGGAGAGTTTGGGGGAGTAGGAGAGCTTACCAGAGTAGTAGAGTTAACCGGAGTAAAGATAGCTTGAGGGAGTGGGAGAGCTTGAGGAAATATGAGAGCTTGGGGGAGTAAGATAGCTTGTGGGAGTAGGAGAGCTTGGGGGAGTAGGAGAGCTTGGGGGAGTAGGCGAGCTTGGGGGAGTAGGAGAGCTTGTGGGAATAGGACAGCTTGAGGGAGCAGGAGAGCTTGGGGGAGTAGTTGAGCTTGGGGGAGTAGGAGAGCTTGGCGGGAGTAGGAGTGCTTGGAGCAGTAGGAGAGCTCGGGGGAGTAGGAGAGCTTGGTGGAGTAGGAGAGCTTGGGGGAGTAGGTGAGCTTGGTGGAGTATGAGAGCTTGGTGGAGTAGGAGAGCATCGGGGAGTAGAAGAGCTTGGGGGAGTAGGAGAGGTTGGGGATGTAGGAGAGGTTGGGGGAGTAGGAGAGGTTGGGGGAGTAGGAGAGGTTGAGGGAGTGGGAGAGGTTTGGGGAGTAGGAGAGCTTACCGGAGTAGGAGAGCTTACCGGAGTAGAAGAGCTTACCGGAGTAGGAGAGCTTACCGTAGTAGAAGAGCTTACCAGAGTAGGAGAGCTTACCAGAGTAGGAGAGCTTACCGGAGTACGAGAGCTTGGGGGAGTAGTAGAGATTGGGGGAGTAGGAGAGCTTGGTGGAGTAGGAGAGCTTACCGGAAAGGGAGAGCTGACCGGAGCAGAAGAGTTAACATTAGTAAAGAGAGCTTGAGGGAGTGGGAGAGCTTGTGGCAGTAGGAGAGCTTAACGGAGTTGGAGAGCTTGGGGGAGTAGGAGCGCTTGTGGGAGCAGGGTAGCTTACCGGAGTAGGAGAGCTTATCAGAGTAGGAGAGCTATCCGGAGTAGGAGAGGTAACCGGAGAAGGAGAGCTTGCGGGAGTAGGAGAGCTTGGGGGAGTCGGAGATCTTACCGGAGTCCGAGAGCTTATCGGATTAGCAGAGCTTACCTGATTAGGAGAGCTTACCGGATTAGGAGAGCTTACCGGAGTGGATGAGCTTACCGGAGTAGGAGAGCTTGGGGAAGTAGGAGAGCTTGGGGGAGTAGGAGAGCTTGGGGAGTAGGAGAGCTTGGGGGAGTAGGAGAGCTTGGGGGAGTAGTTGAGCTTGGGGGACTAGTAGAGCTTGGGGGAGTAGGAGAGCTTGGAGGAGTAGGAGAGCTCGGGGGAGTAGGAGAGCTTGGGAGAGTAGGAGAGCTTGGGGGAGTAGGTGAGCTTGGGGGAGTAGGAGAGCTTGGTGGAGTAGGAGAGCTTCGAGGAGTAGGAGAGCTTGGGGGAGAAGGAGAGCTTGGGGGAGTCGGTGAGATTGGGGGAGTAGGAGAGCTTGGGGGAGTAGGAGAGCTTGGGGGAGTAGGAGAGCTTGGGGGAGTAGGAGAGCTGACCGTAGTAGGAGAGCTAACCGGAGTAGGAGAGCTTGCGGGACTAGGAGAGCTTGGAGGAGTAGGAGAGCTCGGGGGAGTAGGAGAGCTTGGGGGAGTAGGAGAGCCTGGGGGAGTAGATGAGCTTGGGGGAGTAGGAGAGCTTGGTGTAGTAGGAGAGCTTCGGGGAGTAGGAGAGCTGACCGTAGTAGGAGAGCTAACCGGAGTAGGAGAGCTTGCGGGAGTAGGAGAGCTTGGGGGAGTCGGAAGCTTACCGGATGAGGAAAGTTTACCGGATTCGGAGAGTTTACCGGATTAGGAGAGCTTACCGGAATAGTAGATTTTGGGGGAATATGATAGGTGGGGGAGTCGGAGAGGTTGGGGGAGTAGCAGAGCTTGGGGATGTAGGAGAGCTTGGGGGAGTAGCAGAGGTTGGGGATGTAGGAGAGGTTGGGGGAGTAGGAGAGGTTGAGGGAGTGGGAGAGGTTTGGGGAGTAGGAGAGCTTACCGGAGTAGGAGAGCTTACCGGAGTAGAAGAGCTTGCCGGAGTAGGAGAGCTTACCGTAGTAGAAGAACTTACCAGAGTAGGAGAGCTTACCAGAGTAGGAGAGCTTACCGGAGTACGAGAGCTTGGGGGAGTAGGAGAGATTGGGGGAGTAGGAGAGCTTGGTGGAGTAGGAGAGCTTACCGGAATAGGAGAGCTGACCGGAGCAGAAGAGTTAACATGAGTAAAGAGAGCTTGAGGGAGTGGGAGAGCTTGTGGCAGTAGGAGAGCTTACCAGAGTAGGAGAGCTTGGGAGAGTAGGAGATCTTGGGGGGAAGGAGAGCTTGGGGGAGAAGGAGAGCTTCCCGGAGTTGGAGAGCTTGGGGGAGTAGGAGCGCTTGTGGGAGCAGGATAGCTTTCCGGAGTAGGAGAGCTTATCAGAGTAGGAGAGCTATCCGGAGTAGGAGAGGTAACCGGAGTAGGAGAGCTTGCGGGAGTAGGAGAGCTTGGGGGAGTCGGAGATCTTACCGGAGTCCGAGAGCTTATCGGATTAGCAGAGCTTACATGATTAGGAGAGCTTACCGGATTAGGAGAGCTTTCCGGAGTGGATGAGCTTACCGGAGTAGGAGAGCTTGGGGAAGTAGGAGAGCTTGGGGGAGTAGGAGAGCTTGGGGAGTAGGAGAACTTGGGGGAGTAGGAGAGCTTGGGGGAGTAGTTTGAGCTTGGGGGAGTAGGAGAGCTTGGGGGAGTAGGAGAGCTTGGAGGAGTAGGAGAGCTCGGGGGAGTAGGAGAGCTTAGGGGAGTAGGAGACCTTGGGGGAGTAGGTGAGCTTGGGGGAGTAGGAGAGCTTGGTGGAGTAGGAGAGCTTCGGGGAGTAGGAGAGCTTGAGGGAGTAGGAGAGCTTGGGGGAGTAGGTGAGATTGGGGGAGTAGGAGAGCTTGGGGGAGTAGGAGAGCTTGGGGGAGTAGGAGAGCTTGGGGGAGTAGGAGAGCTGACCGTAGTAGGAGAGCTAACCGGAGTAGGAGAGCTTGCGGGAGTAGGAGAGCTTGGGGGAGTCGGAGAGTTTACCGGATTAGGAGAGTTTACCGGATTAGGAGAGTTTACCAGATTAGGAGAGCGAACCGGAGTATGAGAGCTTACCGGATTAGGAGGGCTTACCGGAATCGGAGATTTTGGGGGAATATGATAGGTGGGGTGTCGGAGATGTTGGGGGAGTAGCAGAGCTTGGGGATGTAGGAGTGCTTGGGGGAGTTGGAGAGCTTGGGGGAGTCGGAGAGCTTGGGGGAGTAGGAGAGCTTGGGGGAGTAGGAGAATTTGGGAGAGGAGGAGAGCTTGGGGGAGTAGGAGAGCTTGGAGGAGTCGGAGAGCTTTCGGGTGTCGGAGAGCCTGGGGGAGTAGGAGAGTTTGGGGGAGTAGGAGAGCTTGGGCTAGTCGGAGAGCTTGGCGGAGTCCTAGATCTTGGGGGAGTCGGAGAGCATGGGGGAGTCGGAGAGCTTGGGGGAGTCGGAGTGCTTGGGGGAGTCGGAGAGCTTGGGGGAGTCGGAGAGTTGGGGGAGTCGGAGAGCTTGGGGGAGTAGGACAGGTTGTGGCAGTAGGAGAGGTTTGGGGATTAGGTGAGGTTGGGGAAGTAGGAGAGGTTGGGGGAGTAGGAGAGGTTGGGGGAGTAGGAGGGTTTGGGTAGAGGGGGAGAGCTTGGAGGAGTCGGCGAGCTTGGAAGAGTAGGAGAGCTTTCGGAAGTCGGAGAGTTTGGGGGAGTAGGAGAGTTTGGGGGAGTAGGAGAGCTTGGGCCAGTCGGAGAGCTTGGGGGAGTCGGAGAGCTTGGGGGAGTCGGAGAGCTTGGGGGAGTCGGAGAGCTTGGGGGATTCGGAGTGCTTGGGGGAGTCGGAGAGCTTGGGGGAGTCGGAGAGTTTGGGGGAGTCGGAGAGCTTGGGGTTTCGGAGAGCTTGTGGGATACCGAGAGCTTGGGGGATTCGGAGAGCTTGGGGGATTCGGAGTGCTTGCGGCAGTTGGAGAGCTTGCGGGAGTAGGAGAGCTTGGGGGAGTAGGAGAGCTTACCAGAGTAGGAGAGCTTGGGGGAGTAGGAGGGCTTGGGGGAGTAGGAGAGCTGACCGGAGTAGGAGAGTTAACCGGAGTAAAGATAGCTTGAGGGAGTGGGAGAGCTTGAGGAAATAGGAGAGCTTGGGGGAGTAGGTGAGATTGGGGGAGTAGGAGAGCTTGGGGGAGTAGGAGAGCTTGGGGGAGTAGGAGAGCTTGGGGGAGTAGGAGAGCTGACCGTAGTAGGAGAGCTAACCGGAGTCGGAGAGCTTGCGGGAGTAGGAGAGCTTGGGGGAGTCGGAGAGTTTACCGGATTAGGAGAGTTTACCGGATTAGGAGAGTTTACCCGATTAGGAGAGCGAACCGGAGTAGGAGAGTTTACCGGATTAGGAGGGCTTACCGGAATCGGAGATTTTGGGGGAATATGATAGGTGGGGTGTCGGAGATGTTGGGGGAGTAGCAGAGCTTGGGGATGTAGGAGTGCTTGGGGGAGTTGGAGAGCTTGGGGGAGTCGGAGAGCTTGGGGGAGTAGGAGAGCTTGGGGGTGTAGGAGAATTTGGGAGTGGAGGAGAGCTTGGGGGAGTAGGAGAGCTTGGAGGAGTCGGAGAGCTTTCGGGAGTCGGAGAACCTGGGGGAGTAGGAGAGTTTGGGGGAGTAGGAGAGCTTGGGCTAGTCGGAGAGCTTGGCGGAGTCGGAGATCTTGGGGGAGTCGGAGAGCATGGGGGAGTCGGAGAGCTTGGGGGAGTCGGAGTGCTTGGGGGAGTCGGAGAGCTTGGGGGAGTCGGAGAGTTGGGGGAGTCGGAGAGCTTGGGGGAGTAGGAGAGGTTGTGGCAGTAGGAGAGGTTTGGTGATTAGGTGAGGTTGGGGAAGTAGGAGAGGTTGGGGGAGTAGGAGAGGTTGGGGGAGTAGGAGAGTTTGGGTAGAGGGGAGAGCTTGGAGGAGTAGGCGAGCTTGGAAGAGTAGGAGAGCTTTCGGAAGTCGGAGAGTTATGGGGAGTAGGAGAGTTTGGGGGAGTAGGAGAGCTTGGGCCAGTCGGAGAGCTTCGGGGAGTCGGAGAGCTTGGGGGAGTCGGAGAGCTTGGGGGAGTCGGAGAGCTTGGGGGAGTCGGAGTGCTTGGGGGAGTCGGAGAGCTTGGGGGAGTCGGAGAGTTTGGGGGAGTCGGAGAGCTTGGGGTTTCGGAGAGCTTGTGGGATACCGAGAGCTTGGGGGATTCGGAGAGCTTGGGGGATTCGGAGTGCTTGCGGCAGTTGGAGAGCTTGCGGGAGTAGGAGAGCTTGGGGGAGTAGGAGAGCTTACCAGAGTAGGAGAGCTTGGGGGAGTAGGAGGGCTTGGGGGAGTAGGAGACCTGACCGGAGTAGGAGAGTTAACCGGAGTAAAGATAGCTTGAGGGAGTGGGAGAGCTTGAGGAAATAGGAGAGCTTGGGGGAGTAAGATAGCTTGTGGGAGTAGGAGAGCTTGGGGGAGTAGGAGAGCTTGGGGGAGTAGGCGAGCTTGGGGGAATAGGATAGCTTGTGGGAATAGGACAGCTTGAGGGAGTAGGAGAGCTTGGGGGAGTAGTTGAGCTTGGGGGAGTAGGAGAGCTTGCGGGAGTAGGAGTGCTTGGAGCAGTAGGAGAGCTCGGGGGAGTAGGAGAGCTTGGGGGAGTAGGAGAGCTTGGGGGAGTAGGTGAGCTTGGTGGAGTATGAGAGCTTGGTGGAGTAGGAGAGCATCGGGGAGTAGGAGAGCTTGGGGGAGTAGGAGAGCTTGGGGGAGTAAGAGAGATTGGGGGAGAAGGCGAGTTTGGGGGAGTAGGAGAGCTTGGGTGAGTAGGAGAGCTTGGGGGAGTAGGAGAGCTGACCGTAGTAGGAGAGTTTACCGGATTAGGAGAGTTCACCGGATTAGGAGAGCTAACCGGAGTAGGAGATCTTACCGGATTAGGAGAGCTTACCGGATTAGGAGGGCTTACCGGAATCGGAGATTTTGGGGGAATATGATAGGTGGGGTGTCGGAGATGTTGGGGGAGTAGCAGAGCTTGGGGATGTAGGAGAGCTTGGTGGAGTTGGAGAGCTTGGGGGAGTCGGAGAGCTTGGGGGAGTAGGAGTGCTTGGGGGAGTAGGAGCATTTGGGAGAGGAGGAGAGCTTGGGGGAGTAGGAGAGCTTGGAGGAATCGGAGAGCTTTCGGGAGTCGGAGATCCTGGGGGAGTTGGAGAGTTTGGGGGAGTAGGAGAGCTTGGACTAGTCGGAGAGCTTGGCGGAGTCGGAGATCTTGGGGGAGTCGGAGAGCATGGGGGAGTCGGAGAGCTTGGGGGAGTAGGAGAGGTTGGGGCAGTAGGAGAGGTTTGGGGATTAGGTGAGGTTGGGGAAGTAGGAGAGGTTGGGGGAGTAGGAGAGGTTGGGGGAGTAGGAGAGTTTGGGTAGAGGGGGAGAGCTTGGGGGAGTAGGCGAGCTTGGAGGAGTAGGAGAGCTTTCGGAAGTCGGAGAGTTTGGGGGAGCAGGAGAGTTTGGGGGAGTAGGAGAGCTTGGGCTAGTCGGAGAGCTTGGGGGAGTCGGAGAGCTTGGGGGAGTCGGAGAGCTTGGGGGAGTCGGAGAGCTTGGGGGAGTCGGAATGCTTGGGGGAGTCGGAGAGTTTGGGGGAGTCGGAGAGCTTGTGGGATACGGAGAGCTTGGGGGATTCGGAGAGCTTGGGGGATTCGGAGTGCTTGCGGCAGTTGGAGAGCTTGCGGGAGTAGGAGAGCTTGGGGGAGTAGGAGAGCTTACCAGAGTAGGAGAGCTTGGGGGAGTAGGAGAGGTTGGGGGAGTAGGAGAGCTGACCGGAGTAGGAGAGTTAACCGGAGTAAAGATAGCTTGAGGGAGTGGGAGAGCTTGAGGAAATAGGAGAGCTTGGGGGAGTAAGATAGCTTGTGGGAGTAGGAGAGCTTGGGGGAGTAGGAGAGCTTGGGGGAGTAGGCGAGCTTGGGGGAGTAGGAGAGCTTGTGGGAATAGGAAAGCTTGGGGGAGTAGGAGAGCTTGGGGGAGTAGTTGAGCTTGGGGGAGTAGGAGAGCTTGCGGGAGTAGGAGTGCTTGGAGCAGGAGGAGAGCTCGGGGGAGTAGGAGAGCTTGGGGGAGTAGGTGAGCTTGGGGGAGTATGAGAGCTTGGTGGAGTAGGAGAGCATCGGGGAGTAGGAGAGCTTGGGGGAGTAGGAGAGCTTGGGGGAGTAAGAGAGATTGGGGGAGAAGGCGAGTTTGGGGGAGTAGGAGAGCTTGGGGGAGTAGGAGAGCTTGGGGGAGTAGGAGAGCTGACCGTAGTAGGAGAGTTTACCGGATTAGGAGAGTTCACCGGATTAGGAGAGCTAACCGGAGTAGGAGATCTTACCGGATTAGGAGAGCTTACCGGAATAGGAGATTTTGGGGGAATATGATAGGTGAGGCAGTCTGAGAGGTTGGGGGAGTAGCAGAGCTTGGGGATGTAGGAGAGTTTGGGGGAGTCGGAGGGTTTGGGGGAGTCGGAGAGGTTGGGGGAGTAGGAGAGGTTGGGGCAGTAGGAGATGTTTGGGGATTAGGAGAGGTTGGGGAAGTAGGAGAGGTTGGGGGAGTAGGACAGGCTGGGTAAGTAGGAGAGGTTGAGGGAGTGGGAGAGGTTGGTGGAGTAGGAGCTTACCGGAGTAGGAGAGCTTACCAGAGTAGGAGAGCTTGGGAGAGTAGGAGATCTTGGGGGGTAGGAGAGCTTGGGGGAGAAGGAGAGCTTCCCGGAGTAGGAGAGCTTGGGGGAGTAGGAGCGCTTGTGGGAGCAGGGTAGCTTACCGGAGTAGGAGAGCTTATCAGAGTCGGAGAGCTAACCGGAGTAGGAGAGGTAACCGGAGTAGGAGAGCTTGCGGGAGTAGGAGAGCTTGGGGGAGTCGAGACTCTTACCGGAGTCCGAGAGCTTATCGGATTAGCAGAGTTTACCTGATTAGGAGAGCTTACCGGATTAGGAGAGCTTACCGGAGTGGAAGAGCTTACTGGAGTAGGAGAGCTTGGGGGAGTAGTACAGCTTGGGGGAGTAGGAGAGCTTGGGGGAGTATGAGAGCTTGGGGGAGTAGGAGAGCTTGGGGGAGTAGGAGAGCTTGGGGGAGTAGTTGAGCTTGTGGGAGTCGGAGAGCTTGGGGGAGTAGCAGAGCTTGGAAGTGTAGGAGAGCTCGGGGGAGTAGGAGAGCTTGGGGGAGTAGGAGAGCTTGGGGGAGTAGGTGAGCTTGGGGGAGTAGGAGAGCTTGGTGGAGTCGGAGTGCTTCGGGGAGTAGGAGAGCTTGGGGGAGTAGGAGAGCTTGGGGGAGTAGCTGAGATTGGGGGAGTAGGAGAGCTTGGGGGAATAGGAGAGCTTACCGGATTAGGAGAGTTTACCGGATTAGGAGAGTTTACCGGAGTAGGAGAGCTAACCGGAGTAGGAGAGCTTACCGGATTAGGAGAGCTTACCGGAATAGGAGATTCTGGAGGAATATGATAGGTGGGGGAGTCGGAGTGGTTGGGGGAGTAGCAGAGCTTGGGGATGTAGGAGAGCTTGGGGGAATCGGAGAGCTTGGGGGAGTAGGAGAGCTTGGGGGAGTAGGAGAGCTTGGGTGAGTAGGAGATTTTGGGAGAGGAGGAGAGCTTGGGGGAGTAGGAGAGCTTGGAGGAGTCGGAGAGCTTTCGGGAGTCGGGGAGCTTGGGGGAGTAGGAGAGTTTGGGGGAGTAGGAAAGCTTGTGCTAGTCGGAGAGCTTGGGGGAGTCGGAGAGCTTGGGGCAGTCGGAGAGCTTGGGGGAGTCGGAGAGCTTGGGGGAGTCGGAGTGCTTGGGGGAGTCGGAGAGCTTGGGGGAGTCGGAGAGTTTGGGGGAGTCGGAGAGATTGGGGGAGTAGGAGAGGTTAGGGCAGTAGGAGAGGTTTGGGGTTTAGGAGAGGTTGGGGAAGTAGGAGAGGTTGGGGGAGTAGGAGAGGTTGGGGGAGTAGGAGAGTTTGGGAGTGGAGGAGAGCTTGGGGGAGTAGGAGAGCTTGGAGGAGTAGGAGAGCTTTCGGGAGTCGAAGAGTTTGGGGGAGCAGGAGAGTTTGGGGGAGTAGGAGAGCTTGCACTAGTCTGAGAGCTTGGGGGAGTCGGAGAGCTTGGGGGAGTCGGAGGGCTTGGGGGAGTCGGAGAGCTTGGGGGAGTCGGAGTGCTTGGGGGAGTCGGAGAGCTTGGGGGAGTTGGAGAGTTTGGGGGAGTCGGAGAGCTTCGCGGGATTCGGAGAGTTTGTGGGATACGGAGAGCTTGGGGGATTCGGAGAGCTTGGGGGATTCGGAGAGCTTGCGGCAGTAGGAGAGCTTGCGGGAGTGGGAGAGCTTGGGGGAGTAGGAGAGCTTATCAGAGTAGGAGAGATTGGGGGAGTAGGAGAGCTCACCGGAGTAGGAGTGTTAACCGGAGTAAAGATAGCTTGAGGGAGTGATAGAGCTTGAGGAAATAGGAGAGCTTGGGGGAGTAGGATAGCTTTTGGGAGTAGGAGAGCTTGGGGGAGTAGGAGATGTTGGGGGAGTAGGCGAGCTTGGGGGAGAAGGAGAGCTTGTGGGTATAGGACAGCTTGGGGGAGTAGGAGAGCTTGGAGGAGTAGGAGAGCTCGGGGGAGTAGGAGAGCTTGGGGAGTAGGAGAGCCTGGGGGAGTAGGAGAGCTTGGGGGAGTAGGAGAGCTTGGTGTAGTAGGAGAGCTTCGGGGAGTAGGAGAGCTTGGGGGAGTAGGAGAGCTTGGGGGAGTAGGATAGATTGGGGGAGTAGGAGAGTTTGGGGGAGTAGGAGAGCTTGGGGCAGTTGGAGAGCTTGGGGGAGTAGGAGAGCTGACCGTAGTAGGAGAGCTAACCGGAGTAGGAGAGCTTGCGGGAGTAGGAGAGCTTGGGGGAGTCGGAGAGCTTACCGGATGAGGAGAGTTTACCGGATTAGGAGAGCTAACCGGAGTAGGAGAGCTTACCGGATTAGGAGAGCTTACCGGAATAGTAGATTTTGGGGGAATATGATAGGTGGGGGAGTCGGAGAGGTTGGGGGAGTAGCAGAGCTTGGGGATGTAGGAGAGCTTGGGGGAGTAGGAGAGGTTGGGGAAGTAGGAGAGGTTGAGGGAGTGGAAGAGGTTTGGGGAGTAGGAGAGCTTACCGAAGTAGGAGAGCTTACCGGAGTAGAAGAGCTTACCGGAGTAGGAGAGCTTACCGTAGTAGAAGAGCTTACCAGAGTAGGAGAGCTTACCAGAGTAGGAGAGCTTACCGGAGTACGAGAGCTTGGGGGAGTAGGAGAGATTGGGGGAGTAGGAGAGCTTGGTGGAGTAGGAGAGCTTACCGGAATAGGAGAGCTGACCGGAGCAGAAGAGTTAACATTAGTAAAGAGAGCTTGAGGGAGTGGGAGAGCTTGTGGCAGTAGGAGAGCTTAACGGAGTTGGAGAGCTTGGGGGAGTAGGAGCGCTTGTGGGAGCAGGGTAGCTTACCGGAGTAGGAGAGCTTATCAGAGTAGGAGAGCTATCCGGAGTAGGAGAGGTAACCGGAGTAGGAGAGCTTGCGGGAGTAGGAGAGCTTGGGGGAGTCGGAGATCTTACCGGAGTCCGAGAGCTTATCGGATGAGCAGAGCTTACCTGATTAGGAGAGCTTACCGGATTAGGAGAGCTTACCGGAGTGGATGAGCTTACCGGAGTAGGAGAGCTTGGGGAAGTAGGAGAGCTTGGGGGAGTAGGAGAGCTTGGGGAAGTAGGAGAGCTTGGGGGAGTAGGAGAGCTTGGGGGAGTAGGAGAGCTTGGGGGAGAAGGAGAGCTGACCGGAGTAGGAGAGTTAACCGGAGTAAAGATAGCTTGAGGGAGTGGGAGAGCTTGAGGAAATAGGAGAGCTTGGGGGAGTAAGATAGCTTGTGGGAGTAGGAGAGCTTGGGGGAGTAGGAGAGCTTGGGGGAGTAGGTGAGATTGGGGGAGTAGGAGAGCTTGGGGGAGTAGGAGAGCTTGGGGGAGTAGGAGAGCTTGGGGGAGAAGGAGAGCTGACCGTAGTAGGAGAGCTAACCGGAGTAGGAGAGCTTGCGGGAGTAGGAGAGCTTGGAGGAGTAGGAGAGCTCGGGGGAGTAGGAGAGCTTGGGGGAGTAGGAGAGCCTGGGGGAGTAGATGAGCTTGGGGGAGTAGGAGAGCTTGGTGTAGTAGGTGAGCTTCGGGGAGTAGGAGAGCTGACCGTAGTAGGAGAGCTAACCGGAGTAGGAGAGCTTGCGGGAGTAGGAGAGCTTGGGGGTGTCGGAGAGCTTACCGGATGAGGAGAGTTTACCGGATTCGGAGAGTTTACCGGATTAGGAGAGCTAACCGGAGTAGGAGAGCTTTCCGGATTAGGAGAGATTACCGGAATAGTAGATTTTGGGGGAATATGATAGGTGGGGGAGTCGGAGAGGTTGGGGGAGTAGCAGAGCTTGGGGATGTAGGAGAGCTTGGGGGAGTAGGAGAGGTTGGGGATGTAGGAGAGGTTGGGGGAGTAGGAGAGGTTGGGGGAGTAGGAGAGGTTGAGGGAGTGGGAGAGGTTTGGGGAGTAGGAGAGCTTACCGGAGTAGGAGAGCTTACCGGAGTAGAAGAGCTTACCGGAGTAGGAGAGCTTACCGTAGTAGAAGAGCTTACCAGAGTAGGAGACCTTACCAGAGTAGGAGAGCTTACCGGAGTACGAGAGCTTGGGGGAGTAGGAGAGATTGGGGGTGTAGGAGAGCTTGGTGGAGTAGGAGAGCTTACCGGAATAGGAGAGCTGACCGGAGCAGAAGAGTTAACATGAGTAAAGAGAGCTTGAGGGAGTGGGAGAGCTTGTGGCAGTAGGAGAGCTTACCAGAGTAGGAGAGCTTGGGAGAGTAGGAGATCTTGGGGGGAAGGAGAGCTTGGGGGAGAAGGAGAGCTTCCCGGAGTTGGAGAGCTTGGGGGAGTAGGAGCGCTTGTGGGAGCAGGGTAGCTTACCGGAGTAGGAGAGCTTATCAGAGTAGGAGAGCTATCCGGAGTAGGAGAGGTAACCGGAGTAGGAGAGCTTGCGGGAGTGGGAGAGCTTGGGGGAGTCGGAGATCTTACCGGATTCCGAGAGCTTATCGGATTAGCAGAGCTTACCTGATTAGGAGAGCTTACCGGATTAGGAGAGCTTACCGGAGTGGATGAGCTTACCGGAGTAGGAGAGCTTGGGGAAGTAGGAGAGCTTGGGGGAGTAGGAGAGCTTGGGGAGTAGGAGAGCTTGGGGGAGTAGGAGAGCTTGGGGGAGTAGTTTGAGCTTGGGGGAGTAGGAGAGCTTGGGGGAGTAGGAGAGCT
Source organism: Pristiophorus japonicus (assembly GCF_044704955.1). NCBI lineage: Eukaryota > Metazoa > Chordata > Chondrichthyes > Pristiophoridae > Pristiophorus > Pristiophorus japonicus. The sequence goes on along the minus strand of NW_027254857.1, from coordinate 1,270,646 downwards.
TGGAGGAGTAGGAGAGCTCGGGGGAGTAGGAGAGCATGGGGGAGTCGGAGAGCTTGGGGGAGTCGGAGTGCTTGGGGGAGTCGGAGAGCTTGGGGGAGTCGGAGAGTTGGGGGAGTCGGAGAGCTTGGGGGAGTAGGAGAGGTTGGGGCAGTAGGAGAGGTTTGGGGATTAGGTGAGGTTGGGGAAGTAGGAGAGGTTGGGGGAGTAGGATAGGTTGGGGGAGTAGGAGAGTTTGGGTAGAGGGGGAGAGCTTGGAGGAGTAGGCGAGCTTGGAGGAGTAGGAGAGCTTTCGGAAGTCGGAGAGTTTGGGGGAGTAGGAGAGTTTGGGGGAGTAGGAGAGCTTGGGCTAGTCGGAGAGCTTGGGGGAGTCGGAGAGCTTGGGGACTCGGAGAGCTTGGGGGAGTCGGAGAGCTTGGGGGAGTCGGAGTGCTTGGGGGAGTCGGAGAGCTTGTGGGAGTCGGAGAGTTTGGGGGAGTCGGAGAGCTTGGGGATTCGGAGAGCTTGTGGGATACCGAGAGCTTGGGGGATTCGGAGAGCTAGGGGGATTCGGAGTGCTTGCGGCAGTTGGAGAGCTTGCGGGAGTCGGAGAGTTTGGGGGAGTAGGAGAGCTTACCAGAGTAGTAGAGTTAACCGGAGTAAAGATAGCTTGAGGGAGTGGGAGAGCTTGAGGAAATATGAGAGCTTGGGGGAGTAAGATAGCTTGTGGGAGTAGGAGAGCTTGGGGGAGTAGGAGAGCTTGGGGGAGTAGGCGAGCTTGGGGGAGTAGGAGAGCTTGTGGGAATAGGACAGCTTGAGGGAGCAGGAGAGCTTGGGGGAGTAGTTGAGCTTGGGGGAGTAGGAGAGCTTGGCGGGAGTAGGAGTGCTTGGAGCAGTAGGAGAGCTCGGGGGAGTAGGAGAGCTTGGTGGAGTAGGAGAGCTTGGGGGAGTAGGTGAGCTTGGTGGAGTATGAGAGCTTGGTGGAGTAGGAGAGCATCGGGGAGTAGAAGAGCTTGGGGGAGTAGGAGAGGTTGGGGATGTAGGAGAGGTTGGGGGAGTAGGAGAGGTTGGGGGAGTAGGAGAGGTTGAGGGAGTGGGAGAGGTTTGGGGAGTAGGAGAGCTTACCGGAGTAGGAGAGCTTACCGGAGTAGAAGAGCTTACCGGAGTAGGAGAGCTTACCGTAGTAGAAGAGCTTACCAGAGTAGGAGAGCTTACCAGAGTAGGAGAGCTTACCGGAGTACGAGAGCTTGGGGGAGTAGTAGAGATTGGGGGAGTAGGAGAGCTTGGTGGAGTAGGAGAGCTTACCGGAAAGGGAGAGCTGACCGGAGCAGAAGAGTTAACATTAGTAAAGAGAGCTTGAGGGAGTGGGAGAGCTTGTGGCAGTAGGAGAGCTTAACGGACTTGGAGAGCTTGGGGGAGTAGGAGCGCTTGTGGGAGCAGGGTAGCTTACCGGAGTAGGAGAGCTTATCAGAGTAGGAGAGCTATCCGGAGTAGGAGAGGTAACCGGAGAAGGAGAGCTTGCGGGAGTAGGAGAGCTTGGGGGAGTCGGAGATCTTACCGGAGTCCGAGAGCTTATCGGATTAGCAGAGCTTACCTGATTAGGAGAGCTTACCGGATTAGGAGAGCTTACCGGAGTGGATGAGCTTACCGGAGTAGGAGAGCTTGGGGAAGTAGGAGAGCTTGGGGGAGTAGGAGAGCTTGGGGAGTAGGAGAGCTTGGGGGAGTAGGAGAGCTTGGGGGAGTAGTTGAGCTTGGGGGACTAGTAGAGCTTGGGGGAGTAGGAGAGCTTGGAGGAGTAGGAGAGCTCGGGGGAGTAGGAGAGCTTGGGAGAGTAGGAGAGCTTGGGGGAGTAGGTGAGCTTGGGGGAGTAGGAGAGCTTGGTGGAGTAGGAGAGCTTCGAGGAGTAGGAGAGCTTGGGGGAGTAGGAGAGCTTGGGGGAGTCGGTGAGATTGGGGGAGTAGGAGAGCTTGGGGGAGTAGGAGAGCTTGGGGGAGTAGGAGAGCTTGGGGGAGTAGGAGAGCTGACCGTAGTAGGAGAGCTAACCGGAGTAGGAGAGCTTGCGGGACTAGGAGAGCTTGGAGGAGTAGGAGAGCTCGGGGGAGTAGGAGAGCTTGGGGGAGTAGGAGAGCCTGGGGGAGTAGATGAGCTTGGGGGAGTAGGAGAGCTTGGTGTAGTAGGAGAGCTTCGGGGAGTAGGAGAGCTGACCATAGTAGGAGAGCTAACCGGAGTAGGAGAGCTTGCGGGAGTAGGAGAGCTTGGGGGAGTCGGAAGCTTACCGGATGAGGAGAGTTTACCGGATTCGGAGAGTTTACCGGATTAGGAGAGCTTACCGGAATAGTAGATTTTGGGGGAATATGATAGGTGGGGGAGTCGGAGAGGTTGGGGGAGTAGCAGAGCTTGGGGATGTAGGAGAGCTTGGGGGAGTAGCAGAGGTTGGGGATGTAGGAGAGGTTGGGGGAGTAGGAGAGGTTGGGGGAGTAGGAGAGGTTGAGGGAGTGGGAGAGGTTTGGGGAGTCGGAGAGCTTACCGGAGTAGGAGAGCTTACCGGAGTAGAAGAGCTTGCCGGAGTAGGAGAGCTTACCGTAGTAGAAGAACTTACCAGAGTAGGAGAGCTTACCAGAGTAGGAGAGCTTACCGGAGTACGAGAGCTTGGGGGAGTAGGAGAGATTGGGGGAGTAGGAGAGCTTGGTGGAGTAGGAGAGCTTACCGGAATAGGAGAGCTGACCGGAGCAGAAGAGTTAACATGAGTAAAGAGAGCTTGAGGGAGTGGGAGAGCTTGTGGCAGTAGGAGAGCTTACCAGAGTAGGAGAGCTTGGGAGAGTAGGAGATCTTGGGGGGAAGGAGAGCTTGGGGGAGAAGGAGAGCTTCCCGGAGTTGGAGAGCTTGGGGGAGTAGGAGCGCTTGTGGGAGCAGGATAGCTTACCGGAGTAGGAGAGCTTATCAGAGTAGGAGAGCTATCCGGAGTAGGAGAGGTAACCGGAGTAGGAGAGCTTGCGGGAGTAGGAGAGCTTGGGGGAGTCGGAGATCTTACCGGAGTCCGAGAGCTTATCGGATTAGCAGAGTTTACCTGATTAGGAGAGCTTACCGGATTAGGAGAGCTTACCGGAGTGGATGAGCTTACCGGAGTAGGAGAGCTTGGGGAAGTAGGAGAGCTTGGGGGAGTAGGAGAGCTTGGGGAGTAGGAGAACTTGGGGGAGTAGGAGAGCTTGGGGGAGTAGTTTGAGCTTGGGGGAGTAGGAGAGCTTGGGGGAGTAGGAGAGCTTGGAGGAGTAGGAGAGCTCGGGGGAGTAGGAGAGCTTAGGGGAGTAGGAGAGCTTGGGGGAGTAGGTGAGCTTGGGGGAGTAGGAGAGCTTGGTGGAGTAGGAGAGCTTCGGGGAGTAGGAGAGCTTGAGGGAGTAGGAGAGCTTGGGGGAGTAGGTGAGATTGGGGGAGTAGGAGAGCTTGGTGGAGTAGGAGAGCTTGGGGGAGTAGGAGAGCTTGGGGGAGTAGGAGAGCTGACCGTAGTAGGAGAGCTAACCGGAGTAGGAGAGCTTGCGGGAGTAGGAGAGCTTGGGGGAGTCGGAGAGTTTACCGGATTAGGAGAGTTTACCGGATTAGGAGAGTTTACCAGATTAGGAGAGCGAACCGGAGTATGAGAGCTTACCGGATTAGGAGGGCTTACCGGAATCGGAGATTTTTGGGGAATATGATAGGTGGGGTGTCGGAGATGTTGGGGGAGTAGCAGAGCTTGGGGATGTAGGAGTGCTTGGGGGAGTTGGAGAGCTTGGGGGAGTCGGAGAGCTTGGGGGAGTAGGAGAGCTTGGGGGAGTAGGAGAATTTGGGAGAGTAGGAGAGCTTGGGGGAGTAGGAGAGCTTGGAGGAGTCGGAGAGCTTTCGGGAGTCGGAGAGCCTGGGGGAGTAGGAGAGTTTGGGGGAGTAGGAGAGCTTGGGCTAGTCGGAGAGCTTGGCGGAGTCCTAGATCTTGGGGGAGTCGGAGAGCATGGGGGAGTCGGAGAGCTTGGGGGAGTCGGAGTGCTTGGGGGAGTCGGAGAGCTTGGGGGAGTCGGAGAGTTGGGGGAGTCGGAGAGCTTGGGGGAGTAGGACAGGTTGTGGCAGTAGGAGAGGTTTGGGGATTAGGTGAGGTTGGGGAAGTAGGAGAGGTTGGGGGAGTAGGAGAGGTTGGGGGAGTAGGAGGGTTTGGGTAGAGGGGGAGAGCTTGGAGGAGTAGGCGAGCTTGGAAGAGTAGGAGAGCTTTCTGAAGTCGGAGAGTTTGGGGGAGTAGGCGAGTTTGGGGGAGTAGGAGAGCTTGGGCCAGTCGGAGAGCTTGGGGGAGTCGGAGAGCTTGGGGGAGTCGGAGAGCTTGGGGGAGTCGGAGTGCTTGGGGGAGTCGGAGAGCTTGGGGGAGTCGGAGAGTTTGGGGGAGTCGGAGAGCATGGGGTTTCGGAGAGCTTGTGGGATACCGAGAGCTTGGGGGATTCGGAGAGCTTGGGGGATTCGGAGTGCTTGCGGCAGTTGGAGAGCTTGCGGGAGTAGGAGAGCTTGGGGGAGTAGGAGAGCTTACCAGAGTAGGAGAGCTTGGGGGAGTAGGAGGGCTTGGGGGAGTAGGAGAGCTGACCGGAGTAGGAGAGTTAACCGGAGTAAAGATAGCTTGAGGGAGTGGGAGAGCTTGAGGAAATAGGAGAGCTTGGGGGAGTAGGTGAGATTGGGGGAGTAGGAGAGCTTGGGGGAGTAGGAGAGTTTGGGGGAGTAGGAGAGCTTGGGGGAGTAGGAGAGCTGACCGTAGTAGGAGAGCTAACCGGAGTCGGAGAGCTTGCGGGAGTAGGAGAGCTTGGGGGAGTCGGAGAGTTTACCGGATTAGGAGAGTTTACCGGATTAGGAGAGTTTACCCGATTAGGAGAGCGAACCGGAGTAGGAGAGCTTACCGGATTAGGAGGGCTTACCGGAATCGGAGATTTTGGGGGAATATGATAGGTGGGGTGTCGGAGATGTTGGGGGAGTAGCAGAGCTTGGGGATGTAGGAGTGCTTGGGGGAGTTGGAGAGCTTGGGGGAGTCGGAGAGCTTGGGGGAGTAGGAGAGCTTGGGGGAGTAGGAGAATTTGGGAGTGGAGGAGAGCTTGGGGGAGTAGGAGAGCTTGGAGGAGTCGGAGAGCTTTCGGGAGTCGGAGAGCCTGGGGGAGTAGGAGAGTTTGGGGGAGTAGGAGAGCTTGGGCTAGTCGGAGAGCTTGGCGGAGTCGGAGATCTTGGGGGAGTCGGAGAGCATGGGGGAGTCGGAGAGCTTGGGGGAGTCGGAGTGCTTGGGGGAGTCGGAGAGCTTGGGGGAGTCGGAGAGTTGGGGGAGTCGGAGAGCTTGGGGGAGTAGGAGAGGTTGTGGCAGTAGGAGAGGTTTGGTGATTAGGTGAGGTTGGGGAAGTAGGAGAGGTTGGGGGAGTAGGAGAGGTTGGGGGAGTAGGAGAGTTTGGGTAGAGGGGAGAGCTTGGAGGAGTAGGCGAGCTTGGAAGAGTAGGAGAGCTTTCGGAAGTCGGAGAGTTTGGGGGAGTAGGAGAGTTTGGGGGAGTAGGAGAGCTTGGGCCAGTCGGAGAGCTTGGGGGAGTCGGAGAGCTTGGGGGAGTCGGAGAGCTTGGGGGAGTCGGAGAGCTTGGGGGAGTCGGAGTGCTTGGGGGAGTCGGAGAGCTTGGGGGAGTCGGAGAGTTTGGGGGAGTCGGAGAGCTTGGGGTTTCGGAGAGCTTGTGGGATACCGAGAGCTTGGGGGATTCGGCGAGCTTGGGGGATTCGGAGTGCTTGCGGCAGTTGGAGAGCTTGCGGGAGTAGGAGAGCTTGGGGGAGTAGGAGAGCTTACCAGAGTAGGAGAGCTTGGGGGAGTAGGAGGGCTTGGGGGAGTAGGAGAGCTGACCGGAGTAGGAGAGTTAACCGGAGTAAAGATAGCTTGAGGGAGTGGGAGAGCTTGAGGAAATAGGAGAGCTTGGGGGAGTAAGATAGCTTGTGGGAGTAGGAGAGCTTGGGGGAGTAGGAGAGCTTGGGGGAGTAGGCGAGCTTGGGGGAATAGGATAGCTTGTGGGAATAGGACAGCTTGAGGGAGTAGGAGAGCTTGGGGGAGTAGTTGAGCTTGGGGGAGTAGGAGAGCTTGCAGGAGTAGGAGTGCTTGGAGCAGTAGGAGAGCTCGGGGGAGTAGGAGAGCTTGGGGGAGTAGGAGAGCTTGGGGGAGTAGGTGAGCTTGGTGGAGTATGAGAGCTTGGTGGAGTAGGAGAGCATCGGGGAGTAGGAGAGCTTGGGGGAGTAGGAGAGCTTGGGGGAGTAAGAGAGATTGGGGGAGAAGGCGAGTTTGGGGGAGTAGGAGAGCTTGGGTGAGTAGGAGAGCTTGGGGGAGTAGGAGAGCTGACCGTAGTAGGAGAGTTTACCGGATTAGGAGAGTTCACCGGATTAGGAGAGCTAACCGGAGTAAGAGATCTTACCGGATTAGGAGAGCTTACCGGATTAGGAGGGCTTACCGGAATCGGAGATTTTGGGGGAATATGATAGGTGGGGTGTCGGAGATGTTGGGGGAGTAGCAGAGCTTGAGGATGTAGGAGAGCTTGGTGGAGTTGGAGAGCTTGGGGGAGTCGGAGAGCTTGGGGTAGTAGGAGTGCTTGGGGGAGTAGGAGCATTTGGGAGAGGAGGAGAGCTTGGGGGAGTAGGAGAGCTTGGAGGAGTCGGAGAGCTTTCGGGAGTCGGAGATCCTGGGGGAGTTGGAGAGTTTGGGGGAGTAGGAGAGCTTGGACTAGTCGGAGAGCTTGGCGGAGTCGGAGATCTTGGGGGAGTCGGAGAGCATGGGGGAGTCGGAGAGCTTGGGGGAGTAGGAGAGGTTGGGGCAGTAGGAGAGGTTTGGGGATTAGGTGAGGTTGGGGAAGTAGGAGAGGTTGGGGGAGTAGGAGAGGTTGGGGGAGTAGGAGAGTTTGGGTAGAGGGGGAGAGCTTGGGGGAGTAGGCGAGCTTGGAGGAGTAGGAGAGCTTTCGGAAGTCGGAGAGTTTGGGGGAGCAGGAGAGTTTGGGGGAGTAGGAGAGCTTGGGCTAGTCGGAGAGCTTGGGGGAGTCGGAGAGCTTGGGGGAGTCGGAGAGCTTGGGGGCGTCGGAGAGCTTGGGGGAGTCGGAATGCTTGGGGGAGTCGGAGAGTTTGGGGGAGTCGGAGAGCTTGTGGGATACGGAGAGCTTGGGGGATTCGGAGAGCTTGGGGGATTCGGAGTGCTTGCGGCAGTTGGAGAGCTTGCGGGAGTAGGAGAGCTTGGGGGAGTAGGAGAGCTTACCAGAGTAGGAGAGCTTGGGGGAGTAGGAGAGGTTGGGGGAGTAGGAGAGCTGACCGGAGTAGGAGAGTTAACCGGAGTAAAGATAGCTTGAGGGAGTGGGAGAGCTTGAGGAAATAGGAGAGCTTGGGGGAGTAAGATAGCTTGTGGGAGTAGGAGAGCTTGGGGGAGTAGGAGAGCTTGGGGGAGTAGGCGAGCTTGGGGGAGTAGGAGAGCTTGTGGGAATAGGAAAGCTTGGGGGAGTAGGAGAGCTTGGGGGAGTAGTTGAGCTTGGGGGAGTAGGAGAGCTTGCGGGAGTAGGAGTGCTTGGAGCAGGAGGAGAGCTCGGGGGAGTAGGAGAGCATGGGGGAGTAGGTGAGCTTGGGGGAGTATGAGAGCTTGGTGGAGTAGGAGAGCATCGGGGAGTAGGAGAGCTTGGGGGAGTAGGAGAGCTTGGGGGAGTAAGAGAGATTGGGGGAGAAGGCGAGTTTGGGGGAGTAGGAGAGCTTGGGGGAGTAGCAGAGCTTGGGGGAGTAGGAGAGCTGACCGTAGTAGGAGAGTTTACCGGATTAGGAGAGTTCACCGGATTAGGAGAGCTAACCGGAGTAGGAGATCTTACCGGATTAGGAGAGCTTACCGGAATAGGAGATTTTGGGGGAATATGATAGGTGAGGCAGTCTGAGAGGTTGGGGGAGTAGCAGAGCTTGGGGATGTAGGAGAGTTTGGGGGAGTCGGAGGGTTTGGGGGAGTCGGAGAGGTTGGGGGAGTAGGAGAGGTTGGGGCAGTAGGAGATGTTTGGGGATTAGGAGAGGTTGGGGAAGTAGGAGAGGTTGGGGGAGTAGGATAGGCTGGGGGAGTAGGAGAGGTTGAGGGAGTGGGAGAGGTTGGTGGAGTAGGAGCTTACCGGAGTAGGAGAGCTTACCAGAGTAGAAGAGCTTACCGGAGTAGGAGAGCTTACCGTAGTAGAAGAGCTTACCAGAGTAGGAGAGCTTACCAGCGTAGGAGAGCTTACCGGAGTACGAGAGCTTGGGGGAGTAGGAGAGATTGGGGGAGTAGGAGAGCTTGGTGGAGTAGGAGAGCTTACCGGAATAGGTGAGCTGACCGGAGTAGGAGAGTTAACATGAGTAAAGAGAGCTTGAGGGAGTGGGAGAGCTTGTGGCAATAGGAGAGCTTACCAGAATAGGAGATCTTGGGGGGTAGGAGAGCTTGGGGGAGAAGGAGAGCTTCCCGGAGTAGGAGAGCTTGGGGGAGTAGGAGCGCTTGTGGGAGCAGGGTAGCTTACCGGAGTAGGAGAGCTTATCAGAGTAGGAGAGCAAAACGGAGTAGTAGAGGTAACCGGAGTAGGAGAGCATGCGGGAGTAGGAGAGCTTGGGGGAGTCGGAGATCTTACCGGAGTCGGAGAGCTTATCGGATTAGCAGAGTTTACCTGATTAGGAGAGCTTACCGGATTAGGAGAGCTTACCGGAGTGGAAGAGCTTACCGGAGTAGGAAAGTATGGGGGAGTAGGAGAGCTTGGGGGAGTAGGAGAGCTTGGGGGATTATGAGAGCTTGGGGTGTAGGAGAGTTTGGGAGAGGAGAAGAGCGTAGGGGTGTCGGAGAGCTTGGGGCAGTCGGAGAGCTTGGGGGAGTAGTTGAGCTTGGGGGAGTAGGAGAGCTTGGGGGAGTAGGAGAGCTTGGAGGAGTAGGAGAGCTCGGGGGAGTAGGAGAGCTTGGGGGAGTAGGACAGCTTGGGGGAGTAGGAGAGCTTGGGGGAGTAGGAGAGCTTGGTGGAGTAGGAGAGCATCGGGGAGTAGGAGAGCTTGGGGGAGTAGGAGAGCTTGGGGGAGTAGGTGAGATTGGAGGAGTAGGAGAGCTTGGTGTAGTAGGAGAGCTTGGGGGAGTAGGAGAGCTGACCGTAGTATGAGAGCTAAAAGGAGTAGGAGAGCTTGCGGGAGTAGGAGAGCTTGGGGGAGTCGGAGAGTTTACCGGATTAGGAGAGTTTACCGGATAAGGAGAGTTTACCGTATTAGGAGAGCTAACCGGAGTAGGAGAGCTTACCGGAGTAGGAGAGCTTGGGGGAGTAGGAGAGCTTGGGGGAGTAGGAGAGCTTGGAGGAGCAGGAGAGCTCGGGGGAGTAGGAGAGCTTGGGGGAGTAGGAGAGCTTGGGAGAGTAGGTGAGCTTGGGGGAGTAGGAGAGCTTGGTGCAGTAGGAGAGCTTCGGGGAGTAGGAGAGCTTGGGGGAGTAGGAGAGCTTGGGGGAGTAGTTGAGATTGGGGGAGTAGGAGAACTTGGGGGAGTAGGAGAGCTTGGGGGAGTAGGAGAGCTTGGGGGAGTAGCAGAGCTGACCGTAGTAGGAGAGATAACCGGAGTAGGAGAGCTTGCGGGAGTAGGAGAGCTTGGGGGAGTCGGAGAGCTTACCGGATTAGGAGAGTTTACCGGATTAGGAGAGCTTACCGGATTAGGAGGGCTCACCGGAATACGAGATTTTGGGGGAATATGATAGGTGGGGGAGTCGGAGAGGTTGGGGGAGTAGCAGAGCTTGGGGATGTAGGAGAGCTTGGGGGAGTTGGAGAGCTTGGGGGAGTAGGAGAGCTTGGGGGAGTAGGAGAGTTTGGGAGAGGAGTAGAGCTTGGGGGAGTAGGAGAGCTTGGAGAAGTCGGAGAGCATGGGGGAGTCGGAGAGCTTGGGGGAGTCGGAGTGCTTGGGGGAGTCGGAGAGCTTGGGGGAGTCGGAGATTTTGGGGGAGTCGGAGAGCTTGGGGAAGTAGGAGAGGTTGGGGCAGTCGGAGAGGTTTGGGGTTTAGGAGAGGTTGGGGAAGTAGGAGAGGTTGGGGGAGTAGGAGAGTTTGGGTAGAGGAGGAGAGCTTGGGGTGTAGGCGAGCTTGGAGGAGTAGGAGAGCTTTCGGAAGTCGGAGAGTTTGGGGGAGTAGGAGAGTTTGGGGGAGAAGGAGAGCTTGGGCTAGTCGGAGAGCTTGGGGGAGTCCGAGAGCTTGGAGGAGTCGGAGAGCTTGGGGGAGTCGGAGAGCTTGGGGGATTCGGAGTGCTTGGCGGAGTCGGAGAGCTTGGGGGATCGGAGAGTTTGGGGGATTCGGAGAGCTTGGGGGATTCGGAGAGCTTGTGGTATACGGAGAGCTTGGGGGATTCGGAGAGCTTGGGGGATTCGGAGAGCTTGCCGCAGTAGGAGAGCTTGCGGGAGTAGGAGAGCTTGGTGGAGTAGGAGAGCTTACCGGAATAGGAGAGCTGACCGGAGTAGGAGAGTTAACATGAGTAAAGAGAGCTTGAGGGAGTGGGAGAGCTTGTGGCAATAGGAGAGCTTACCAGAGTAGGAGAGCTTGGGAGAGTAGGAGATCTTGGCGGGTAGGAGAGCTTGGGGGACAAGGAGAGCTTCCCAGAGTAGGAGCGCTTGTGGAAGCAGGGTAGCTTACCGGAGTAGGAGAGCTTATCAGAGTAGGAGAGCAAACCGGAGTAGGAGAGGTAACCGGAGTAGGAGAGCTTGCGTGAGTAGGAGAGCTTGGGGGAGTCGGAGATCTTACCGGAGTCCGAGAGCTTATCGGATTAGCAGAGCTTACCTGATTAGGAGAGCTTACCGGATTCGGAGAGCTTACCGGAGTGGAAGAGCGCACCGGAGTAGGAGAGCTTGGGGGAGTAGGAGAGCTTGGGGGAGTAGGAGAGCTTGGGGGAGTATGAGAGCTTGGGGGAGTAGGATAGCTTGGGGGAGTAGGTGAGCTTGGGGGAGTAGGAGAGCTTGGGGGAGTAGGAGAGCTTGGGGGAGTAGGAGAGCTTGAAGGAGTAGGAGAGCTCGGGGGAGAAGGATTGCTTGGGGGAGTAGGAGAGCTTGGGGGAGTAGGTGAGCTTGCGGGTGCAGGAGAGCTTGGTGGAGTAGGAGAGCTTCGGGGAGTAGGACAGCTTGGGGGAGTAGGATAGCTTGGGGGAGTAGGTGAGATTGGGGGAGTAGGAGAGCTTGGGGGAGTAGGAGAGCTTGGGGGAGTAGGAGAGGTTGGGGGAGTAGGAGAGCTTGGGGGAGTAGGAGAGCTGACCGTAGTATGAGAGCTAACCGGAGTAGGAGAGCTTGCGGGAGTAGGAGAGCTTGGGGGAGTTGGAGAGTTTACCGGATTAGGAGAGTTTACCGGATTAGGAGAGTTTACCGGATTAGGAGAGCTAACCGGAGTAGGAGAGCTTGGGGGAGTAGGAGAGCTTGGGGGAGTAGGAGTGCTTGGGGGAGTAGGAGAGCTTGGGGGAGAAGGAGAGCTTGGGGGAGTAGGAGAGCTTGGTGGAGTAGGAGAGCTTCGGGGAGTAGGAGAGCTTGGGGGAGTAGGAGAGCTTGGGGGACTCGGTGAGATTGGGGGAGTAGGAGAGCTTGGGGGAGTAGGAGAGCTTGGGGGAGTAGGAGAGCTTGGGGGAGTAGGAGAGCTGGCCGTAGTAGGAGAGCTAACCGGAGTAGGAGAGCTTGCGGGAGGAGGAGAGCTTGGGGGAGTCGGAGAGCTTACCGGATTAGGAGAGTTCACCGGATTAGGAGAGCTTACCGGATTAGGAGGGCTTACCGAAATAGGAGATTTTGGGGGAATATGATAGGTGGGGGAGTCGGAGAGGTTGGGGGAGTAGCAGAGCTTGTGGATGTAGGAGAGCTTGGGGGAGTTGGAGAGCTTGGGGGAGTAGGAGAGCTTGGGGTAGTAGGAGAGCTTGGGGGAGTAGGAGAGTTTGGGAGAGGAGGAGAGCTTGGGGGAGTAGGAGAGCTTGGAGGAGTCGGAGAGCTTTCGGGAGTCGGAGAGCTTGGGGGAGTAGGAGAGTTTGGGGGAGTAGGAGAGCTTGGGCTAGTCGGAGAGCTTGGGGGAGTCGGAGAGCTTGGGGGAGTCGGAGAGCATGGGGGCGTCGGAGAGCTTGGGGGAGTCAGAGTGCTTGGGGGAGTCGGAGAGCTTGGGGGAGTCGGAGAGTTTGGGGGAGTCGGAGAGCTTGGGGGAGCAGGAGAGGTTGGGGCAGTAGGAGAGGTTTGGGGATTAGGAGAGGTTGGGGAAGTAGGAGAGGTTGGGGGAGTCTGAGAGTTTGGGTAGAGGAGGAGAGCTTCGGGGCGTAGGCGAGCTTGGAGGAGTAGGAGAGCTTTCGGAAGTCGGAGAGTTTGGGGGAGTAGGAGAGTTTGGGGGAGTAGGAGAGCTTGGGCTAGTCGGAGAGCTTGGGGGAGTCGGAGAGCTTGGAGGAGTCGGAGTGCTTGGGGGTGTCGGAGAGCTTGGGGGAGTCGGAGTGCTTGGGGGAGTCGGAGAGCTTGGGGGAGTCGGAGAGTTTGGGGGAGTCGGAGAGCTTGGGGGATTCGGAGAGCTTGTGGGATACGGAGAGCTTGGGGGATTCGGAGAGCTTGGGGGATTCGGAGAGATTGCGGCAGTAGGAGAGCTGACCGGAGTATGAGAGTTAACCGGAGTAAAGATAGCTTGAGGGAGTGGGAGAGCTTGAGGAAATAGGAGAGCTTGGGGGAGTAGGATAGCTTGTGGGAGTAGGAGAGCTTGGGGGAGTAGGAGAGCTTGAGGGAGTAGGCGAGCTTGGGGGAGCAGGAGAGCTTGCGGGAATAGGACAGCTTCGGGGAGTAGGAGAGCTTGGGGGAGTAGTTGAGCTTGGGGGAGTAGGAGAGCTTGCGGGAGGAGGAGTGCTTGGAGGAGTAGGAGAGCTCGGGGGAGTAGGGTAGCTTACCGGAGTAGGAGAGCTTATCAGAGTAGGTGAGTAAACCGGAGTAGGAGAGGTAACCGGAGTAGGAGAGCTAGCGGGAGTAGGAGAGCTTGGGGGAGTCGGAGATCTTACCGGAGTCCGAGAGCTTATCGGATTAGCAGAGCTTGGGCGAGTAGGAGAGCTTGGGGGAGTAGGCGAGCTTGGGGGAGTATGAGAACTTGGGGGTGTAGGAAAGTTTGGGAGTGGAGAAGTGCTTTGGGGTGTCGGAGAGTTAGGGGAGTAGGAGAGCTTGGGCGAGTCGGAGAGCTTGGCGGAGTCGGAAATCTTGGGGGAGTCGGAGAGTTTGGCGGAGTCAGAGAGCTTGGGGGAGTCGGAGAGCTTGAGGGATTCGGAGAGCTTGGGGGAGTTGGAGAGCTTGGGGGAGTAGGAGAGCGTGAGGGATGAGGAGAGCTTGGGGGTTTGGAGAGTTTGGGCGCGTCGGAGACCTTGGGGGATTCGGAGAGCTTGGGGGAGTCGGAGTGCTTGGGGGATTCGGAGAGCTTGGGGGATTCGGAGAGATTGCGGCAGTAGGAGAGCTTGCGGGAGTAGGAGAGCTTGGGGGAGTAGGAGAGCTTACCAGAGTAGGAGAGCTTGGGGGAGTAGGAGAGCTTGGGGGAGTAGGAGAGCTGACCGGAGTATGAGAGTTAACCGGAGTAAAGATAGCTTGAGGGAGTGGGAGAGCTTGAGGAAATAGGAGAGCTTGGGGGAGTAGGATAGCTTGTGGGAGTAGGAGAGCTTGGGGGAGTAGGAGAGCTTGGGGGAGTAGGCGAGCTTGGGGGAGCAGGAGAGCTTGCGGGAATAGGACAGCTTCGGGGAGTAGGAGAGCTTGGGGGAGTAGTTGAGCTTGGGGGAGTAGGAGAGCTTGCGGATGGAGGAATGCTTGGAGGAGTAGGAGAGCTCGGGGGAGTAGGGTAGCTTACCGGAGTAGGAGAGCTTATCAGAGTAGGTGAGCAAACCGGAGTAGGAGAGGTAACCGGAGTAGGAGAGCTTGCGGGAGTAGGAGAGCTTGGGGGAGTCGGAGATCTTACCGGAGTCCGAGAGCTTATCGGATTAGCAGAGCTTGGGCGAGTAGGAGAGCTTGGGGGAGTAGGCGAGCTTGGGGGAGTATGAGAGCTTGGGGGTGTAGGAAAGTTTGGGAGTGGAGAAGTGCTTTGGGGTGTCGGAGAGTTAGGGGAGTAGGAGAGCTTGGGCGAGTCGGAGAGCTTGGCGGAGTCGGAAATCTTGGGGGAGTCGGAGAGTTTGGCGGAGTCGGAGAGCTTGGGGGAGTCGGAGAGCTTGAGGGATTCGGAGAGCTTGGGGGAGTTGGAGAGCTTGGGGGAGCTGGAGAGCGTGAGGGATGAGGAGAGCTTGGGGGTTTGGAGAGTTTGGGCGCGTCGGAGACCTTGGGGGATTCGGAGAGCTTGGGGGAGTCGGAGTGCTTGGGGGAGTCGGAGAGCTTGGGGGATTCGGAGAGCTTGGCGGAGTGGAAGAGCTTGGGGGAGTAGGAGAGCTTGAGGAAGTAGGAGAGCTTACCGTAGTTGGAAAGCTAACCGAAGTAGGTGTGCTTGCGGGAGCAGTAGAGCTTACTGGAGTAGGAGTGCTTACTGCAGTAAGAGAGCTTACCGGAGTAGGAGAGCTTACCCGAGTAGGAGAGCTTACTGGAGTAGGTGAGCTTGGGGGAGGAGGAGAGGTTGTAGTAGCAGGTAGCTTACCGGAGTAGGAGAGCTTACCGGAGTTGGAGAGTTTGGGGGAGTAGGAGAGCTTACCGGAGAAGGAGAGCTTACCGGAGTTGGAGAGCTTGGGGGAGTAGGAGAGCTTACCGGAGTAGGAGAGCTTATCGCATTAGGAGAGCTAACCGGATTAGCAGCGCTTAACAGAGTAGAACAGCTTACCAGAGTCGGAGGGCTTACCGGAGTAGGAGAGCTTACCGGAATAGGAGAGTTTGGGGGAGCATGATAGGTGGGGGACTAGGAGAGCTTGGGGCAGTAGGAGCGCTTGGGGGTGTAGCAGAGCTTGGTGGAGTAGGAGAGGTTAGGGGAGTCGGAGATGTTGGGGGAATAGGAGAGGTTGGGGGAGTAGGAGAGGTTTGGGGATTAGGAAAGATTGGGGAAGTACGAGAGGTTGGGGGAGTAGGAGAGGTTGGGGGAGTAGGAGAGCTTACCGGAGTATTAGAGATTACCGGAGAATAAGAGCTTACCGGAGTAGGAGAGCTTACCGGAGTAGACGAGCTTACCGGAGTAGGAAAGCTTGGGGGAGTCGGTGAGCTTACCGGATTAGGAGAGTTTACTGGATTAGGAGAGTTTACCGGATTAGGAGAGTTTACCAGATTAGGAGAGCTTACCGGAGTAGGAGTGCTTACCGCAGTAAGAGAGCTTACCGGAGTAGGAGAGCTTACCCGAGTAGGAGAGCTTACTGGAGTAGGTGAGCTTGGGGGAGGAGGAGAGCTTGTAGGAGTAGGGTAGGTTACCGGAGTAGGAGAGCTTACCGGAGTTGGAGAGTTTGGGGGAGTAGGAGAGCTTACCGGAGAAGGAGAGCTTACCGGATTCGGAGAGCTAACAGGATTAGGAGAGCTTAACAGAGTAGAAGAGCTAACCAGAGTCGGAGAGCTTACCGGAGTAGGAGAGCTTACCAGAATAGGAGAGTTTGGGGGAGCATGATAGGCGGGGGACTAGGAGAGCATGGGGAATTAGGAGCGCTTGGGGGTGTAGGAGAGCTTGTTGGAGTAGGAGAGGTTAGTGGAGTCGGAGACGTTGGGGGTGTAGGAGAGATTGGGGTAGTAGGAGAGGTTTGGGGATTAGGAGAGGTTGGGGAAGTACGAGAGGTTGGGGGAGTAGGAGAGCTTACCGGAGTATTAGAGATTACCGGAGAAGAAGAGCTTACCGGAGTAGAAGAGCTGACCGGAGAAGGAGAGCTTACCGGAGCAGGATATCTTACTGGAGTAGGAGAGCTTGGGGGAGTAGGAGAGCTTGGGGGTGTAGGAGAGCTTGGTGGAGTAGGAGAGCTTGTTTGAGAAGGAGAGTTTGTGGGGGTAGGAGAGCTTGGGGGAGTAGGAGAGCTTTCGGGAAGTAGGAGAGATTGGGGGAGTAGGAGAACTTACCGGAGTATTAGAACTTACCGGAGTAGAAGAGCTGACCGGAGTAGGAGAGCTTACCGGAGTAGAAGAGCTGACCGAAGTAGGAGAGCTTACCGGAGTAGGCGAGCTTACCAGAGTAGGAGAACTTGTGGGAATAGGAGAGCTTCGGGGAGTCGGAGAGCTTGGGGGAGTCGGAGAGCTAACTGGAGTAGGAAAGCTTACCGGAGTAGGAGAGGTTAACGGAGTAGGAGAGTATGGAGGTGTAGGAGAGCTTGCGCCAGTAGGAGCGCTTGAGGGAGTAGGAGAGATTGGGGCAGTCGAAGAGCTTGGGGGAGTAGGAGAGCTTGGGGGAGTAGGAGAGCTTAGTGGAGTAGGAAAGCTTGGGGGATTAGGAGAGCTTGGGGGAGGAGGAGAGTTTGGGCGAGTCGGAGAGCTTGTGGGAGTCGGAGAGCTTGGGGGAGAAGGAGAGCTTGGGGGAGTACGATAGCTTGGGGGAATATGAGAGCTTGGGGGAGTCGGAGAACTTGGGGGAGTAGGAGAGCTTGGGGGAGTAGGAGAGCTTGTTTGAGAAGGAGAGTTTGTGGGGGTAGGAGAGCTTGGGGGAGTAGGAGAGCTTTCGGGAGTAGGAGAGCTTCGGGGAGTAGGAGAGATTGGGGGAGTAGGAGAGCTTGTGGGAGTAGGAGATCTTGGGCGAGTCGGAGAGCTTGGGAGAGTCGGAGAGCTTGGAGGAGTCGGAGAGCTTGGGGGAGTCGGAGAGCTTGGGGGAGTTGGAGAGCTTGGGGGAGTAGCAGAGCTTCGGGGAGTAGGAGAGCTTGGGGGAGTAGGAGAGATTTCGGGAGTAGCAGAGCTTGGGGGAGTACGAGAGATTGGGGGAGTAGGACAGCTTGGTGGAGTAGGAGAGCTTGGGCGAGTCGGAGAGCTTGCGGGATTCGGAGAGCTTGGGGGAATCGGAGAGCTTGGGGAAGTAGGAGAGCTTGGGGGATTTGGAGAGCTTGGGGGAGTAGAAGAGCTTGGGGGAGTAGGAGAGTTTGGCGGAGTAGAAGAGCTTACCGGAGTAGGAGACCTTGAGGCAGTCGGAGAGCTTGGGGGAGTAGGATTGCTTACCGAAGTAGGAGAGCTTGTGGTTGTAAGAGAGCTTGGGGGAGTAGAAGAGCTTGGGGGAGCAGGAGAGCTCGGGGGAATAGGAGAGCTTGGGGGAGTCGGAGAGCTTGGGGGAGTCGGAGATCTTGGGGGAGCAGGAGAGCTTGTGGCTGTAGGAGAGCTTGCGCCAGTAGGAGCGCCTAAGGGAGTAGGAGAGATTGGGGCAGTCGGAGAGCTTGGGGGAGTCGGAGATCTTGGGGGAGTTGGAGAGCATGGGGGAGTCGGAAAGCTTGGGGGATGAGGAGAGCTTGAGGGAGTAGAAGAGTTTGGGCGAGTCGGAGTGCTTGTGGGAGTCGGAGAGCATGGGGGAGTAGTAGAGCTTGGGGGAGAAGGAAAGCTTGTGGGAGTAGGAGAGCTTGGGGGAGTAGGAGAGCTTTCGGGAGTACGAGAGCTGGGGGAGTAGAGATATTGGACGAGTAGGAGAGCTTGGGGGAGTAGGAGAGCTTGGGCGAGTCGCAGAGCTTGGGGGAGTCGGAGAGCTTGGGGGAGTAGGAGAGCTTGGAGGAGGAGGAGAGCTTGGGGGAGTAGGATAGCTTGGTAGAGTAGGATAGATTCGGGGAGTCGGAGAATTTGGGGGAGTAGGAGAACTTGGGGGAGTAGGAGAGCTTGGGGGTGTAGGAGAGTTTTGGGGTGTAGGAGAGCTTGGCTGAGTAGTAGAGCTTGGGGGAGTAGGAGAGCTTGGCTGAGTAGGAAAGCTTGGGGGAGAAGGAGAGCTTGGGGGAGTAGGAGAGCTTGGGGGAGTAGGAGAGCTTGGGGGAGTAGGAGAGCTTGGGGGAGTAGGAGACCTGGGGGAGTCGGAGAGCTTGGGGGAGTAGGAGAGCATGTAGGAGAAGGAGAGCTTGAGGGAGTAGGAGAGATTTGCGGATTAGGAGAGCTTTTGGGAGTAGGAGAGCTTGGGGGATTAGGAGAGCTTGGGGGAGTAGGAGAGCTTGGGAGAGTAGGAGATCTTGGGCGAGTCGAAGAGCTTGGAGGAGTAGGAGAGCTTGGGGGAGTAGCAGAGCTTGGGGGAGTATGAGAGCTCGGGGGAGTCGGAGAGCTTGGGGGATTCGGAGAGCTTGGGGGAGTCGAAGAGCTTGGGGGATTCGGAGAGCTTGGGGGATTCGGAGAGCTTGGGGGATTCGGAGAGCTTGGGAAGTTGGAGCGCTTGCGGGAGTAGGAGAGCTTGCGGGAGTATGAGAGCTCGGGGGAGTCGGAGAGCTTGGGGGAGTAGGAGAGCTTGTTGAAGTAGGAGAGCTTACCGTTGTTGGAGAACTAACCGAAGTAGGTGTGCTTGCGGGAGTAGGAAAGCTTGGGGGAGTCGGAGAGCTTACCGGATTAGGAGAGTTTACTGGATTAGGAGAGTTTACAGGATTAGGAGATTTTACCGGATTAGCAGAGCTTACCGCAGTAGGAGTGCTTACCGCAGTAAGAGAGCTTACCGCAGTAGGAGAGCTTACCGGAGTTGGAGAGCTTGGGGGAGTAGGAGATCTTACCGGAGTAGGAGAGCTTACCGGATTAGGAGAGCTAACTGGATTAGGAGAGTTTAACAGAGTAGAAGAGCTTACCGGAGTCGGAGAGCTTACCGGAGTAGGAGAGCTTACCGGAATAGGAGAGTTTGGGGGAGCATGCTAGGTGGGGGACTAGGAGAGCTTGGGCGAGTAGGACCGCTTGCGGGTGTAGGAGAGCTTGGTGGAGTAGGAGAGGTAAGGGGAGTCGGAGAGATTAGGAGAGGTTGGGGAAGTACGAGAGATTGGGGGAGTAGGATAGGTTGGGGGATAAGGAGAGCTTACCGGAATATTAGAGATTACCGGAGAGGAAGAGCTTACCGGAGTAGGAGAGCTTACCTTAGTAGAAGTGCTTACCGGAGTAGGAGAACTTACCGGAGTTAAAGAGCTTACCGGAGTAGGATAGCTTGGGGGAGTAGGAGAGCTTGGGAGAGCAGGAGAGCTTGGGGGAGTAGGAGAGTTTGCTGGAGTAGGAGAGCTTGGGGGAGTAGGAGAGCTTGGGGGAGTGGGAGAGCTTGGGAGAGGAGGAGCGCTTGGGCGAGTCGGACAGCTTGGGGGATTCGGAGAGCTTGGGGAAGTCGGAGAGCTTGAGGGAGTCGGAAAGCTTTTGGGAGTCGGAGAGCTTGCGAGAGTCGGAGAGCTTGGGGGAGTCAGAGAGCTTGGGGGAGTCGGAGAGCTTGGGGGAGTCGGAAAACTCGGGGGAGTCGGAGAGCTTGGGGGAATAGGAGAGCTTGGGGGAGTAGGAGAGGTTGGGGGAGTATGAGAGCTTGGGGGAATAGGAGAGCTTGGAGGAGTAGGAGAGCTTGGGGGATTAGGAGAGCGTACCGTAGTAGGAGAGCTAACCGGAGTAGGAAAACTTGAGGGAGTACGAGAGCTTGGGGGAGTCGGAGAGATTACCGGATTAGGAGAGGTTACCGGATTCGGAGAGTTTACTGGATTAGGAGAGCTTACCAGATTCGGAGAACTTACCGGAGTAGTAGTGCTTACCGCAGTAAGAGAGCTTACCGGAGTAGGAGAGCTACCAGAGTAGGAGTGCTTTCCGGAGTAGGTGAGGTTGGGGGAGTAGGTGAACTTGTAGGAGCAGTGTAGCATCCCGGAGTAGGAGAGCTTACCGGAGTTGGAGAGCTTGGAGGAGTAGGAGCGCTTACCGGAGTAGGAGAGCTAACTGGATTAGGAGAGCTAACCGGATTAGGAGTGCTGACCGGAATAGAAGAGCTTACCGGAGCAGGAGAGCTTACCGGAGTAGGAGAGCTTACCGGAATAGGTGAATTTGGGAGAGTATGATAGGTGGGGGAGTAGGAGAGCTTGGGGGAGTAGGAGAGGTTGGGGGAGTCGGAAAGTTTGGGGGAGTAGGAGAGGTTGGGGGAGTAGGAGAGGTTTGGGGATTAGGAGCGGTTGGGTAAGTAGGAGAGGTTGGGGGAGTAGGAGAGGTTGGGGTGTAGGAGAGCTTACCGCAGTAGGAGAGCTTACCGGAGTAGGAGAGCTTAACGGATTAGAAGAGTTTGGGTGTGTAGGAGAGCTTGCGCCAGTAGGATCGCTTGAGGGAGTAGGAGAGATTGGGGCAGTCGGAGAGCTTGGGGGTGTAGGAGAGCTTGGGGAAGTAGGAGAGCTTGGGGGAGTAGGAGAGCTAGGGGGAGTAGGAGAGCTTGGGGGAGTAGGAGAGTTTGGGCGAGTCGGAGAGCTTGTGGGAGTCGGAGAGCTTGGGGGAGTCGGAGAGCTTGGGGTAGTCGGAGAGCTTGGGGGAGTTGGAGAGCTTACTGGAGTAGGAGAGCTTGAGGCAGTAGGAGAGCTTGAGGGAGTAGGAATGCTTACCGGAGTAGGAGAGCTTGGGGGAGTAAGAGAGCTTGGGGGAGTAGAAGAGATTGGGGAAGTCGGAGGGCTTGGGCGAGTAGGAGAGCTTGGGGGTGTAGGAGAGCTTGGGAGAGTAGAAGAGCCTGGGGGAGTCAGAGAGCTTGGGGGTGTAGGAGAGCTTGCGGGAGTAGGAGAGCTTGGGGGAGTGGGAGAGCTTGGGGGAGTCGAAGAGCTTGGGCGAATAGGAGAGCTTGGGGGAGTAGGAGAGCTTGCGGGAGTCAGAGAGCTTGGAGGAGTCGGAGAGCTTGGGGAAGTCGGAGAGCTTGGGGGAGTCGGAGAGCTTGGGGGATTCGGAGAGCTTGGGAGAGTCGGAGAACTTGGCGGAGTCGAAGAGCTTGGGGGATTCGGAGAGCTTGGGGGATTCGGAGAGCTTGGGGGATTCGGAGAGCTTGGGGAGTAGGAGCGCTTGCGGGAGTAGGAGAGCTTGCGGGAGTAGGAGAGCTTGGGGGAGTAGGAGAGCTTGGGGGAAGAGGAGAGCTTGGGGGAGGAGGAGTGATTGGGGGAGTAGGAGAGCTTGGGGGAGTAGGAGAGCTTGGGGGAATAGGAGAGTTGGGGGATTAGGAGAGCTTACCGTTGTAGGAGAGCTAACCGGAGTAGGAGAGCTTGCGGGAGTACGAGAGCTTGGGGGAGTCGGAGAGCTTGCCGGATTAGGAGAGTTTACCGGATTAGGAGAGCTTACCAGATTCCGAGAGCTTACCGGAGTAGGAATGCTTACCGCAGTAAGAGAACATACCGGAGTAGGAGAGCTTACCAGAGTAGGAGTGCTTACCGGAGTAGGTGAGGTTGAGGGAGTAGGAGAGCTTGCAGGAGAAGGGTAGCTTACCGGAGTAGGAGAGCTTACCGGAGTTGGAGAGCTTGGGGGAGTAGGAGAGCTTACCGGAGTAGGAGAGCTAACTGGATTAGGAGAGCTATCCGGATTATGAGAGCTTACCGAAGTAGAAGAGCTTACTGCAGTAGGAGAGCTTACCGGAGTAGGAGAGCTTCCCAGAATAGGTGAGTTTGGGGGAGTATGATAGGTGGGGGAGTAGGAGGGCTTGGGGGAGTAGGAGAGGTTGGGGGAGTCGGAGAGGTTGGGTCAGTAGGAGAGGTTGGGGGAGTAGGAGAGGTTTGGGTATTAGGAGAGGTTGGGGAAGTAGGAGAGGTTGGGGGAGTAGGAGAGGTTGGGGGAGTAGGAGAGCTTACCGGAGTATTAGAGCTATCCGGAGTAGAAGAGCTTACCGGAGTAGCAGAGCTTACCGGAGTTGAAGAGCTTACCGGAGTAGGAGAGCTTACCGGAGTAGAAGAGCTTACCGGAGTAGGAGAGCTTACCGGAGTAGGAGAGCTTACCGGAGTAGGAGAGCTTGGGGGAGTAGGAGAGTTTGGGGGTGTACGAGAGCTTGCGCCAGTAGGAGCGCTTGAGGGAGTAGGAGAGATTGGGGCAGTCGGAGAGCTTGGGGGAGTAGGTGAGCTTGGGCGAGTCGAAGAACTTTGGGGAGTCGTAGAGCTTGGTGGAGTAGAAGAGCGTGGGGGAGTAGGAGAGCTTGGGGGAGTAGGAGAGCTTGTGTGAGTAGGAGAGCTTTGGGGAATAGGTGAGCATGTGGAGTAGAAGAGCTTGGGGGAGTAGGAGAGCTTGGGGAATAGGAGAGCTTGGAGGAGTAGGAGAGCTTGGGGGAGTAGGAGAGCTTGAGGGAGTAGGAGAGCTTGAGGGAGTAGGACAGCCTACCAGAGTAGGAGAGCTTGGGGGAGTAGGAGAGCTTGGCGGGTAGGTGAGCTTGAGGTAGTAGGAGAGCTTACCAGAGTAGGAGAGCTTGGGGGAGTAGGAGAGCTTGGGGGAGTCGGAGAGCGTGGGGAAGTCGGAGAGCTTGGGGGAGTCGGAGGGCTTGGGGGATTCGGAGAGCTTGGGTGAGTACGAGAGCTTGGGGAAGTACGAGAGATTGGGGGAGTAGGAGAGCTTGGGGAAGTAGGAGAGCTTGGGCGATTCGGAGAGCTTGGGGGAGCCGGAGAGCTTGGGGGAGTGGGAGAGCTTGGGGGAGTCGGAGAGCTTGGGGGATTTGGAGAGCTTGGTGGATTCGGAGAGCTTGGGGGATTCGGAGAGCTTTTGGGAATAGGAGAACTTGCGGGAGTAGGAGAGCTTGGGGGAGTAGGAGTGCTTGGGGGAGCAGGAGAGCTTGGGAGAGTAGGAGAGCTTGGGGAAGAAGCAGGGCTTACCGGAGTTGGAGAGCTAACCGGAGTAGGAGAGCTTGCGGGAGTAGGAGAGCTTGGGGGAGTAGGATATCTTACCGGATTAGGAGAGTTTACCGGATTAGGAGAGTTTGCCAGAGTAGGAATGCTTACCGCAGCAAGAGAGCTTACCGGAGTAGGAGAGCTGACCGGAGTAGGAGAGCTTTACGGAGTAGGTGAGGTTGGGGGAGTAGGAGAGCTTGTAGGAGCAGGGTAGCTTACCGGAGTAGGAGCGCTTACCGGAGTTGAAGAGCTTGGGGGAGTAGGAGAGCTTACCGGAGTAGGATAGCTAACCGGATTAGGAGAGCTAACCGGATTAGGAGAGCTTACCAGCGAAGGAGAGCTTACCGGAGTAGCAGAGCTTGGGCGAGTCGGAGAGCTTAGGGGAGGAGGAGAGCTTCCCGGAGTAGGAGAGCTTGGGGGAGTAGGACAGCTTGGGAAGTAGGAGAGCTTGGGGGAGTAGGAGAGTTTGGGGGAGTAGGAAAGCTTGGGGGAGTAGGAGAGCTTGGGCGAGCAGGAGAGCTTGGGGAGTAGGAGAAATTGGAGGAGTAGGAGAGCATGGGGGAGTAGAAACTCTTCGGGGAGTAGGAGATCTTGGGGGATTAGGAGAGCTTGGGGGAGTAGGGGAGCTTGGGGGAGTAGGGGAGCTTGGGGGAGTAGGAGAGCTTGGGGGAGTAGGAGAGCTTGGGGGAGTAGGAGAGATTGGAGGAGTAGGAGAGCTTGGGGGAGTAGGAGAGCTTGGGGGAGTAGGAGAGCTTGGGGGAATAGGAGAGATTGGAGAGTAGGAGAGCTTGGGGAGTAGGAGAGCTTCGGGGAGTAGGAGAGCTTGGGGGAGCAGGAGATCTTACCGTAGTTGGAGAGCTAACCGGAGTAGGAGAGCTTGCGGGAGTCGGAGAGCTTGGTGGAGTCGGAGAGCTTACCGGATTAGGAGAGGTTACCGGATTAGGAGAGTTTACCGGATTCGGAGAGTTTACTGGATTAGGAGAGCTTACCAGAGTAGGAGTGCTTACCGCAGTAAGAGAGCTTACCGGAGTAGGAGTGCTTACCGGAGAAGGAGAGCTTACCGGAGTAGGTGAGCTTGGGGGAGTAGGAGAGCGTGTCGGAGCAGGGTAGCTTACCGGAGTAGGAGAGCTTACCGTAGTTGGAGAGCTTGTGGGAGTAGGAGAGCTTACTGGAGGAGGAGAGCTAACCGGATTAGGAGAGCTAACCGGATTAGGAGAGCTTACCAGAGAAGGAGAGTTTACCGGAGTAGGAGAGCTTGGGCGAGTCGGAGAGCTTGGGGGAGGAGGAGAGCTTCGGGGAGTAGGAGAGCTTGGAGGAGTAGGAGAGCTTACCGTAGTTGGAGAGCTAACCAGAGTAGGAGAGCTTGCGGGAGTCGGAGAGCTTACTGGAGTAGGAGAGCTAACCGGATTAGGAGAGCTAACCGGATTAGGAGAGCTTACCGGAATAGGAGAGTTTGGGTGAGTATGATAGGTGGGGGAGTAGGAGAGCTTGGGGTGTAGGAAAGCTTGGTGGAGTGGGAGAGGTTGGGGGAGTCGGAGAGGTTGGGGGAGTAGGAGAGGTTGGGGGAGTAGGAGAGGTTTGGGGATTAGGAGAGGTTGGGGACGTAGGAGAGGTTGGGGGAGTAGGAGAGGTTGGGGGAGTAGGAGTGGTTGATGCAGTAGGAGAGGTTGGGGGAGTAGGAGAGCTAGGGGGAGTAGGAAAGCTTGGGGGAGCAGGGGAGCTTGGGGGATTAGGAATGCTTACCGTAGGAGAGCTCGGGGGTGTAAGTGAGCTTGGGGGAGTCGAAGTGCTTGGGGGAGTAGGAGAGCTCACCGGAGTAGAAGAGCTTACCGGAGTAGGAGAGCTTACCGGAGTAGAAGAGCTTACCGGAGTAGGAGAGCATTCCGGAGTCGGAGAGCTTACCGGAGTAGGAGAGCTTGGAGGAGTTGGAGAGCTTGGGGGAGTAGGAGAGCTTACCGGAGTAGGAGAGCTGAACGGAGTAGGAGAGTTTGCGGGTGTCGGAAAGCTTGCGCCAGTAGGAGCGCTTGAGGAAGTAGGAGAGATTGGGGCAGTGGGAGAGCTTGAGGGAGTAGGAGAGCTTGGGGAGTAGGAGAGCTAGGGGGAGTAGGAGATTTTCCCGGGGTAGGAGAGCTTGGGGGAGTAGGAGAGCTTGTGGGAGCAGGGTCGCTTACTGGAGTAGGAGATCTTACCGGAACAGGGGAGCTTGGGCGTGTCGGTGAGCTTGGGCGAGTAGGAGAGCTAACCGGAGTAGGAGTGCTAACCATAGTAGGAGAGCTTGACGGAGTAGGAGAGCTTGGGAGAGTAAGAGATCTTACCGGAGTCGGAGAGCTTACCGGAGTAGAAGAGCATACCGGAGTAGGAGAGCTTGGGGGTGTAGGAGAGCTTGGGGGAGTAGGAGAGCTTACCGGAGTAGAAGAGCTTACTGGAGTAGGAGAGCTTACCAGAGAAGGAGAGCTAACCGGAGTAGGAGAGCTTGGGCGAGTCGGAGAGCTTGCGGGTGGAGGAGAGCTTCCCGAAGTAGGAGAGCTTACCGGAGTAGGAGAGCTTGGGGTAGTAGGAGAGCTTGGGGGAGTAGGAGAGCTTGGGGGAGGAGGAGAGCTTATCGGAGTAGAATAGCTTACCGGAATAGGAGAGTTTGGGCGAGTCGGAGAGCTTGCGGGTGGAGGAGAGCTTACCGAAGTAGGAGAGCTTGGGGGAGTAGGCAAGCTTGGGGGAGTAGGAGAGCTTGGGGGAGTAGGAGAGCTTGGGGGAGTAGGAGAGCTTGGGGTAGTCGGAGAGGTTGGGGGAGTAGGATAGCTTGGTGGAGTAGGACAGCTTGGGGGAGTAGGAGAGTTTGGGGGAGGAGGAGAGCTTGCGGGAGTAGGAGAGCTTGGGGGTGTAGGAGAGCTTGGGGGAGTCGGAGAATTTGGGGGAGTAGGATAGCTTGTGGGAGTAGGAGAGCTTGGGGCAGTAGGAGAGTTTGGGGGAGTAGGAGAGCTTGGGGGAGAAGAAGAGCTTGGGGGAGTAGGAGAGCTTGGGGGAGTTGGAGAGCTTGGGGGAGTAGGAGAGATTGGAGGAGTAGGAGAGCTTGGGGGAGTAGGAGAGCTTACCAGAGAAGGAGAGCTTACCGGAGTAGGAGAGCTTGGGCGAGTCGGAGAGCTTGGGGGAGGAGGAGAGCTTCGGGGAGTAGGAGAGCTTGGAGGAGTAGGAGAGCTTACCGTAGTTGGAGAGCTAACCGGAGTAGGAGAGCTTGCGGGAGTCGGAGAGCTTACTGGAGTAGGAGAGCTAACCGGATTAGGAGAGCTAACCGGATTAGGAGAGCTTACCGGAATAGGAGAGTTTGGGTGAGTATGATAGGTGGGGGAGTAGGAGAGCTTGGGGGTGTAGGAAAGCTTGGTGGAGTGGGAGAGGTTGGGGGAGTCGGAGAGGTTGGGGGAGTAGGAGAGGTTGGGGGAGTAGGAGATGTTTGGGGATTAGGAGAGGTTGGGTGCGTAGGAGGGTTGGGGGAGTAGGAGAGGTTGGGGGAGTAGGAGTGGTTGATGGAGTAGGAGAGGTTGGGGGAGTAGGAGAGCTAGGGGGAGTAGGAAGCTTGGGGGAGCAGGGGAGCTTGGGGGATTAGGAATGCTTACCGTAGGAGAGCTCGGGGGAGTAAGTGATCTTGGGGGAGTCGAAGTGCTTGGGGGAGTAGGAGAGCTCACCGGAGTAGAAGAGCTTACCGGAGAAGGAGAGCTTTTCGGTGTAGGAGGGCTTACCGGAGTAGGAGAGCTTACCGGAGTAGAAGAGCTTACCGGAGTAGGAGAGCATTCCGGAGTCGGAGAGATTACCGGAGTAGGAGAGCTTCGAGGAGTTGGAGAGCTTGGGGGAGTAGGAGAGCTTACCGGAGTAGGAGAGCTGAACGGAGTAGGAGAGTTTGCGGGTGTCGGAAAGCTTGCGCCAGTAGGAGCGCTTGAGGAAGTAGGAGAGATTGGGGCAGTGGGAGAGCTTGAAGGAGTAGGAGAGCTTGAGGGAGTAGGTGAGCTAGGGGGAGTAGGAGAGCTTCCCGGGGTAGGAGAGCTTGGTGGAGTAGGAGAGCTTGTGGGAGCAGGGTAGCTTACTGGAGTAGGAGAGCTTACCGGAGCAGGGGAGCTTGGGCGTGTCGGTGAGCTTGGGCGAGTAGGAGAGCTAACCGGAGTAGGAGTGCTAACCATAGTAGGAGAGCTTGACGGAGTAGGAGAGCTTGGGAGAGTAGGAGATCTTACCGGAGTCGGAGAGCTTACCGGAGTAGAAGAGCTTACCCGAGTAGGAGAGCTTGGGTGAGTAGGAGAGCTTGGCGGAGTAGGAGAGCTTGGGGTAGTAGGAGAGCTTGGGGGAGTAGGAGAGCTTACCGGAGTAGAAGAGCTTACTGGAGTAGGAGAGCTTACCAGAGAAGGAGAGCTAACCGGAGTAGGAGAGCTTGGGCGAGTCGGAGAGCTTGCGGGTGGAGGAGAGCTTCTCGAAGTAGGAGAGCTTACCGGAGTCGGAGAGCTTGGGGTAGTAGGAGAGCTTGGGGGAGTAGGAGAGCTTGGGGGAGGAGAAGAGCTTACCGGAGTAGAATAGCTTACTGGAGTAGGAGAGCTTACCAGAGAAGGAGAGCTTACCGGAGTAGGAGAGTTTGGGCGAGTCGGAGAGCTTGCGGGTGGAGGAGAGCTTACCGAAGTAGGAGAGCTTGGGGGAGTAGGCAAGCTTGGGGGAGTAGGAGAGCTTGGGGGAGTAGGAGAGCTTGTGGGAGTAGGAGAGCTTGGGGTAGTCGGAGAGGTTGTGGGAGTAGGATAGCTTGGTGGAGTAGGATAGCTTGGGGGAGTAGGAGAGTTTGGGGGAGGAGGAGAGCTTGCGGGAGTAGGAGAGCTTGGGGGAGTCCGAGAATTTGGGGGAGTAGGATAGCTTGTGGGAGTAGGAGAGCTTGGGGCAGTAGGAGAGCTTGGGGGAGTAGGAGAGCTTGGGGGAGAAGAAGAGCTTGGGGGAGTAGGAGAGCTTGGGGGAGTAGGAGAGCTTGGGGGAGTAGGAGAGCTTACCAGAGAAGGAGAGCTTACCGGAGTAGGAGAGCTTGGGCGAGTCGGAGAGCTTGGGGGAGGAGGAGAGCATGGGGGAGTAGGAGAGCTTGGGGGAGTAGGAGAGCTTACCGTAGTTGGAGAGCTAACTGGAGTAGGAGAGCTTGCGGGAGTCGGAGAGCTTACTGGAGTAGGAGAGCTAACCGGATTAGGAGAGCTAACCGAATTAGGAGAGTTTACCGGAATAGGAGAGTTTGGGTGAGTATGATAGGTGGGGGACTAGGAGAGCTTGGGGGAGTAGGAGAGCTTGGGGGTGTAGGAGAGCTTGGTGGAGTAGGAGAGGTTGGGGGAGTCGGAGAGGTCGGGGGAGTAGGAGAGGTTGGGGGAGTAGGAGAGGTGTGGGGATTAGGAGAGGTTGGGGAAGTAGGAGAGGTTGGGGGAGTAGGAGAGGTTGGGGGAGTAGGAGAGGTTGATGGAGTAGGAGAGGTTGGGGGAGTAGGAGAGCTTACCGGATTATGATAGCTTACCGGAGTCGAAGAGTTTTCCGGAGTAGGAGAGCTTACCGGAGTAGAAGAGCTTACCGGAGTAGGCGAGCTTACCGGAGTAGGATAGCTTGGTGGAGTAGGAGAGCTTGGAGGAGTAGCAGAGCTTACAAGAGTTGGAGAGCTTTCCGGTGCAGGAGGGCTTACCGGAGTTGGAGAGCTTACCGGAGTAGAAGAGCTTACCGGAGTAGGAGAGCTTTCTGGAGTCGGAGAGCTTACCGGAGTAGGAGAGCTTGGAGCAGTAGGAGAGTGGGAGTAGGAGAGCTTACCGGAGCAGGGGAGCTTGGGCGTGTCGGTGAGCTTGGGCGAGTAGGAGAGCTAACCGGAGTAGGAGTGCTAACCGTAGTAGGAGAGCTTGACGGAGTTGGAGAGCTTGGGGGAGTAGGAGAGCTTGGGGGAGTAGGAGAGCTTGGCGTAGTAGGAGAGCTTGGGGGAGTAGGAGAGCTTACCGGAGTAGAAGAGCTTACTGGAGTAGGAGAGCTTACCAGAGAAGAAGAGCTTACCGGAGTAGGAGAGCTTGGGCGAGTCGGAGAGCTTGCGGGTGGAGGAGAGCTTCCCGAAGTGAGAGAGCTTAGCGGAGTAGGAGAGCTTTGGGGAGTAGGAGAGCTTGGGGGAGTAGGAGAGCTTGGGGAAGTAGGAGAGCTTGGGGGAGTAGGAGAGCTTGGGGGAGGAGGAGAGCTTACCGGAGTAGAAGAGCTTACTGGAGTAGGAGAGCTTGTGAGTGGAGGAGAGCTTACCGAAGTAGGAGAGCTTGGGGGAGTAGGCAAGCTTGGGGTAGTAGGAGTGCTTGGGGGAGTAGGAGAGCTTGGGGGGAGTAGGAGAGCTTGGGGGAGTCGGAGAGGTTGGGGGAGTAGGTTAGCTTGGTGGAGTAGGAGAGCTTGGGGGAATCGGAGAGTTTCGGGGAGGAGGAGAGCTTGGGGGAGTAGGAGAGCTTGGGGGTGTAGGAGAGCTTGAGGGAGTCGGAGAGTTTGGGGGAGTAGGATAGCTTGTGGCAGTAGGAGAGCTTGGTGCAGTAGGAGAGCTTGGGGGAGTAGGAGAGCTTGGGGGAGAAGAAGAGCTTGGGGGAGTAGGAGATCTTGGAGGAGTAGGAGAGCTTGGGGGAGTAGGAGAGCTTGGGGGAGCGGGAGAGCTTGGGGGAGTACGAGCGCTTTGGCGAGTCGGAGAGCTTGGGGGATTCGGAGAGCTTGGGGAAGTCGGAGAAATTGAGGGAGTCGGAACGCTTTTGGGAGTCGGAGAGCTTGCGGGAGTCGGAGAGCTTGGGGGAGTCGGAGAGCTTGGGGGAGTCGGAGAGCTCGGGTGAGTCGGAGAGCTTAGGGGAATAGGAGAGCTTGGGGGAGTAGGAGAGGTTGGGGGAGTAGGAGAGCTTGGGGGAGTAGGAGAGCTAACCGGAGGAGGAAAACATGCGGGAGTACGAGAGCTTGGGGGAGTCGGAGAGATTACCGGATTAGGAGAGTTTACCTGATTCGGAGAGTTTACCGGATTAGAAGAGCTTACCAGATTCGGAGAACTTACCGGAGTAGTAGTGCTTACCGCAGTAAGAGAGCTTACCGGAGCAGGAGAGCTACCAGAGTAGGAGTGCTTTCCGGAGTAGGTGAGGTTGGGGGAGTAGGTGAACTTGTAGGAGCAGTGTAGCATCCCGGAGTAGGAGAGCTTACCGGAGTTGGAGAGCTTGGAGGAGTAGGAGCGCTTACTGGCGTAGGAGAGCGAACTGGATTAGGAGAGCTAACCGGATTAGGAGAGCTGACCGGAGTAGAAGAGCTTACCGGAGTAGGAGAGCTTACCGGAGTAGGAGAGCTTACCGGAATAGGTGAATTTGGAGGAGTATGATAGGTGGGGGAGTAGGAGAGCTTGGGGGAGTAGGAGCGGTTGGGGGATTCGGAGAGTTTGGGGGAGTAGGAGAGGTTGGGGGAGCAGGAGAGGTTTGGGGATTAGGAGCGGTTGGGAAAGTAGGAGAGGTTGGGGGAGTAGGAGAGATTGGGGTGTAGGAGAGCTTACCGTAGTAGGAGATCTTACCGGAGTAGGAGAGCTTAACGGAGTAGAAGAGTTTGGGTGTGTAGGAGAGCTTGCGCCAGTAGGAGCGCTTGAGGGAGTAGGAGAGATTGGGGCAGTAGGAGAGCTTGGTGGTGTAGGAGAGCTTGGGGAAGTAGGAGAGCTAACCGGAGGAGGAAAACATGCGGGAGTACGAGAGCTTGGGGGAGTCGGAGAGATTACCGGATTAGGAGAGTTTACCTGATTCGGAGAGTTTACCGGATTAGAAGAGCTTACCAGATTCGGAGAACTTACCGGAGTAGTAGTGCTTACCGCAGTAAGAGAGCTTACCGGAGCAGGAGAGCTACCAGAGTAGGAGTGCTTTCCGGAGTAGGTGAGGTTGGGGGAGTAGGTGAACTTGTAGGAGCAGTGTAGCATCCCGGAGTAGGAGAGCTTACCGGAGTTGGAGAGCTTGGAGGAGTAGGAGCGCTTACTGGCGTAGGAGAGCGAACTGGATTAGGAGAGCTAACCGGATTAGGAGAGCTGACCGGAGTAGAAGAGCTTACCGGAGTAGGAGAGCTTACCGGAGTAGGAGAGCTTACCGGAATAGGTGAATTTGGAGGAGTATGATAGGTGGGGGAGTAGGAGAGCTTGGGGGAGTAGGAGCGGTTGGGGGATTCGGAGAGTTTGGGGGAGTAGGAGAGGTTGGGGGAGCAGGAGAGGTTTGGGGATTAGGAGCGGTTGGGGAAGTAGGAGAGGTTGGGGGAGTAGGAGAGATTGGGGTGTAGGAGAGCTTACCGTAGTAGGAGATCTTACCGGAGTAGGAGAGCTTAACGGAGTAGAAGAGTTTGGGTGTGTAGGAGAGCTTGCGCCAGTAGGAGCGCTTGAGGGAGTAGGAGAGATTGGGGCAGTAGGAGAGCTTGGTGGTGTAGGAGAGCTTGGGGAAGTAGGAGAGCTTGGGGGAGTAGGAGAGCTAGGGGGAGTAGGAGAGCTTGGGGGAGTAGGAGAGTTTGGGCGAGTCGGAGAGCTTGTGGGAGTCGGAGAGCTTGGGGGAGTCGGAGAGCTTGGGGGAGTTGGAGAGCTTGGGGGAGTCGGAGAGCTTGGGGGAGTCGGAGAGCTTTGGGGAGTAGGATAGCTTGGGGGAGTAGGAGATTTTACTGGAGTAGGAGAGCTTGAGACAGTAGGAGAGCTTGGTGGAGTAGGAATGCTTACCGGAGTAGGAGAGCTTGGGGGAGTAAGAGAGCTTGGGGGAGTTGAAGAGATTGGGGGAGTAGGAGAGCTTGGGCGAGTAGGAGAGCTTGGGGGAGTAGGAGAGCTTGGGGGAGTAGAAGAGCCTGGGGGAGTCAGAGAAATTGGGGGTGTAGGAGAGCTTGCGGGAGTAGGAGAGCTTGGGGGAGTGGGAGAGCTTGGGGGAGTCGAAGAGCTTGGGCGAGTAGGAGAGCTTGGGGGATTCGGAGAGCTTGGGGGATTCGGAGAGCTTGGGGAGTAGGAGAGCTTGCGGGAGTAGGAGAGCTTGCGGGAGTAGGAGAGCTTGGGGGAGTTGGAAAGCTTGGGGGAAGAGGAGAGCTTGGGGGAGGAGGAGAGATTGGGGGAGTAGGAGAGCTTGGGGGAGTAGGAGAGCTTGGGGGAGTAGGAGAATTGGGGGATTAGGAGAGCTTACCGTAGTAGGAGAGCTAACCGGAGTAGGAGAGCTTGCGGGAGTACGAGAGCTTGGGGGAGTCGGAGAGCTTACCGGATTAGGAATGCTTACCGCAGTAAGAGAGCTTACCGGAGTAGGAGAGCTTACCAGAGTAGGAGTGCTTACTGGAGTAGGTGAGGTTGAGGGAGTAGGAAAGCTTGCAGGAGAAGGGTAGCTTACCGGAGTAGGAGAGCTTACCGGAGTTGGAGAGCTTGGGGGAGTAGGAGAGCTTACCGGAGTAGGTGAGCTAACTGGATTAGGAGAGCTAACCGGATTAGGAGAGCTTACCGAAGTAGAAGAGCTTACTGCAGTAGTAGAGCTTACCGGAGTAGGAGAGCTTACCAGAATAGGCGAGTTTGGGGGAGTATGATAGGTGGGGGAGTAGGAGGGCTTGGGGGAGTAGGAGCGGTTGGGGGAGTCGGAGATCTTACCGGAGTCGGAGAGCTTACCGGAGTAGAAGAATTTACCGGAGTAGGAGAGCTTGGGGGAGTAGGAGGGTTTGGCGTAGTAGGAGAGCTTGGGGGAGTAGGAGAGCTTACCGGAGTAGAAGAACTTACTGGAGTAGGAGAGCTTACCAGAGAATCAGAGCTTACCGGAGTAGGAGAGCTTGGGCGAGTCGGAGAGCTTGCGGGTGAAGGAGAGCTTCCCGAAGTAAGAGAGCTTACCGGAGTAGGAGAGCTTGGGGGCGTAGGAGAGCTTGGGGGAGTAGGAGTGCTTGGGGTAGTAGGAGAGCTTGGGGATGTAGGAGAGCCTGGGGGAGGAGGAGAGCTTACCGGAGTAGAAGAGCTTGGGAAAGTAGGAGAGCTTGGGGGAGTAGGCAAGCTTGGGGGAGTAGGAGAGTTTCGGGGAGTAGGAGAGCTTGGGGGAGTAGGAGAGCTTCGGGGTGTAAGAGAGCTTGGGGGAGTCGGTGAGTTTGGGGGAGTAGGATAGCTTGTGGGAGTAGGAGAGCTTGGTGCAGTAGGAGAGCTTGGGGGAGTAGGAGAGCTTGGGGGAGAAGAAGAGCTTGGGGGAGTAGGAGATCTTGGAGGAGTAGTTGAGCTTGCGGGAGTAGGAGAGCTTGGGGGAGTGGGAGAGCTTGGGGGATTACGAGCGCTTGGGCGAGTCGGAGAGCTTGGGGGATTCGGAGAGCTTGGGGAAGTCGGAGAGCTTGAGGGAGCCGGAAAGCTTTTGCGAGTCGGAGAGCTTGCGGGAGTCGGAGAGCTTGGGGGAGTCAGAGAGCTTGGGGGAGTCGGAGAGCTTGGGGGAGTCGGAGAGCTCGGGGGAGTCGGAGAGCTTGGGGGAATAGGAGAGCTTGGGGGAGTATGAGCGGTTGGGGGAGTAGGAGAGCTTGGGGAGTAGGAGAGCTTGGAGGAGTAGGAGAGCTTGGGGGATTAGGAGAGCGTACCGTAGTAGGAGAGCTAACCGGAGAAGGAAATCTTGAGGGAGTACGAGAGCTTGGGGGAGTCGGAGAGATTACCGGATTAGGAGAGCTTACCGGATTAGGAGAGTTTACCGGATTAGGAGAACTTACCAGATTCGGAGAAGTTACCGGAGCAGTAGTGCTTACCGCAGTAAGAGAGCTTACCGGAGTAGGCGAGCTACCAGAGTAGGAGTGCTTTCCGGAGTAGGTGAGGTTGGGGGAGTAGGTGAACTTGTAGGAGCAGTGTAGCATCCCGGAGTAGGAGAGCTTACCGGAGTTGGAGAGCTTGGGGGAGTAGGAGCGCTTACCGGAGTAGGAGAGCTAACTGGATTAGGAGAGCTAACCGGATTAGGAGAGCTGACCGGAGTAGAAGAGCTTACCGGAGTAGGAGAGCTTACCGGAGTAGGAGAGCTTACCGGAATAGGTGAATTTGGGGGAGTATGATAGGTGGGGGAGTAGGAGAGCTTGGGGGAGTAGGAAAGGTTGGGGGAGTCGGAGAGTTTGGGGGAGTAGGAGAGGTTGGGGGAGTAGGATAGGTTGGGGGAGTAGGAGAGGTTTGGGGATTAGGAGCGGTTGGGGAAGTAGGAGAGGTTGGCGGAGTAGGAGAGGTTGGGGTGTAGGAGAGCTTACCGTAGTAGGAGAGCTTACCGGAGTAGGAGAGCTTAACGGAGTAGAAGACTTTGGGGGTGTAGGAGAGCTTGCGCCAGTAGGAGCGCTGGAGGGAGTAGGAGAGATTGTGGCAGTCGGAGAGCTTGGGGGTGTAGGAGAGCTTGGGGAAGTAGGAGAGATTGGGGGAGTAGGAGAGCTAGGGGGAGTAGGAGAGCTTGGGGGAGTAGGAGTGTTTGTGCGAGTCGGAGAGCTTGTGGGAGTCGGAGAGCTTGGCGGAGTCTGAGAGCTTGGGGGAGCTGGAGAGCTTGGGGGAGTCGGAGAGCTTGGGGGAGTCGGAGAGCTTTGGGCAGTAGGATAGCTTGGGGGAGTAGGAGAGCTTACTGGAGTAGGAGAGCTTGAGGCAGTAGGAGAGCTTGGGGGAGTAGGAATGCTTACCGGAGTAGGAGAGCTTGGGGAAGTAAGAGAGCTTGGGGGAGTAGAAGAGATTGGGGGAGTAGGAGAGCTTGGGCGAGTAGGAGAGCTTTGGGGAGTAGGAGAGCTTGGGGGAGTAGAAGAGCCTGGGGGAGTCAGAGAGCATGGGGGTGTAGGAGAGCTTGCGGGAGTAGGAGAGCTTGGGGGAATACGAGAGCTTGCGGGAGTCAGAGAGCTTGGAGGAGTCGGAGAGCTTGGGGAAGTCGGAGAGCTTGGGGGAGTCGGAGAGCTTGAGGGATTCGGAGAGCTTGGGGGAGTCGGAGAGCTTGGGGTAGTCGAAGAGCTTGGGGGATTCGGAGAGCTTGGGGGATTCGTAGAGCTTGGGGGATTCGGAGAGCTTGGGGAGTAGGAGAGCTTGCGGGAGTAGGAGAGCTTGCGGGAGTAGGAGAGCTTGGGGGAGTAGGAGAGCTTGGGGGAAGAGGAGAGCTTGGGGGAGGAGGAGAGATTGGGGGAGTAGGAGAGCTTGAGGGAGTAGGAGAGCTTGGGGGAGTAGGAGAGTTGGGGGATTAGGAGAGCTTACCATAGTAGGAGAGCTAACCGGAGTAGGAGAGCTTGCGGGAGTACGAGAGCTTGGGGGAGTCGGAGAACTTACCGGATTAGGAGAGCTTACCAGATTCCGAGAGCTTACCGGAGTAGGAATGCTTACCGCAGTAAGAGAGCTTACCGGAGTAGGAGAGCTTACCAGAGTAGGAGTGCTTACCGGAGTAGGTGAGGTTGAGGGAGTAGGAGAGCTTGCAGGAGAAGGGTAGCTTACCGGAGTAGGAGAGCTTACCGGAGTTGGAGAGCTTGGGGGAGTAGGAGAGCTTAGCGGAGTAGGAGAGCTAACTGGATTAGGAGAGCTAACCGGAGTAGGAGAGCTTACCAGAATAGGTGAGTTTGGGGGAGTATGATAGGTGGGGGAGTAGGAGGGCTTGGGGGAGTAGGAGAGGTTGGGGGAGTCGGAGAGGTTGGGTCAGTAGGAGAGGTTGGGGGAGTAGGAGCGGTTTGGGGATTAGGAGAGGTTGGGGAAGTAGGAGAGGTTGGGGGAGTAGGAGAGGTTGGAGGAGTACGAGAGCTTACCGGAGTATTAGAGCAAACCGGAGTAGAAGAGCAAACCGGAGTAGAAGAGCTTACCGGAGTTGAAGATCTTACGGGAGTAGGAGAGCTTACCGGAGTAGGAGAGCTTGGGGGAGTAGGAGAGATTGGGGGAGTAGGAGAGCTTGGGGGAGTAGGAGAGCTTACCGGAGTAGGAGAGCTTTCCGGAGTAGGAGAGCTTAACGGAGTAGGAGAGTTTGGGAGTGTAGGAGAGCTTGCGCCAGTAGGAGCGCTTGAGGGAGTTGGAGAGATTGGGGCAGTTGGAGAGCTTGGGGGATTAGGAGAGCTACGGAAAGTAGGAGAGCTTGGGGGAGTAGGAGAGCTTGGGGAGTAGGAGATCTTGGGGTGTAAGAGAATTTGGGCGAGTCGGAGAGCTTCCGGGAGTCGGAGAGCTTGGGGGAGTCGAAGAGTTTGGGGGAGTCGGAGTGCTTAGGGGAGTAGAAGAGCCTGGGGGAGTAGGAGAGCTTGGGGGAGTAGGAGAGCTTAACGGAGTAGGAGAGTTTGGGGGTGTACGAGAGCTTGCGCCAGTAGGAGCGCTTGAGGGAGTAGGAGAGATTGGGGCAGTCGGAGAGCTTGGGGGAGTAGGAGAGCTTGGGCGAGTCGAAGAGTTTGGGGGAGTCGGAGAGCTTGGGGGAGTAGAAGAGCCTGGGGGAGTCGGAGAGCTAAGTGGAGTAGGAGAGCTTGTGTGAGTAGGAGAGCTTTGAGGAATAGGTGACCTTGGTGGAGTAGAAGAACTTGGGGGAGTAGGAGAGCTTGGGGAATAGGAGAGCTTGGAGGAGTAGGAGAGCTTGGGGGAGTAGGAGAGCTTGAGGGAGAAGGAGAGCTTGGGGGGTAGGAGAGCTTGGGGGAGTAGGAGAGCTTGGGGGGTCGGAGAGCTTGGAGGAGTAGGAGAGCTTGGGGGAGTAGGAGAGCTTGGGGGAGTAGGAGAACTTGGGGGGTAGGAGAGCTTGGGGGAGTTGGAGAGCTTTTGGCAGCAGGCTAGCTTACCAGAGTAGGAGAGCTTACTGGAGCAGGGGAGCTTGGGCGTTTTGGTGAGCTTGGGCGAGTTGGAGAGCTAACCGGAGTAGGAGTGCTAACAGTAGTAGGAGAGCTTGCGCGAGTAGGAGAGCTTGGGTTGGTAGGAGCTCTTACCGGAGTCGGAGAGTTTATCGGATTACGAGAGCTTACCTGAGTAGGAGAGGTTACCGGATTAGGAGAGCTTACCAGAGTAGAAGAGCTTACCTGAGTAGGAGAGCTTGGGGGAGTAGGAGAGCTTGGGGGAGTAGAAGAGCTTGGGGGAGTCGGAGAGCTTGTGGGAGTAGGAGAGCTTGGGGGAGGAGGCGAGCTTACCGGAGTAGACGAGCTTACCGGAGTAGGAGAGCTTACCAGAGAAGGAGAGCTTACCGGAGTAGGAGAGCTTGGGTGAGTCGGAGAGCTTGGGGAAGGAAGAGAGCTTACCGGAGTAGGTGAGCTTCGGGGAGTAGGAGAGCTTGGGGGAATCGGAGAGCTTGGGGGAGTAGGATAGCTTGGTGGAGTAGGATAGCTTGAGAGAGTAGGAGAGTTTGGGGGAGGAGGAGAGCTTTGGGGAGTAGGAGAGCTTGGGGGTGTAGGAGAGCTTGGTGATGTAGGAGAGCTTGGAGGAGTAGGAGAGCTTGGGGGAGTAGGAGAGCTTGGGGGAGTAGGAGAGCTTAGGGGAGTAGGAGAGCTTGCGGGATTAGGAGAGCTTGGGGGAGTAGGAGAGCTTGGGGGAGAAGGAGAGCTTGGGGGAGTAGGAGAGCTTGGGAGAGTAGGAGAGCTTGGTGATGTAGGAGAGCTTGGAGGAGTAGGAGAGCTTGGGGGAGTAGGAGAGCTTGGGGGAGTAGGAGAGCTTGGGGGAGTAGGAGAGCTTGCGGGATTAGGAGAGCTTGGGGGAGTAGGAGAGCTTGGGGGAGAAGGAGAGCTTGGGGGAGTAGGAGAGCTTGGGAGAGTAGGAGAGCTTGAGGGAGTATGAGAGCTTGGGGGAGTAGGAGAGCTTGCGGGAGTGGGAGAGCTTGGGGGAGTAGGAGAGCTTGGGCGAGTCGGAGTGCTTGGGGAGTAGGAGAGCTTGGGGAAGTCGGAGAGCTTGGGGGAGTCGGACAGCTTGAGGGAGTCAGAGAGCTTGGGGGAGTCGGAGACCTTGGGGGAGTCAGAGAGCTTGGGGGAGTCGGAGAGCTTGGGGGAGTCGGATAGCTTGGGGGCGTCGGAGAGCTTGGGGAAGTCGGAGTGCTTGGGGGAGTCGGAGAGCTTGTGGGAGTCGGAGAGATTGGTGGAGTCGGAGAGCTTGGGGGATTCGGAGAGCTTGGGGCTTTCGGAGAGCTTGGGGGATTCGGAGAGCTTGGGGGTGTAGGACAGCTTACCGTAGTAGGAGAGCTAACCGGAGTAGGAGAGCTTGCGGGAGTAGGAGAGCTTGGGGGAGTCGGAGAGCTTACCGGATTAGGAGAGTTTACCGGATTAGGAGAGCTTACCGGATTAGGAGAGTTTACCGGATTAGGAGAGCTTTCCGGTATAGGAGTGCTTACCGCAGTAAGAGAGCTTACCGGAGTAGGAGAGCTTACCGGAGTTGGAGTGCTTACCGGAATAGGTGAGGTTGTGGGAGTAGGAGAACTTGTAGGAGCAGCGTAGCTTACCGGTGTAGGAGAGCTTACCGGAGTTGGAGAACTTGGGTGAGTAGGAGAGCTTACCGGAGTAGGAGAGCTAACCGGATTTGGAGATCTAACCGGATTAGGAGATCTTACCGGAGTAGAAGAGCTTACCGGAGTAGGAGAGCTTACCGGAGTAGGTGAGCTTACCGGAATAGGAGAGTTTGGGGGCGTATGATAGCTGGTGGAGTAGGAGAGCTTGTGTGAGTAGGAGAGCTTGGGGGTGTAGGAGGGCTTGGTGGAGTAGGAGAGGTTGGGGGAGTCGGAGAGGTTGGGGGAGTAGGAGAGGTTGGGGGAGTAGGAGAGGTTTGGGGATTAGGCGAGGTTGGGGAAGTAGGAGAGGTTGGGAGAGTTGGAGAGGTTGAGGGAGTAGGAGAGCTTACCGGAGTAGGAGTGCTGACAGGAGTAGAAGAGCTTACCGTAGTAGGAGAGCTTAGTGGAGTAGAGAGCTTACCGGAGTAGGAGAGCTGGGGGTGTAGGACAGCTTGTGGTTGCAGGAGAGCTTGAGCCGTAGGAAAGCGATGTTTGTAAGGATAATTTGGGCGGGTTGGAGAGATTGGCAGTTAGGAGAGCTTGCGGGTGTAGTACAACTTGGGGGCTAAGAGGGCTTGGGGCTGTAGTAGAGCTTGGAGTGCAGGAGAGCTTGACGGGTGTGTACGAGAGTTTTGCGTGGTAGGAGAACTTGACGGGTGGGAGAGCTTGGGCGGTTGAGGGCTTGGTTTGTAGGAAAGCTTGGTGGGTGGTAGGAGAGCTTGCGGGGTAGGAGAGCTTGGGTTGTAGTAAGCTTGGTGGGGTAAGAGAGCTTGGAGGGGTAGGAGAGATTGGGGTGAGTCGAGCTTGTGGGAGTAGGAGAGCTTGATTGGTAGCCGAGCTTGAGGGGATAGGAGACGTTTTGGAGGTAGGAGCGATTGGGGCGGTTAGGAGAGCCTGGGGGTGTAGGTGAGCTTGCGGGTGTAGGAGAGCTTGGGGTTGTCGGAGAAATTGGGGGGTAGGTGATCTTGACAGCGTCGGGGAGCTTGGGGCTCGTAGGAGAGCTTTTGGTGTTGGAAAGTTTTCGGTGTGAAGGAGATTTTGGGGGCTAGGAGAGCTTGGGGGGTAGGAGAGCTTGGGGATAGGAGAGTTTGGGGGTAGGATAGTTTGGGAGGTAGGAGAGTCTGGGATTAGGAGAGCGTTGGGTGGTAGGAGAACTTGAGGGGGTAGGAGAGATAGGGGGTTTACGAGAGCATGGGGTGGTCAGGGAACTTGGGGGAGTCGGAGAGCTAGAGGTTTAGCAGAGCTTGCCGGGTAGAAGAGCGTGCGCATAGGAAAGCTTGGTGGGGTAGGAGAACTTGTAAAAAGGAGAGATTGGGGGTTAGGAGAGCTTGGGGTGTCGTGGAGCTTGGACGGTTAAGAGAGCTTGGCGGGTATGAGATCTGGGTGGGGTCGGAGTGCTTGGGGCGTAGTTAAGCGTGGGGCTGTTGGAGTCCACTGGGGTGTAGGAGAACTTGTGGAGCAGTGTCGGAGAGCTTTGGGCGAGTAGGATAGCTTGGTGTGGTAGGATATCTTTTGTGGATCGGAGAGCTTGGCGGGTGTTGGAGAGCTTTGGCAGGGTAGGAATGCAGGGTAGGTAGGAGCTCTGGGGCCGTAGGAGAGCTGGCGCGGTCGGACTGCTTGGGGGATCGGGGAATTTGGGCTGTAGGAGACCTTGGTGTGTAGGAGACCTTTGGGGCTAGGAGAGTTTGGCGGGTGTAGGAGAACTTGGGGGGGGGGGTATGCGAACTTGGGGCAGTAGGAGAGCTTGTGGTGGTAGGAGAACTTGGGAGCATAGGAGAGCTTGGGGCTTTGGGGAGCTTGGGGGTAGGTCGGAGAGCTTGGCTTGTTAGTTGAGCTTGGGGGGGTTAGGAGACATTGGCGGGGTAGTCGAGCTTGTGAGGGTAGCAGAGTTTGGGGAGTTGGGAGAGCTTGACGGCATACGAGAGCTTAGCGGGTAGGAGAGCGTGGGAAGTAGGAGAGCTTGTAGGTGAGTAAGCATGGGGGTTAGCAGAGCTTGGGGGTTAGGAAAGCTGAAGGGATGGCAAAGCTTACGGGTAGGAGAGGTTGGCGGGGTAGGAATGTTTGGGGGATCGGAAAATTTGGGGTGTAGGAGTAATTGGGTGGTAGTAGATCTTGGGGGTTAGAAGATCTTAGGAGCATTGGAGAGCATGGGGGGTATTAGAATATGGGGCAGTAGGAGAGCTTGTCGGTGTAGGAGAGATTTGCTTGGATGTGTCGGAGACCTTTAAGGGGATAGGGGCGCTTGGGCGGTGAAGGAGAGCTTGTGTGGGTAGGAGAGCTTGGGGTGTAGGATAATGTGCGGGGGTAGGAGAGCTTGGGGGCGACGGAGAGCTTGGGGAGTTTAGAAGAGTTTGGGCGGTAGGAGAGCGTGTTGGGGTAGGAGAGCTTGGGGGTCTCGGAAAGCTTGAGGGGGTCGGAGAGCTTCGGGGGTCGGAGAGTTTGGGGGCTTAGGAGAGCTTTGTGGGTTAGGAATGTTTGAGGGGATAAGAGCGCTTGGTGGGGTTAGCAGAGCTTGGATGGATAGGAGATCTTGGGAGAGGTGTAGTTGAGCTTGGTGTGGTCGGAGAGCTTGGATGGGGTAGAAGAGCTTGCGGGGTGGGAAAGTTAATGGCGTTAGGAGAGCTTGGCGAGTCGGAGAGCTTGGTGGGGTTGGGGCGCTTGCGGAGGTAGGAGAGCTTGGGTGGGTAGGACAGCTTTGGAGTGTGTAGGAGAGCATGGGGGCGTAGGAGAGATTGGCGGGGCAGGAGAACGTTGGGGGTAGGAGAGATTGGCGGGTAGGAGAGCTTATGGTGGAAGGAGAGCTTGTGGGTGGCTAGGAGAGCTTGGAGGGTAGGAGACCTGGGGAGTGGGAGAGCTTGGAGGGGTAGGAGAGCATTGCGTGGTAGGGGAGCTGGGGTTGTAGGAGAGCTGAGGAGGTAGGAGAGCTGGGGGCTGGGAGATTTTAGGTGGTCGGAGAGCTTGGAGGGCTAGGAGTGCTGGGGGGGCGGTAGGTGAGTTTGGGGGGTAGGATAGCTTTGGAGTGAGGGTAGGAGAGCGTGCGGGTTAGGAGAGCTTGGAGGACATGAGAGCTTGGGGCGGTAAGGGAGCTTGGGTTGTTAGGCGAGATTGGGTGAAGTAGAAGAGCTTGGAGAGGTAGGAGAGCTTGGTGGGTAGGAGAGCTTATGCGGTTAGGAGAGCTTGGACGGGTAGGAGAGCTTGTGGGTTAGGAGAGCTGGGGTGGCACGATAGCTTGCGGGGTTAGGATTTGTTGCAGGGGTGTAGGATAGCTTTGGGTGGTAGGAAAGCTTGGGATGTAGGAGAGCTTGTGGCGGGGTAGGAGAGCTTGTGGGGAAGGAGAGCTTGGGGAGGGGGGAAAGGAGAACTTTTCGGGTGTAGGAGAGCTTGGGATGGTTGGAGAGCTTGTGGGGGTAGATGTGCTTAGGGGGATAGGAGAGCTTGCGGTGTAGTATTGCTTGGGCGGTGAGGGGAGGAGAACACCCGGTTAGGAGAGCTTGCGGGGGTAGTACAACTTGGGGGGTAAGAGGGCTTGGGGCTGTAGGAGAGCTGGGGCGCAGGAGAGCTTCGGGGGCTAGGACAGCTTGTGAGGTAGATGAGCTTGTGTGGGTAGGAGAGCTTGCGGGGCAGGAGAACTTGGAGTGTAGGAGTGATTGGGGGTGAGTTGACCTCGCGTGGGTCGGAAAGCTTGGTGGGGTCGGAGAGCTTGAGCGAGTATGAGAGCTTCGGGGGTAAGAGAGCTTGGCGGGGTCATAGAAATAGAAACATAGAAAATAGGTGCAGGAGTAGGCCATTCGGCCCTTCGAGCCTGCACCGCCATTCAATAAGATCATGGCTGATCATTCCCTCAGTACCCCTTTCCTGATTTCTCTCCATACCCCTTGATCTCTTTAGCCGTAAGGGCCATATCTAACTCCCTTTTGAATATATCCAATGAACTGGCATCAACGGCTCTCTGCGGTCTGAAATTCCACAGGTTAACAACTCTCTGAGTGAACACGTTTCTTCTCATCTCAGTCCTAAATGGCCTA
Organism: Pristiophorus japonicus; assembly: GCF_044704955.1. Classification (NCBI taxonomy): domain Eukaryota; kingdom Metazoa; phylum Chordata; class Chondrichthyes; family Pristiophoridae; genus Pristiophorus; species Pristiophorus japonicus. The sequence continues at coordinate 1,228,621 of NW_027254857.1, read as the reverse complement.
CCCCTTATCCTAAGACCATGTCCCCTGGTTCTGGACTTCCCCAATATCGGGAACATTCTTCCCGCATCTAACCTGTCCAGTCCCGTCAGAATCTTATTCGTTCCTATGAGATCCCCTCTCATCCTTCTAAACTCCAGTGAGTAAAGGCCCAGTTGATCCAATTTCTCCTCATAGAAACATAGAAAATTGGTGCAGGAGCAGGCCATTCATCCCTTCTAGCCTGCACCGCCATTCAATGAGTTCATGGCTGAACATGAAACTTCAGTACCCACTTCCTGCTTTCACGCCATACCCCTTGATCCCCCGAGTAGTAAGGACTTCATCTAACTCCCTTTTGAATATATTTAGTGAATTGGCCTCAACTACTTTCTGTGGTAGAGAATTCCACAGGTTCACCACTCTCTGGGTGAAGAAGTTTCTCCTTATCTCGGTCCTAAATGGCTTACCCCTTATCCTTAGACTGTGACCCCTGGTTCTGGACTTCCCCAACATTGGGAACATTCTTCCTGCATCCAACCTGTCCAAACCCGTCAGAATTTTAAACGTTTCTATGAGGTCTCCTCTCACTCTTCTGAACTCCAGTGAATACAAGCCCAGTTGATCCAGTCTTTCTTGATAGGTCAGTCCCACCATCCCGGGAATCAGTCTGGTGAATCTTCGCTGCACTCCCTCAATAGCAAGAATGTCCTTCCTCAAGTTAGGAGACCAAAACTGTACACAATACTCCAGGCGTGGCCTCACCAAGGCCCTGTACAACTGTAGCAACATCTCCCTGCCCCTGTACTCGGAGAGCTTGCGGGGTTAGGAGAGCTTGAAGAGGTAGGAGAGCGTGTGGGTGTTGGAAAGCTTGGAGGCAAAGGAGAGCTTGTGTGAGTAGGAGACCTTGCGGGGTGTAGGAAAGTCTGGGCGGTGTAGGAGACCTTGGTGTGTGTAGGAGATCTTGTGGGGTAGGAGAGCTTGAGGTCGTAGGAGAGCTTGAGGGTTTTAGGAGAGCTTGGGGGGATAGGAGATATTGGGGACTAGGAAAGCTTGATGGATAGGAGGGCTTGGGGATGGATAGGAGAGCTTGGGGGTGTAGTAGGAATTGGGCCGATAGGAGAGCTTGAGGTGGTAAGAGAGCTTGAGGTGTAGGAGACCTTTGGGGGTAGGAGAGCTTGGTGAGTCGGAGAGCTTGGCTGGGTAGCAGAGCTTAGGGGTGTAGGAGAGCTGGGGGGTGGTGGGAGAGCCTGACGGCAAGAAGAGCATGGGGGGTAGTAGAGCTTATGGGTTGTAGGAGGGCTTTGGCGGGGGTAGGAGAGATTGGCGGGTATGCGTAATGGTGGGGTAGGAGAGCTTAGTGGCGTGGGTGGTGGTAGGAGAGCTGGGGTGAAACAGAGCTGCTGGGGTAGGAGAGCTATGGCGGTAGGAGGAGAACTTGGCGGCGGGGAGGTGAGATTTGGAGGTTGTGAGTACTTCTTAAGGGCAGGAGAGCTTGGCGGGGTATTGGATTGTGGGGCAGGAGAGTTTGGGGGGTTAGAAAGCCTGGGGTGTCGGAGAGCTTGGGATGGTATGAAAGCTTGGGGGGGAGGGTAGGAGAGCTTGGGGTGTAGGAGAGCTTTTGGGAGTAGGGGAGCTTGGGGGTTAGGAGAGCTTGGGGAGTTAGGAAACCTTGGAGGCAGGAGAGCATGGGGTGGCTCGGAGAGTTTGGGGGTCTTGGAGAGCTTATGGGGGTAGGAGTGCTTGGGGAGGGATAGTAGTACGTTGGAGGGGATTACTAAAGCTTGGGATGGTAGGAGAGCTTGGGGGGGAAGAAGAACTTGGGGTTTAGGATAGCATGGGAGGTAGGAGAGGTTGGCGGGAAGAAAGCTTGCGGGGGTAGGATAGCTTGGGCGGGGTAGGAGAGCATGCGGGGTGTCAGAGAGCTTGGGGTGGTACGAGAGCTGGGGGTGTGGGGATAGGAGAATGTGGGGGGAATAGTTGACCTGGACGGGGTAGGAGAGCTTGGGGTTCGGAATACTTGGGGGCTTGGAGAGCTTGAGGGGCAGGAGAGCTTTGGGGGGTAGGAGAGCGTGGGTGGTTGCCGAGCTTGGGGGAGATAGGAGAGCATTGGGGGCTAGGATAACTTGGCGGGGTAGGAGCTGTTGGAGGGGCAGGAGAGCTTTGGGTGCAGGAGAGTTTGTGGGGGTGGAGGGAGTGAGTCAGGCTGGGGAGAGTTTGCCGCTGGGGTAGAGTGAGAGAGGCTGGGGAAGTGTGAGAGAGACTGACGGGAGTGAAAGGGGCTGAGGAGAATATGAGAATCTGGGGAACGAGTGAGAGAGGCTGGGGGAGAGTGAGAGAGAATGGGGGGCATCAGAGATGCTGCGGGGAGAGTGAAAGAGGCTGGGGCGTGAGACGGGCTGGAGGAGTGAGAGGCTGGAGGAGACAGGGAGGCTGGGGGAGTGAGAGAGACTGGGGGACAGTGAGAGACTGGGGGAGAGAGAAAGAATGGGAGAAAAATGAGAGATTGGGGAGAGAGAGGCTAAGGGAGAGTGAAAGAGACTGGGGGGGGGAGGTAGAGGATGCGACGAGATTAACAGAGGCTGGAGGAGAGTGAGAGAGACTGGGGAAGAGTGAAATACGGCAGGGGGTGAGTGAGAGTCTTGTGGGTGAGGGACCGGCTGTGGACGGGTGTGAGAGAGCCTGGGGGAAGTGAGAGAGGCTGGGAAATGCGAGTGGGTGGGGCAGAGTGAGAGAGGTTGGGAGAGAGGGAGAGGGTAGCGTGAGTGAGAGAGACTTGGACGAGGGAGAGAGCCTTGAGGAAGCGAGAGAGTCTCGGTGAGAGTGTGAGGCTGGGGGCAGCGGGAGAGGCTGGGGGCAGAGAGAGAGACGGGGAGGAATGGGAGAGGCTGGGAGGAGACGGAGAAGCTGCGGGGAATGAGAGAGACTGTGGGAGTGAAAGGGGCTGGGGAAAATTGAGAGAGGCATGGGGACGAGTGAGAGGGGCTGGGGAGAGAGCGAGAGGCTGGGCGTGTGAGAGAGGTTGGGGGAGTCAGAGAGTTTGGAGGGGAGAGAGAGGCTGGGGGACAGTGAGAGACTAGGGAGGAGGGAGAGAGAGAGGATGGGAGTAGAGTGAGAGATTGGGGGGAGAGAAACAGGCTTGGGGGAGAGAGAGAAGTTGGGAGGAGAGTAAGATAGGCTGGAGGAGAGTGAGAGACTGGGGGGTGAGAGAAAGGTTGGGGAGATGAGTGAGAGAGGCTGGGGGAAGTGAGAGAGTCTGGGGGATTGTGAGAGGCTGGGGGGAGTTTGAGAGAGGCTGGGAGTAGAGTGGGAGAATTTGGTGGGAGAGAGAGACTGGGGAGATTGAGAGTGGCAGGGTGAGAGTGAGTTAGGCTGGGGGAAAAATGACAAATGCTGGGGGAGAGTGAGAGGCTGGGGCGAGTGAGAGAGGCGGGGCGAGAGAGTGAGAGAGGCTGGAATGAGTGAGAGAGGCTGGGGAGATTGAGTGAGTCTTGGGGAAGAGTGAGAGATGCTGGAGGAGAGTGAGAGAGGATGGGGGAGTGCGAGAGAGGCTGGAGGATAGTGACAGATTTTGGGGAGAGGGAGAAAGGCTGTGGGACTGTGAGAGGCTTGGGAGAGAGTCAGAGAGTCTGGGGGGAGAGTGAGAGAAATTTGGGGAGAGAGAGAGGCTGGGGCGAGTGAGAAAGGATGGGTTGAGTGAGAGAGGTCGGTGGAGTGGGAGTGCGGCTGATGGAGGGGGAGAGTGATAGGCTGGGAGGAGCGAAAGTGGCTGTGGGGATTGAGAGAGGCTGGTGGAGCGTGAAAACGGCTGGTGGATAGTGATAGAGGCAGGGAGGAGAGTGAGAGAGACTGGGAGGAAGGTGAGAGAGACTTGTGGGAGTGACAGAGGCTGGGGGAGAGTGGGAGAGAATGGTGTTAGATCGAGAGGCTGGGGAGAGGGAGAAAAGCTAGGGGAGTGAGAGATGAGAGTGAGACCGGCTACGGGGAGGGAGAGGCTGGGGGGAGTGCGAGTGAGGCTGGGGAAAGAGTAGAACTGCTGGGGGAGGGTGAGAGGCTGGGGGTGATTGAGAGAGGCTGAGAGGAGAATGAGAGAGATTGGGGCGAGAGACAGAGGCAGGAGAGAATGACAGAGGCTGGAGGACATTAAGAGATTGGTGGAATGAGGGAGACTGGGGATTGACAGAGAGGCTGGAGGAGAGTGAGACAGACTAGGGAGGCTGAGAGAGGCTGAGGGGAGAGAGAGGTTGGGCGAGAGTGAGAGAGACTGGAGGGCAAGGGAGAGGCTAAGGGAATGATAGAGGCTGGGAGTCGTGAGAGGCTGGGGGAGAGTGAGAGCGGCTGGGGAGAGTGAGAAAGGCTGGGGGAGAGTGAGAGCGGCTGCGGAGAGTGCGAGAGGCTGGGAAGATAGTAAGAGAGGCTGTGGCACGAGTGAGAGGAGGTGGGGGGAGAGTGAGAGCGTCTGGGGAGTGTGAAAGGCTGGGGGAGTGAGAGTGGCTGGGTGTGAATGAGAGTGGCTGGGGGATAGTGAGAGAATAGGGGGGAAGAGAGAGGATGGGAGGAGAGTGAGAGATTTGCGGGGGAGAGGCTGAGGCAGAGTGAAAGTGGCTGGGGAGAGAGAGTAAAGATGGGAGGAGAGTGACAGAGGCTGGAGGAGAGTGACAGAGACTGGGTAAGAGGGAGAGCGGCCGGGGGGAGAGTGAGAGACTGAGGGGAGAGAGCAAGGCTGGGGGAAGTGAGAGAATTTGGTGGAGTGTGAGAGGCTGGCGGGAGAGTGGGAGGGATTGGTGGGAGAGAGAGGCTGGGGAGATTGAGAGAGGCTGGGTGAGAGTGAGAACGGCTGGGTGGAGAGAGATAGGCTGGGGGTAGAGTGACAGAGACTGGGGAAGATTGAGAGCGGCCGGGGGGAGAGTGAGAGATGGGGTCAGAGAGAGAGGCTGGGCGAAGTGATAGAATTTGGGGGAGTGTGAGAGGCTGGAGAGAGTGTGAGAGAAACTGGGGGGAGATTGGGAGGGATTGGTTGCAAAGAGAGGCTGGCGAGATTGAGAGAGGCTGGGGGGAGAGAGGGAGAGGCTGTGGGGAGAGTGAGTGAGGCGGCGGGAAGTGTGTGAAATGCTGTGGGAGAGTGGGAGGCTGGGACGAGTGAGAGGGTCAGAGCGAGAGAGAGAGGCTGGGGGAGAGGGAGAGGCTGAGAGGCGTGGGAGGGGCTGGAGAGTGTGAGAGAGACCGGGGGAGATTGAGTGAGTCTGTGGGATGTGTGAGAGAGGCTGGACGAGTGTGAGAGAGGATGGGGGACTGTGAGAGAGACTGGAGGAGTGTGAGAGATTTTGGGGAGAGTGAGAAAGGCTGTGGGAATTTGAGAGGCTTGGGGGAGTGTCAGAGAAGCTGAGGGGAGAGTGAATGAAATTGGGGTAGAGAGAGATGCTGGGGCATGAGAAAGAATGGGAGAGAGTTGAGAGGCCGGTGGAGTGGGAGAGAGGGATGGGGGGAGAGAGATATGCTGGGGGGAGTGAAAGAGGCTGGGAGGATTGAGAGAGGCTGGTGCAGCATGAGAGGAGCATGAGGGTAGTGATATAGGCTGGGGGGAGTAAGCGAGACTGGAAGGAGAGTGAGAGAGACTTTTGGGTGTGACAGAGGCTGGGATAGAGGGACCAACGCTGGAGGGAGTAAGAGAGTCTGGGGTCGAGTGCGCGTCTGGGAGAAGTGTAAGTGAGCCTAGGGGGCGGAGAGAAACACTGGGCGGAGAGAGTTAGAATGGGGGGAGTGAGAGAGGCTGCGGGGAGAGTGAGAGAGTCTGAGGAACGAGTGTGAGGATCTGGGGGAGAGTGAGAGAGGCTGGGGTGCGCAAGAGTGGCTGGGGGGAGAGTGAGAGCGGCTGGGGCAGTGTGAGAGGCTGAGGGAGTGCGAGAGACTGGGGGAGAATGATAGTTGCTGGGGGACAGTGAATGATTGTGGGGAAGAGAAAGAGTATGGGAGGAGAGTGAGAGATTGGGGGAGAGAGGCTGAGGGAGATTGAAAGATGCTGGGGAGAGATAGAGCGCAGCTGGGAGGAGAGTGAGAGAGGCTGGAGGAGAGTGAGAGGAACTGGGAAAAGTGAGAGAGGCTGGGGGGAGAGAGAGAGACTGGGGTGGGGAATGAGAGAGAATCGGGTATGTGAGAGTCTGGAGGAGTGTAGGAGGCTGGAGGAGTGTGATTGAGGCTGGAGCGAGAGTGGGATAGATTGGTTGGAGAGAGAGTCTCGGGAGATTGAGAGAAGTTGGGTGAGAGTGAGAGCGGCTGGAGGGAGAGAGAGAGGCTGGCGGGAGAGTGACTGAGGCTGGGGGAAGAGTGAGAAATGTTGGGAGAAAATGAGAGGCAGGGGCGAGAGAGAGAGAGGCTGGGGAGCGGGAGAGGCTGAGTGGAGTAAGAGAGGCTTGAGGGAGCGAGAGAAGCTTGCGGAGATTGAGTGAATCTGGAGGAAGAGTGAGAGAGGCCGGAGGAGAGTGAGAGAGGATGGGGGAGTATGAGAGAGGCTGGACGAGAGTGAAAGATTTTAGGAAGAGTCAAAAAGACAATGGGAATGTGAGAGAGTTGGGGGAGAGTCAGAGAGGCTGGGGGGAGAGTTAGAGAAATTGGGGAGAGAGAGAGGCTGGGGCGAGTTAGAAAGGATGGGGGAGAGAGGGAGAGGCCGGTGGAGTCGAGGAGAGGGTGGGGGGAGGTGATGCGCGGGGGAGAGTGATAGGCAGGGGTAAGTTAGAGAAGCTAGGGGATTGAGAGTTGCTGGTGGAATGTGAGAGGGGCTGGGGTATAGTGATAGAGGCTGGGGGAGTAAGAGAGACTGGTGTGAGTTACAGAGGCTGGGGGAGAGGGAGAGGCTCGGGGGAGTGAGAGAGGCTAGGATGAGGGTGAGAGTCTGGAGGGAGTGAGAGAGGCTGAGGACGAGTTTACGGCTGGTGGAAGAGTAAGTGTGGCTGGCGGGGAGAGGAAGAGGCTGTGGGGAGAGATAAAAACTGTGGGGAGTGAGAGAAGCAGGAGGGGAAAGGGAGATGCTGGGGTGAGTGAGAGAGAGTGGAGAGAGTGAAAGGTGCTGGGGAGAGTGAGAGAGGCATGGAGAACCAGTGAGACCGGATTCGGGAGAGGAATAGAGAGGCTGGGGGACAGTGAGAGAATGGGGCATAGAGCGAGAGGATGGGAGGAGAGTGATAGATTGTGGGAGAGAGGCTGAGGGAGAGTGAAACAGGCTGAGGTGAGAGACAGAAGCTGGAAAGAGAGTAAGATAGACTGGAGGCGAGTGAGAGAGACTGGGGTAGAGTGAGAGAGGCTGGGGGGAGACTGAGTGAATGGGGGAGAGAGAAAAGTTAGAGAGGTGAGTGAGAGAGGCAGGAGTAAGGGAGAGAGTGTGGGGGATTGTGAGAGGCTGGGGTGGGGGGGTTGAGACAGTTTGGGGGCGAGAGAGAGGCTAGGCGTGTGCGAGAGGCTGGGCGAGTCAGAGAGGTTGGAGGGCAGAGAAAGGCTGGGGGACAGTGAGAGACTGGACAGGAGTGAGAGAGAGATGATGGGAGGAGAGTGAGATTGCGGGGGAGAGAGGCTGGAAGAGAGTGAAACAGGCTGGGGGGAGAGAGAAAAGCTGGGAGGAGAGTAAGAGAGGCTGCAGGAGAGTGAAAGAGACCGGTGAAGAGTGAAAGAGGCCGGGGGGAGAGTGAGAGACTGCCGGGAGAGATAAAGGTTGGGGAGTTGAGTAAGAGAGGCTGGAGTAAGGGAGAGAGTTTGGGGGAGTATGAGAGGTTGCGGGGAGTGTGAGAGAGGCTGGGAGGAGAGTGGGAGAATTTGGTGGGAGAGAGAGACTGGGGAGATTGAGAGAGGCAGAGTGAGGGTGCGAGAGAGGTTGGGGGAAGTGTGAATTAGGCTGGGGGAAGATTGAGTAATGCTGGGGGAGAGTGAGAGGCTGGGGCGAGTGAGAGAGGCGGGGCGAGAGAGAGAGCGGCTGGGAGAGAGGGATACGCTGAGGAGAGTGAGAGAGGCTGGAGGGAATGAGAGACGCTGAGGAGATTGAGTGAGTCTGGCCGAAGAGTGAGAGATGCTGGGGGAGAGTGAGAGAGGATGGGGGAGTGCGAGAGAGGCTGGAGGAGAGTGACAGATTTTACGGAGAGTGAGAAAGGCTGTGGGAATATGAGAGGATTAGGGGAGAGTCAGAGAGACTGGGGGGAGAGTGAGAGAAATTGGGGGCGAGAGAGAGGCTGGGGCGAGTGAGAAAGGATGGGGTAGAATGAGAGAGGCCGGTGGAGTGGTAAAGAGGCTGTGGGGGGGCGGGGGGAGAGTGATAGGCTGAGGGAGTGAAAGTGGCTGGGGGGGTGTCGAGAGAAGCTGGTGTAGCATGAGAACGGTTGGTGGATAGTGATAGAGGAAGGGAGAGAGTGAGAGAGACTGGGAGGAGGGTGAGAGTGACTGGTGGGAGTGAGATAGGCTGGGGAGAGGGAGAGGCTAGAGGGAGTGAGAGAGGCTGGGGCGAGTGAGAGGCTGGAAGGAGAGTGAGAGAGTTTGGAGGAGACTGAGAGTTTCTGGGGAAGAGTGAAAGAGGCTGGCGAGAGACTGAGAAATTGGGCGGGGAGAGAGAGGCTGGGGAAGGAGGTGAGAGAGGCTGGCGGAAGTGAGAGAGGCAGGGGGAGTGTGACAGGGTGGGGGGAGAGTAAGAGAGGCTTGGGGGAGAGTGGAAGAGAATGGTGGGAGATAGAGATGCTGGGGAGAGGGAGAGAGGCTGGGGTGAGTGAGAGCGGCTGGGGGGAGAGAGAGAGGCTGTGGGAAGAGTGAGAAATGCTGGGGGAGGGAGAGAGACTGGGGTGAGTGAGAGAGGCTGAGGGTAAGAATGTGAGAGGCGGGCGCAGAGTGAGTGTGACTGGGCGGAGAATGAGAGAGATTGGTGCGAGAGACAGGGGCTGGGGAGAGTGACAGAGGCTGGGGGACAGTGAGAGGCTGGGTGAATGAGGGAAACTGGGGATTGACAGAGAGGCTGGGGAGAATGCGAGAGTCTGGGGAGCCTGAGAGAGGCTGAGGGAGAGTGAGAGAGGCTGGGGGGAAAGAGAGAGGCTAGGGGGAGTGAGACAGGCTGGGGGAAGAGAGAGAGAAGCTGTGGGAAGAGTGAGAGGTTGGGGGAATGAGAGAGACTGAGATGATTGATAGAGAGGCAGGGGGAGACTGAGAGATGCAGGGGTGATGAGAGAGTCTGCGGGAGAGTGAGAGGCTAGGGTGAATGAGAAAGGCTGGGGTGAGGGAGAGAGGCTGGAGGAAGTGAGAGAGGCTGGGGGATAGTGTGAGGCTGGTGGAAGAGTAAATGAGCTTGGGGAGCAGGGGGAGAAGCTGGCGGGGGGAGAGCGAGAGACTAGGGGACTGAGAGAGGCTGGGGGAAGAGGGAGAGGCTGGGGGAGTGAGAGAGACTGGGGGAGTGATAGGGGCTGGGCGAGATTGAGAGCGGCATGTGGACGAATGAGAGGGCCTGGGGGAGAATGAGAGAGGCTGGGGGCTGGAGAGAGGCTGAGGGGAAAGGGAGAGAGGCTAGGGGTGTGAGAGAGGTTCGGGGAGTGAGAGAGGCTGGCGGAGAGCGAGAGATATTGGAAGAGTGTGAGAGAGACTGCGGAAGAGTGAGAGAGGCCGGGGGGAGAGTGAGAGACTTTGGGGGAGAGAGAGAGAGGATGGGGAGGGGAGTGAGAGAGGCTGGGGAAAGTGAGAGATGCTGGAAGAGTGTGAGAGGCTGCAGACAGAGTGAGAGAGGGTGGCGAGAGAGTGTGAGAGGCTGCGGGCAGAGTAAGTGAAGCTGGGGGAGTGTCAGAGGCTGGGGAGAATGAGAGAGAATGGGGTGTTGACTCAGAAGCTGAGCGGAGAGAGGTGTTGTGGGAGAGTGAGAGAGACTGGAGTGATTCAGAAAGGCTGGTGGCAGAGGGAGTGAGAGACGCTGGGGCGAGGGAGAGAAGTTGGAGGGAGTGATTATGGCTGGGGGAGTGTGTGAGGCTGGGGGAAATGTAAGTGTGGCTGGGGTAAAGGGAGAGGCTGGGGGAGAGAGAGAGTCTGGTGGGAGTGAGAGAGGCTATGGGGGAGAGGCAGAGTCTGGGGGATTGAGAGAGACTGGGGGAGTGAAAACGGCATGGGAGAGTCAGAGAGGTTAGCGAACGAGGGAGAGGAGCTGGGGAGAGTGAGCGAGGCTGGGCGTTCAGAGAGGCTGGGGGAGAGTGAGAGCGGCTGGCGGAGTGTAAGCGGTTGGGGGTGTGAGAGAGGCTGGGGGAGAATGAGAGTGGCTGGGATACAGTGAAAGAGTGGGGGGTAGATAGAGAGGATGGGAGGAGAGTGAGAGATTGGGGGGCAGGGAGAGAGGCTGAGAGGGAGTGAAAGAAGCTGACAGTCGAGAGAGAAGCTGGGAAGAGAGTGAGAGAGGCTGGAGGAGAGTGAGATACTGAGGGGGAGAGCCTGGGGAGCGAAGTAAGAGAGGCTGGGGGAGGTGAGAGAGTCTGGGGAACTGGGAGAGGCTGGAGGGAGTGTAAGAGAGGTTGGGGGGAAAGTGGGAGAGATTGGTGGGAAAGAGAGGCAGGGGAGATTGAGAGAGGCTGGCTGAGCTAGAGAGCGACTGGGGAGAGAGAGAGAGGCTGGGGGAGAGAGAGAGTGTGGTTGCGTGAAGAGTGAGAAAGGCTGGGGAGATTGAGAGCCTGGGGGTGAGTCAGAGCGGCGGGGCGAGAATGAGAGAGGCTTGGGGAGAGGGAGAGTCTGAGTGGAGTGAGAGAGGCTGCAGTGAGTGAGAGAGACTTGGGAGGTTGAGTGAGTCTGTGCGATGAGTGAGAGAGGCTGGAGGAGAGTGAGAGAGGATGGAGGAGAGTCAGAGAGTTTGGGGACTGTGAGAAAAGCTGTGGGAAGTTTAGAGGCTTGGGGGAGAGTGTGAGAAGCTGTCGGGTGAGTGAGAAAATTGGGGGAGAGACAGAGGCTGGGGCAAGTGAGAAAGAATGGGGAGTGTGAGAGAGGCTTGGGGGTGGAGTGAGAGAGGCTGGGGGAAGTGAGAGATGCTGGGAGAGAGTGAGAGGCTGCGGGCAGAGTCAGAGATGTTTGGGGGAAGTGTGGGAGATGCTGGGGAGAGTGAGAAACGGAGGGGAGAGTGAGAGAGGCTAGGGGAGAGTGAGAGAAGGTGGAGAAGGGTGTAAGAGGCTGGGGTTGAGTGAGAGAGTCTGGGGAGACTGAGAGAGGTAGAGGGGAGAGAGAGGCTGTGAGAGAGTGAAAGAGACTGGATTGAGTCAGAGAGGCTGGGGCAGAGGGAGATGCTAGGGGGAGTGAGAGAGGCTGGGGCGACGGAGCGAGGCTGGAGGGAGTGAGAGAGTCTGGGAGAGAATGTGAGGTTTGGGCAAGAGTACGTGAGCCTGGGGAGGCAGAGGGAGAGGCTGGAGGGAGAGAGCGAGACTGGATAAGTAAGAGAGGCTGCGGGTTAGAGGGAGAGGCTGGGGGGATTGAGAGAGATTTGCGGGGGTGAAAGCAGCTGGGGGAGTGTGAGAAAGGCTGGGTACCGAATGGCAGGAGCTGGGGAGAGTGAGCGAGGCTGTGGGGCATGAGAGAAGCTAGGTGAGAGTGGGAGCGGCTGGGGGAAGGTGAGAGGCTGGGGGAGTGAGAGAAGTTGGGGGAGATGAGAGTGGCTGGGGGATAGTGAGAGACTGGGGGAGAGAGAGAGATGATGGGAGGAGAGTGAGAGATTGGGGGATGGGAAGAGAGGCTGAGGGAGAGTGAAAGAGGCTGGGGAAGACAGAGAAGCTGGGAGGACAGTGAGAGAGGCTGGAGGAGAGAGGGAGAGACTGGGGAAGAGTGAGAGAGGAAGCGGGGAGAGTGAGAGACTGGGGCGGGAAGTGAGAGAGACTGGAGGAAGTGAGATAATCTGGGGGAGTGTGAGAGCTTGGGGGAGTGTGAGAGAGGCTCGGAGGAGAGTGGGAGAGAATGTTGGGAGAGAGAGGCTGGAGCGATTGAGAGAGGTTGGGTGAGAATGAGAGTGGCTGGGGGGGAGAGAGAGAGGCTGGGGGGAGAGTGAGTGAGGCTGCGAGAAGAGTGAGGAATGCTGGGGGAGAGTGAGAGGCAGGGGCGAGCGAGAGGGACGGAGCGAGAGAGAGAGGCTGGGGGAGAGGGAGAGGCTGACTGGAGTGGGAGGGGCTCGAGGCAGTGAGAGAAGCTGGGGGAGATTGAGTGAGTCTGCAGAAAGAGTGAGAGAAGCTGGAGGATAGTGAATGTGGATGGGGGAGTGTGAGAGAGGCTGGAGGAGTGTTTGAGATTTTGGTGAGAGTGAGAAAGGCTGTGAAAATGTGACAGGCTTGGGTGAGTGCATGAGGCTGGGGGAGAGTGAGTGAAATTTGGTGAGAGAGCGGGGCTGGGGCGCGAGAAAGGATGGGGGAGAGCGAGAGGGGCCGGTGGAGTGAGAGAGAGGGTGGGGGGAGATTGATAGGCTGAGGGGCTAGGTGGATTGTGAGAGGCTGGTGAAGCGTGAGAGGGGTTCGTTCGTGGATATTGATAGAGGTTGGAGGGAGTAAGGGAGACTGGGAGGAGAGTGAGAGAGACTTGTGGGAGTGACAGAGGTTGGGGGAGAGTGAGACAGGCTGGGGGAGAGTGCGAGGCAGGGGGAACTGTAAGTGAGGCTGCGGGGTGAGGGCGACGCTGGGGGAGAGAGTTAGACTGGGGCGAATGAAAGAGGCTGCGTGGAGATGGAGAGGCTGGGGGAGAGTGAGAGAACCTTGGGGAAGAGTGTGAAAGGCTGCGGGAGTGTGAGAGAGACTGGGCGGAGAATGAGCGAGATTGGAGGGAGAGAAAGAGACTGCGGAAAGTGACAGAGGCAGGGGGAGATTCAGAGGCTGCGGGGAATGAGAGATACTGGGGATTTGACAGAGGGGCTGGGGGAGAGAGAGAGGCTGGGGAGATTGAGAGAGGCTGAGTGGAGAGAAAGGCTCGGGGACAGTGAGAGACTGAGGGGGAGAGAGAGAGGATGGGAGAAGATTGAGAGAGGTGGAGTGAGTGAGAGAGGCTGAGGAAGAGTGAGAGAGGCTGGGGGAAGACGGTGAGAGCCTAGGGGAGGGTGAGAGAGACTGGGGAGAGTGAGAGGTTGGGGGAAATAGAGATACTGGGGGGATTGATAGAGAAGCTGGGGGAGACTGAGAGAAGCAGTAGTGATGAGAGAGACTGAGGGGAGAGTGAGGCTGGGTAAGGGTGAGAGCGACAGGAAGGATTCAGAGAGGCTGGGAGAGAGGGAGAGGCTAGGGGGATGAGAGAGTCTCGGGCGAGGGAGAGAGGCTGGCGGAAGTGAGAGAGGCCGGGGGCAGAGTAAGTGAGGCTGAGGCCAGAGGGAGAGGCTGGGGGACTGAGAGAGGCTGGGGGCAGAGTAAGTGAGGCTGTGAGGGGCAGAGGGAGAGGCTGGGGGACTGAGAGAGGCTGGGGGACTGAAAGAGGCTGGGGGCCGAGGGAGAGATGCTGGGGGAAGAGAGAGAAGTTGGGGGAATGAGAGAGATTTGGGGGATTGATAGAGAGGCTGGGGGAGACTGAGAGAAGTTCTGATGATGAGAGAGGCTGAGGGGAGAGAGAGGCCGGGTGAGTGTGAGTGAGACAGGAGGGAGTGAGAAAGACTGGGGGACTGAGAGAGGCTGGGCGCCGAGGGAGAGATGCTGGGGGAAGAGAGAGAAGTTGGGGGAATGAGTGAGATTTGGGGGATTGATAGAGAGGCTGAGGGAGATTGAAAGCGGCTGGGGTAGAGAGAGAAGCTGGGAGGAGAATGAGAGAGGCTAGAGGAGAGTGAGAGCCTTGGGGAAGGGGAGAGGCTGTGGAGGAAAGTGACAGAGGCTGGGGGAAGTGCGAGAGTCTGGGAGAGTGTGATTGGCTGGGGGAGTGTGAGAGAGCTTGGGGGGGCGAGTGGGAGAGATTGGTGGGAGGGAGAGGCACGGGAGATTGAAAGAGACTGGGTGAGAGTGAGAACGACTGGGGGGAGAGAGAGATGCTGAGGGGAGATTGAGTGAGGCTGCTGGAAGAGTGAGAAAAGCTGGTGGAGAGTGAGAGGCTGGAGGTGAGTGAGAGAGGCGAGGTGAGAGTGAGAGAGGCTGGGAGAGATGGAGAGGCTGAGTGGAGTGAGAGAGGCTGGAGGGACTGAGCGACGCTGGGGGGGTTGAGTGAGTCTGGGCGAAGACTGAGAGAGGCGGGAGGAGAGTCAGAGTGCATGGGGGAGTATGAGAGAGGCTGGAGGATTGTCAGACAGTTTGGGGAGTGTGAGAAAGGCTGTGGGAAGGTTAGAGTCTTGGGGAGAGTGAGAGAGGCTGGAGGAGAGTGAGAGAAGCAGAGTGCAGAGAGAGGCTGTGGGAGAGTGAGAGAGACTGGATGGATCAGAGATGTTGGGGGAAAAGGGTGATGCTAGGGGGAGTGAGAGAGGCTGGGGCGACAGAGCGAGGCTGAAGGGAGTGAGAGAGGCTGGGGGAGTGTTTGAGTCTGGGGCAAGGGTAAGTGAGGCTTGGGAGAGAGGGAGAGGCTGCGAGGAGAGAGAGAGACTGCGTGAGTGAGAGAGCCTGCAGTGTAGAGGGAGAGGCTGGGGGGATTGAGAGAGACTGGGCGGTGTGAAAGCGGTTGGGGGAGAGTGATAGAGGCTGGGGAACGAATGAGACGAGATGAGGGAGAGTGAGCGAAGCTGTGTGGTGCGAGAGAGGCTGGAGTAACGTGAGAGCGGCTGGGGGAGTGTGAGAGGTTGGGGAGTGAGAGAGGCTGGGGGAGAATGAGAGAGACTGCGGGGTGTGAGAGCGGTTGGGGGAGTGTCAGAGGCTATGCGAGTGATAGAAGCAGGGGGAGAAAGAGAGTGGCTGCGAGACAGTGAGAGAATGGGGGAAAGTGAGCGAGGATGGGAGGAGAGTGAGAGATTGTGAGACGGGGATAGAGGCTGTGGGAGAGTGAAAGAGGCTGGGGGGAGAGAGATGCTGGGAGGACAGTGATAGAGGCTGGAGGAGAGTGAGAGAAATTGCGGGAGAGAGAGAGGCTGGGATGAGTGAAAAATGATGTGTGAGAGATGCCGGTGGAGTGTGACAGAGTCTGGCAAGGGGTAGAGTGATAAGCAGCAGGGAGTGAGAGAGGCTGGGGGGATTGGGAGACGCTGGTGGAGCGTGAGAGTGGCTGCTGGATTGTGAGAAAGGCTGGGTGGATTAAGAGAAATTGGGAGGAGTGTGAGAGAGACTGGTAGGAGTGAAAGAGGCCGGGGAAGAGGGAGAGGCTAGGCGGAGTAAGAGAGGCTGGGGCGAGGGAGAGAGGCTGGAGGGAGTGAGAGAGGCTGGGTGAGAGTGTGCGGCTGGGGGAAGAGTAAATGAGGCTGGGTGAAGAGTAAATGAGGCTTGGCGGGAGATGGAGAGTCTGTGGGTAGAGAGAACAATTGTTGGGCGTGAGAGAGGCAGGATGGGAAAGGGAGATGCTGGGGCGAGTGCGAGAGACAGGTGGAGTGAAAGGGTCTGGGGGAGAGTGAGAGAGGCATGGGGAACGAGAGAGAAGGGCTTGGGGATACTGAGAGTGGCTGGGGGCATGATAGGGACTGGGGGAGAATGACAGAGGCTGGGTGAATGAGAGAGGCTTGGGTAGTGAGAGAGGCTGGGGAGACGGAGAGAGAGGCTGGGGAACAGTGACGGAATGGGGGGAGAGAGAGAGGATGGGACGAGAGTGAGAGATTTGGGGGAGAGCGAGAGGCTGAGGGAGAGTGCGAGACACTGCGGGGAGAGCGAGAGGCTGGATGGAGAGTGAGCTAGACAGGTGAAGAGTGAGAGAGGCTGGGGGAGAGTGAGTGACTGCGGTGAAGGAGAGAGACTGAGAAGGGGAGTGAGAGAGGCTGGGGGAGATTGAGAGAGGCTGGGGGAAGAGTGTGACAGGTTGTGGGAGAGTGAGAGAGACTGAGTGGTGATTGAGCGAGATTGGCGGGCGAGAGAGACAGAGGCAGGGGGAGAGACAGAGGCTAGGGGGAATGAGAGATACTGGGGGGATTGAAAGAGAGGCTGGGGAAGAGTGAGAGAGGCTAGGGAGAATGAGAGTGGCTGAGGGGATAGAGAAGATGTGGGACAGTGAGAGACTGAGGGGGAGCGAGAGGATGGGAGGAGAGTGAGAGATTCGGGGGGAGAGAGAGGCTCACGGAGAGTGAAAGAGGCTGGGGAGAGAGAGAGAGAAGCTGGGAAGACAGTGAGAGAAGCTGGAGGAGAGGGCGAGAGACTGGTAAAGAGTGAGAGAGGCTGGGGGGAGTAAGGGAGTCTAGGGCGAGTGAGAGAGTCTGGGTGGGGCGAGAGAGGCTGCCGGGGAGAGTGAGAGACTGCGGGGCGGGGGGGAGGGCCTGGAGAGAGAGATTGGGATGAGTGTGAGAGACTGGGCGACAGAGAGAGAGAGGCTGTAGAGAGTGAGAGAGTCTCGGGGGAGCGTGAAAGGCTGGAGGGAGAGTGAGAGACTGGGATGGGGGGTAGAGAGAGAGTTTGGGAGGAGAGTGAGAGACTGGAGGAAAGAGAGAGAGGCGGTGCAGAGAGGGAGAGAGGCTGGGAGGAGAATGAGAGAGTTTGGGGCAGTTTGAGACGCTGGAGGAGAGTATGAGAGGCAGAGGGAGAGTGAGAGAGGATGAGGGGTGTGAGAGGCCGGGGTAGGGTGGAGATTGAGAGACTGGGAGAAGTGAGAGAAACTGGGGAGGGGATATAGAGAGGCTGTGCGAAGTGAGAGAGACTGCGGAAAGTGTGAGAGGCTCGGGTGAGTGTGAGAGATGCTGGGTGGAATGTGCGAGAGACTGGTGTAAATGACAGAGGCAGCGGGAGAGGGGGCGGCTAGGGGGAGTGGGACAGGCTGGGGCGAGGGAGAGAGGCTGGGGGGTATGAGAGAGGCTGGGGAGAGTGTGAGTTTGGGGGAAGAGTAAGTGAGGTTGGGTTGGAGAGGGAGAGGCTATGATGAGAGGGAAAACTGGGGGGAGTGAGAGAGGTTGGAGGGGAGAGGGAGATGCTGGGGGGAGTGAGAGATACTGGGATTGTGAAAGGGGCTGGGGAATGAGTAAGAAGGGCTGTGGGACACTGACAGAGGCTGGGCGGCATGAGATGGACTGGGGGAGAGTGAGAGGGGCTGGGATAGTGACATTGGCTGGGGGAGAGGGAGGGAGAGGCTGTGGGATAGTGAGAGACTGAGGCGAGACCGAGAGGTTGGGAAGAGAGTGAGGGAGGCTGGAGGAGAGTGACAGAGACTGGTAAAGAGTGAGAGAGGTCGGGGGAGAGTGAGAGACTGGCGGGAGAGCGATTGGCTGGGGATTCGAGTGAGAGAGGCTGGGGGAGAGTGAGAGAGGCTAGGGAGAGTGAGAGAGGCTGGGGAGAGTAAAAGAGGTGGGCGGAGAATGATCGAGGTTGGGAGGGAGAGAGAGAGAGACTGCGGAGAGTGACAGAGGCAGGGGGAGAGTCAGAGGCTGGGGGCAATGAGAGATACTGGGGGGATTGAAAGGTAGGCTGGGGAGAGGGAGAGAATTTGGTGGAGAGTGAGAGGCTGGGGCGAGTGAGAATGGCTGGGGGGAAAGTGAGAGAGACTGGGGCAGAGGGCGAGGCTGAGGGGATTGAGAGAGGCTGGGGGAGGGTAAGATAGGCTGGGGAGACCGAGAAAGGCTGTGGGAATGTGAGAGGCTTGGGGGTGCGTGAGAGAGATTGGCGTGAGAGAGAGAGAGCTTGGGGCGAGTGAGAAAGGATGGGGGAGAGTGACAGACGCCGGTGGAGTGAGAGAGAGGCTGGGTAGTCGGGGTGGTGGGTAAGGCAGTGATAGCCTGGAGGAAGTGAGCGAAGCTGGGGGGATTGAGCGAGGCTGGTTGAGAATGAGAGTGGCTGGTGGATAGTGAAAGAGGCTGGGAGGTGTAAGAGAGTCTGGGGAGAGTGGGAGATTGGGGGGGAAGAGAGAGATGTTGAGAGGACTGTGAGAGTCTGGCGGACAGAGCGAGAGGCTGGGGAGAGTGGGAGAGTCTGGGAGGAGCGAGAGACGCTGGGCGGAAAGTGAGAGACGTGACGGGGGGAGAGAGCCAGAGGTTGGGAGAAGAGTGTGAGACTGGGGTACGGAGAGAGAGTCTGGGGAGAGAGTGAGAGAGTTTGGGGCAGTGAGAGACGCTGGAGGAGAGTATGAGAGGCTGCGGAAGAGTGAGAGAGGCTGAGAGGAGGGAGAGGTTAGGGAGAGTGAGAGAGATTGTGGGTGAGTGAGAGAGGCTGATGAGAGAGCGAGACTGGGGGAGAGTGAGAGAGGTTGTGGGAGAGTGAGTGAGGCAGGGGAAGAGTGGGAGAGGCTGGCGGGAGAAGGAGAAGCTGGGAGAGTGAGAGGCTGGAGGGAATGAGAAAAGTTGCGGGAGAGTGAGTGAGACTGAGGAAAGAGAGAGTGAGGCTGCGGAGAGTGAGAGGGGCGGGGGGAGAGTGACAGAGGCTGGCGAGTGTGAGAGTGCTTGGGTAGAGTGCGAGAGGCTGGGGGGAAGAGTGTGAGAATCTGGGGGAGATGGTGTGAGGCTGTGACAATTGACAGAGAGACTGGGGAGAGTGAGAGATCCTGATGGGAGAGAGAGGCTGGGTTCGAGTGAGAGATACTGGAGGGAGAGAGAGAAGCTGCGGGCAGAGTGAGAGTCTCAGCGTAGTGACAGAGGCTGGGACGAATGTGAGAGGCTGGAAGGAGTGAGAAAGGCTGGGGATGATTGTGAGGCTGTGGAAAAGTAAGTGAGGCTGTCGGGGGGAGTGGGTGAGGCTGGGAGGGGGAGAGGGTGAGGCTGGGGGAGTGAGAGGGGGCTAGGGCAGAGTGAGAGAGTCTGGGGAACGAGTGTGAGGGGCTGATCGAGAGTGAGAGAGGCTGGAGGCGTGAGAGAGGCTGGCGGGAGAGTGAATGAAGTTGGGGGAGTGAGAGAGGCTGGGGGACTGAGAGACTGGAGGGAGAGAGAGAGGATGGGAGGAGAGTGAGAGATTGCAAGGAGAGAGAGAGGCTGAGGGAGTGTGAGAGAGGTTGGGGGAGAGAGAGAGGCTGGGATGAGAGTGAGAGAGGCTGGAGGAGAGTGAAAGAGACTGGGGAAGAGTAAGAGAGTGTGGGGAAGAGTAAGAGAGGCCGGGGGAAGTGAGAGAGGCTGGGGGAATGTGAGAAGCTTTAGGTAGAGTGAGAGCGGCTGCGGGACGAGTGAACAATGCTGAGGGGAGTTAGAGAAGGTAGAGAGAGTGAGAGAGGCTCGGGGACATTGATTAAGTCTGGGGGAAGACTGAGAGAGGCTGGAGGAGAGAGAGTGAGGCTGGGGAGCATGCAAAAGGCTGGGGGAATGTGAGAGGCTTGGTGGAGAGTGAGAGAAGGTGGGCGGAGAGTTAGATAGATTGCGGAGAGAGAGAGGCTGGGGCGAGTGAGAAATGCTGGGGGAGTGTAAGAGACGTCGGTGGAGAAGGAGAGAGGCTGGGGGGTGAGAGTGACAGGCTGGCGGGAGTGAGAGAGTCTGGGGGGAGATGAGAGAGGGCGAGGGGACAACGAGACAGGCTGGGGAGAGGGAGAGGCTGAGGGGAGTTGGAGAGGCTTGAGAGAGTGAGAGAGGCTCGGGGTCATTGATTGAGTCTGGCGAAAAAGTGAGAGGGGCTGGAAGAGGGTGAGAGAGGATGGCGGTGTGTGAGAGAGTCTAGGAGAGAGTGAGAGAGGCTGGGGAGAGTGAGAATGATTGGGTGAATGTGAGAGGCTTGGAGAAGAGAGAGAGAGGCTGGGAGGAGCATGAGAGAGATTGGGGGAGTGAGAAAGGTCTGGCGAGAGCGAGAAAGGCTGGCGGAGAGGGAGAGGCTGGGGGAGTAAGAGAGACTGAGAGGAGCAAGAGAGAGAGTGGGACAGTTAGAGTGGCTGGGCAGAGAGAGAGGCAGGGGTGCCTGGCGGCGAGAGAGAGGCTGGTGGGTGGAGGAGAGTGAGAAACTCGGGTGGGCGGGGTTTGGTGGAGAATGGGAGAGGCTGGAGGGAGTGATAGCGTCTCGGGTAGAGGGAGAGGCTGTGCGGAGTGAGAGAGGCTGAAAGGAGTGAGAGAGGCTTGTGGAGAGTGAGTGAGGCTGGGTGAAGGGTGAGAGAGGCTCAGGTAGAGAGAGGCCGGGGGGAATGAGAGAGGCTGGAGGGAGTGAGAGAGGTTGGGGGAGAGTGAGTGATGCTGGGTGAAGAGTGCGAGAGGTCGGGAGAGTGTGTAAGAAGCTGGGAGAGAGTCAGAAAGGCTGGGGGGAGCATGGGAGAGATTGGGGGGAGAGGGAGAGGCTGGGAGAGAGAGAGACTAGGGGAGTGAGAGAGGCTGGGGTGGAAAGGGAGAGGCTGGGTGGAGTGAGAGACTAAGGAAGTGAGAGGGGCTGCGGGAGAGTTAGTTATGCTGGTGGGCGTGAGAGAGGCTGCGGTGAGTGTGAGTGAGGCTGGGGGAGTGAGAGAGGCTGGGGAGAGTGCGAGAGCCTGGGGGAGTGAGATGCTGGGGGAGTGAGAGAGCTGGGGGAGACTGCGAGAGGCTGGGAGACAGTGAGAGACTGGGGTGGTGAGAGAGGATGAGAGGAGCGTGAGAGACTGGGGGAGAGTGAGAGAGTTTGGGGAAGACTGAGAGTGGCTGAGGGGAGAGAGAGGCTGGGGGAGAGTGAGAGAGGCAGGGGAAGAGTGAGAGAGGCTGGGGGGAGTGAGAGATGCTGGGGTAGCATGAGAGAGGTTAGGGGACGTGAGAGATGCTGGGGGATAGTCATAGAGACTTGAGAAATAGGGGAGGCCGGGGGAGAGTCAGAGAGTCTGGGGGAAGGGTGAAAGGCGCTGGGGGAGGGTGAGAGAAGCTGCGGGGAGTGAGATAGGCTGGGGAAAGTGAGAGAGGAAGGAAGGAGAGAGAGAGTGGCTGACGCAGAGATACAGTGACACGGGTATGGGGGAAGACGGATCACGTCATTCCAACTCCCTGCAAGGAACATCGTTGAAGTGGATGATATCCAGAAATCACGACTGTCAATATTTACAGGATACCCAATAAACCTGGGGACGGGGGCGGGTGTCAAGGACGCACTTGCGCTGGTGTAAGGCACTTCAGCTGCGAGAGGAATGTACTTGGAATGGGGTCAGACACTTCAGCTGGGTAACGCATGCACGGACTGGGATAAGGCATTTTTTCTAGTCGAGGCATGCACTTATACTGGGGTAAATAACTTCGGCTGAGGGAGGCATGCACGTGGACTGGGCAAGGCACCTAGAATATAAGAATTAGGAGCAGGAGTCGACTATACTGCCCCTCGAGCCTGCTCCACCATTCAATAAGATCATCGCTGACCTGATCATGGACTCAGCTCCACATCCCCGCCCGTTCCCCATAACCGCTTATCCCCAATCGTTTAAGAAACTGTTTATTTCTGAAAATGTATTCAATATCCCAGCTTCCACAGCTCTCTGAGGCAGCAAATTCCACAGACTTGCAAACCTCTGAGAGACGAAATTTCTCCTCATCTCTGTTTTCCACGTGTGGCATCACCAATACCTTATATAACTGTAGTAAGACTTCCTTGCTTTTATAATCCATTCCGTTTGCATTAAAGATACCATTGGCCTTCCTGATCACTGTTTTACCTGCATACTATCCTTTTTTATTTCATGCGCAAGTAACCCCAGGTCCCGCTGTACTACCTCTCTTTACAATCTTTCTCCATTTAAGTAATAACTGGCACTTTGATTTTTTTCTGCCAAAGTGCATGACCTCATGCTTTCCAAAATTATACTCCATCTGCCAAATTTTTGCCCACTCACTTAGCCTATCTATGGCATTTTGCTGATTTTTTGTGTCGTTCTCACACATTGCTTTTCCTCCCAACTTTGTATCATCAGCAAAATTGGCTTCGTTACACACAGTTATTCTTCCAGGTTGTTAATATAGATGATAAATATTTGGCGTCCCAGCAATGATCCCTGCGGCATCCCACTAGTTACTGGTTGCCAACCAGAGAATGAACAATTTATCCCGACTCTCTGTTCTCTGTTAATTAGGCAATCCTCTATCCATGCTAATATATTACCCCCAACCCTTTGAACTTTTATCTGTGCAATAACCTTTTCTGTGGCACGTTGTCAAATGCCTTCTAGAAGTCCAAATACAACGCATCCATTTGATCCCCTTCATCCACCCTGTTCGTTATATCCTCAAAGAACTCCAGCAAATTTCTCAAACATGACTTCCCCTTCTTAAATCCATGTTGACTCTGCCAGACCGAATTTTGGTTTTCCAAATGTCCTGCTGCTGCTCCTTTAATAATAGACTTCAATATTTTCCCAACCACAGATGTTGAGCTAACTGGTCTAATGTTTCCTGCTTTTTGGCTGACTCCTTTTTTGAATAGGGGCGTTACATTTGCAGTTTTCCAATCTACAACGGCTGGGATAGGCATGTACGAGGACTGGGATAACGCACTTCCGCTGGGGGAGGGATGCACTTGATCTGGTGTAAGGCACGTCAGCTGGGTTAGCTTTCAATTGGACTGGGGTAAGGGACTTCGAATGGGGAGGAATGTGATTGGACTGGGCTAAGGAACTTTGGCTGGCTCTTGCTCTGTCTGTCCTCTTGCGTGCTCTGTCGTCTTTCGCTTCAGAAAGTCAAAGTAGTTTGAGTTATAATTTGCAAAGTCAGTGGTACCTTGGGATGTGCGGTTCAAGTTACACATTCCGGAACTTCAGGATTTGTTGTATCCCCCAGGCGGACCAATCATAGACAAAGGGTGGAGCCTATTGCAGTGCAAATAAGCACATCATATCATAACATGATTCGGCAGAGTCAACATAGTTTTAAGAAAGGGAAATCATGTTTCACGTATTTATTAGATTTTTAAGGATGTAACTGGAAGGGTAGATAAAGGAGAACTACTGAATGTAGTATCGTTGGATTTCTAAAAGGCGTTCAATAAGCTGCCACGTAAAACGTTGTTATACAAGATAAGAAATGATTGGATTGGAGATAATGTATTTGCATGGATAGAGGACTGGTTAACAGATAGCAAACAGAGTGGAGGGATAAACGGGTCTTTTTCAGGTTGGCAGGCTCTAACTGGTGGAGTGCCGCAAGGATCATTGCTGCAGCCTCAGCTATTTACAATCTATATTAATGAACTAATGAAGGGACCGAATGTAATGTATCCAATTTTGGTGGCGATACAATGCTAGGTGGGATAGTGAGCTGTGAGGAGAAGATAGATAGACTACTTGACTGGGCAGTAAGGTAGAATATGGAGTATGATGTAGGCAAATGTGAGGTTATGGTAGGAATAATAAAATACAGAATATTTTTGAAACTGGGAAACTTTTAAGTTGATGTTCAGAAAGACGTGGGTGTCCTCGTGCAAGAAACACAGAATGCTAGCATGCAGGTAATAAGGAGGGCAATATTATAAGGGTGTTGGAGTGCAAGAGTATGGAAGTCTAGCAGCAATTGGTCAAGGAAGGATATCGTTGCCATGGAGTCAGTACAACAAAGGTTCACTGTATTGATTTCTGTGATGAGAGGGCTGTCTTATGATGAACGATTGTGTAGAATCGGTCCATAAACTCTGGAGTTCAGAAAAATGAGAGGTAGCCTCATTAAAACATACAGGATTCTAAAGGGGACTGGTAGGTTAAAATCTGAGATTTTTTTTCCATATCTGGAGTACCTTGAACTAGGGGAAATCGGCGGTATGCCTTCTCAACTAGCACGTTTTCTTTGAAACCTGAAACAGTGAGACAATGATGTAAATATTAACACAACAACAACTTGCATTTATGTAGCGCCTTTAAAATAGCAAGACGTTACAGGGCGCTCCACAAAAGCTTAAGACAAATCAAATAACGCTGACACCGAACCACATAAAAGAGAAATTACGGCAGATGCCCAAAAGCTTGGTCAACGAGGTAGGTTTTAAGGAGCATCAATCCTGGCATCTTTTTGAAACAGCCAAAGCCAGGAATATTAATCTGTGTCATTTCCTCTAGATTTGAAAGTTTTGAGAAGTTGGCTTTTGAATTGGACTCATGGGTGTCGAATTCATATGATTAGATAGGATAGTCAGTGCAAACATAGGCTATTCAGCCCAACCAGTCAATATTGACGTTTGTGAACCACTGGAGCATCCTCCCCTCTTTCCGCCTCTAGCACTATCAGCATAGCCCTCCATTCACTTCTCCCTCATATATTTATCTAACCGCTCCTTACATGCATCTATAATATTTGATTCAACCACTCTGGTGATAGCGACATTTACATTCTGACCACTCTCTGCGTAAAGAAGTTTCTTCTTAATTCCCAATTTGATTTGTTGCTGATTTTTCTTATACTGATGGTCTCTAGTAATACTCTTCCCCGCAAGTGGAAACACTCTGCATCTAGTCTATCAAAACTTTTCAAGATATTAAAGAGCTCTATTAGGTCATCCCTTAGATTTCTCGTTTCACGACAAAATAAATTGAGCCTGTCGATTCTTTCCTGATAGTATACCATCTTCTCTGCACCTATCCAGTGCCTCGCTATCTTCTTTTATAATATAACGACCGGAATTGCACACAGTACGCCTAATGTGGTCTAACTGTAGAGAGTTCTGCATTGGTCGGTTTTGAAACCGGCGTGGTCAGGCTGCCTGGTCTAATTAAAAGGGGTCCGATCCTCATCTTTTGAGGAGACATTTCACGGGCATCCTGTAGTAACTGAAGGCCCGTTTTTTTACAGAAGCTGATTGTACATTTTCAACATTGTCGATCTGGGTGCACGGGCAGGATACGTCGTGAAGGGAACTTGTTGCAGCGTATTTCTGTATGGATGCAAAACGCCTGAAATGGAATAGCTGAATTGTGCTAGATGGCAGACGAGAGGTTAAGGCGATGGACTGTTCATGGATTGTGCTAATTTATTTTGTGAAGCGTTTGTTGCAGATAAACGTTCCAAGCATTTGACTGAATATTACATAAATTAGGCTTTGAATCCAAATCTCCTCAAATCTGCAATTTCGTGATAACATTATGATACATACCGTAAATAAACACCTTATCCATTGTGCTGCGCGCTCACTGACTGAGTCACGGTGATTTCTTTTTTTTTCCTGATATGCCAACTGAAGTAACTGACTGGAGGAATTGTATTAACTCCACGTGATCGTTTCGGCTCATCTTTGGGCCGAATGGGGAGTGGTGCGCGCAAATTATGCAACAAAAGCTCGAACTGAATCATTACTGTTCTTTAAGGAAGGGTAAATGACCCCTACATTCCTGTTCTACAATTGGGCACAGTCCCATCCCACTCTTATGATGCTTATCCCCTCTTAGCGGGACTGGAGAACCATGTTCGAGAAGGAGGCTCATGATCTGCTCAGCATAAAGTCAATGTTCTGCATGTTGTTTCAGACAGCTTTCCAACTGGACACAGGCATCCAGCTGCCGTGCGAGCATTGCTGCCTATTCCAAGTCAACAATATTAAAATGTCTTTACAAAACTAATTTTGACTATGTGGCCTATATTATCAAATATGATTTTGCAGCATTTATAGCTCTATATTGTCGTTTGTCTCGGCATCCTCATAAGGTACACTCTAACCTAAGAAAACTGTAATCTTCCCTGCGAGCGCGAAGGAACATATCTGTGAAGATATTTGCCCCGAATTTACACTATTCCTGTCCTATAGTCCACGTCTTTCGTTATGCATTTCTGCTCTCGTTGCAGGTTAGACCAGCCCAGGCCGTCCACTGAAGCCTGAGAAGTCAATCAGCGAAAACCAGAGAAATACAAGAGACAGAGACAGGGAGAGATTGAAAGATGCACGAGAAGACAATAACAGAAAAGATCATTGCAGATTGAGGGGAAAACCTTTTGCTCCCTTGAAATGTTGAAAAGCGTAAAAAATAATTGGGTGAGAGCTTAAACGTGCCTCCCTCCCTGGCGGATCTATCAGGTTCTGAGAGAGGGAAATGCAGCCCGCCAGCTGGAGCTCTTATTTATTCGAACATTGAATGGAGCTTTAACCAGTGTAGCAGCAAGCAGGTTTTCAGGTTGAGTTGATTTCAGGGCCAAAACATTACACCTTCCGGCTATCGCAGACAGTTGCAGTTTGCTGCAACCTTTTACTTTCCAACCTCGGAACCAACCAACCCTGTCCTGCAGGGCTATGGGGAAAGGACGGGAGAGTGGGCCAAGCTGAGAACTGGCATGCTCTCGTTGGGGCGAATGGGCTCCGGCTGTGCGGTAACCATTCTATTAATTTACATTTGGACTTTGATGGGACTGGAATCGACAAGTTTGAATGTTTCTATAGAACAGAATAAGCGAGAATTCTAATGCACGAGCCATTGCAACACAGCACAACATTTTTTGCAAAATTTTCAGGAAAATCCTTATTCCTGTTGAATGTGGTGAAGGAATTAAGTAGAGATATGCGTTTACATATATTCTCTTTGAAATCGAGTGTGTTTCCGGCACATTATTCTTTACATCAGAGTTACTGATTAAATGTCAAAACGCCTCCACTCCATCCCAAAAATAAGTGTAAATCTCATCCTCCGTTGCAATATTGTTAGCAAGAGGAAACTAAGTGCTGGAGTAAAACCGTGAATATGTAGATAACTTTTGGGGATAGATCAATTGTACCTTCGATTCCTGTGGAAATCTCATAATCAAAGCCATCAACTGTTCTCGGTGAGGCCCGAACTCACAACCGCGGCTTCCATTAGTATATAAGTACTGCGCCCTATCCGATTCCATCGCTAGAAGGGCGTGCAGATGCTGTGTGGTATTAATGCTCCCATTATGCAGTTGCCTGCTCCACCTGTCTTATAATTCCTCCCAGAAAAATCTATCGAGGCTCGGGGTCAATTCATATTTTGAAGATTCACATTGATCGTTTTTTGTTAGGCAAGGATACAAAAATTTATGGAATCATTGCAGGCAAATGGAATTAAGAATTAGTTAGTTAAAAGTGACAGAAACAGAAAGAGCTGCAAACAAACGTTGCATTTTATTCATATTTAACAGCAACAATATCCGTGCTGTGCGCAACTATGCTGTGGTCAGAGGAAAATTCCCTGTGCTTCCGAAACTCTCGTTGCTTTTCTGTGGCTCTCTTTCCTCTCTTCCCTTCCTCCTGCACGCTGCCAGTTTTTAAACCTTGTTTTAAATGTTGCTCTGGGCGAGGGCATTCTACAGTCTCAGAACCATCTCTGCCGTTTCATTGTTTGATTTCTATGTTCATTAATTATGAAACTCCTTGAGCTACAATGGTAGCGCTTGCGGCAACGTATTAAAAAGCGGCTTTTTGGAAACACGTTGTGGTCATAGTTTGGTTTTGTACAGAATTGAACCTATATCACTCAAGATGGACTGTTATATTGACAATGAACGATATCTTGTTATAGATGTTGGCTCAGTAGTTCCGTAGTTTCAGATGACGACTTGTTTGATCCCTCATTTATTTCATGTAGGGAACAGTCATTCAAAAATAACCCACAGATTGACACTGAGGTGACCGCAGTGAGAGAGACAGACAGCAGCGGGGCATATGGCGGAATGGACAAGAGAGATGAATAAATGCAAAACGGCCACAGACTCTGAAAAGTACAAACATCACAAACAAAAGCGTTGGCTGCTGTATGTGAGGGTTCGAACTCACAACCTCGGCATTTCCCGGGCCCATACTGTAATATAAGTACTGCGCGCTAACCAATTGCGCCACTGGAGTTGCACAGTTTGTGGTCTCGGTGCTCCCATCATACAGCTGCCTGGTTTACCTGTCTTTCAAGCAAGAAGAAAATGATTAATCGAATCATTCAGCATGAAGCCTTCAGTTTTTGAGACTCCATAAATTGTCGCCATAGACGTGTTTTATTTTTGGGTGTAATGTTTTGTTATTTCTCATGAATTTGGATGTCCGTGCAAGACATGTATAAATATATTTGTGCATCTATCTGTGAGATGTAAATTAAATTGTGTGGAACATTGATAATCACATTGTTTGTGTTCATCTCTATGTTATTACAAATATATATTTTTTTATGTCTATTTTCTTTATGAATTTATCTATAATTGTATTTACGTTTATTTGCGAGGTGTTTGCAAGTAAAATAGATACAAATATATACACAGTAAATACATTCATAACAAGCACAGTTGCTCCATAAAACTATTATAAATAACGTTGTAGCATTCAAATACATAAACACTAAAACAGATGTACAAAATATATTTATATCCCACAGAACAAATTGCAAATTAAGACAGAGACACCAAAATATATTGAGAGCTATCACTGATCAAAGAACATTTTACTATCTATGGTCTTCAGCAAATTCTGCTGTGCCTGTGTTTCCTCTGCTTGTGCTCGGTGTAAGGGAAGGTTTGGCCGAGCCGTGGTATACCGTTTCCCAAGGATGGGCTGAAATGCGCTGTCTGAGGCCACGTTCACTGCTATAGTTGATATCTAATAATCATCTGGACTTGTGTATAAAGGCATAATTACATCATCTACAGATGTTTCATCCTGGTACACAAATCCCCTGCAAATTAGTTCAACCCCTCACCCGACCCACTAGATAAGCTTCCCGCGACGACTTTGGTCCAAGATCTATTGATGTACAATACGAGCTACTGTAGCAGGTTCCTCCTGCGCCCGAACTGGTCCCAATGCCCCCGGATTCTGTAGCCCAACCTTTTGCACCGTTTATCCAGACACACGTTACTATTTCTAAATTCAATAGCGCGGGGCACTGGGAATAATCCATAGAATACCTTTGTTGTCCTGCTCATTAATTTCCTCAATTGCACCTGAAACTCTGACTGAAGGAACTCATCCCCTTGTTTCCTTATGTCATTGGTTAGCACATAGTTCACGGCTTATGCTGCTCCCCTTCGCCCCTCAAAATGTTTTACACCCACTCAGTGATGTTCTTTACCTGGCAGCAGGGAGGATACACACCACGTATGACTCACGTTTGCCGTTGCAGAAATGTACTGACATTCGAATCCCCAATGACGTTAACATATGTCACGTTTTAGTTTCAAAAGCAAAGGACTGCGAATCCTGTAAATCTGAAATGAATCAGAAAAAGTTGGATATACTCAGCCAGTCAGGCAGCATCTCTGCAAAGATTTCTGAAGATGGGGTCTTGATTAAATGTCTTTCATGTGAAGCCGTCCCAGGAATTTGAATCCCTCCCTCTTGCACCACTGCTCAAGCCACGTATTTATTCTAACTATACTGCTCTCTCTACTTTGATTTGAACGTGGCACTGGTAGCAATCCAGAGATTACAACCTTTGAGGTCCTACTTTTTAATTTAGCTCCTAGCTCCCTAAATTCAGCTTGTAGGACCTCTTCCCACTTCTTACCTATATCGTTGGTACCTACATATGCTACGACAACTGGCTGTTCACCCTCGCTCTCCAGAATGCTCTGCAGCCGCTCCAAGATATCCTTAACCCTTCCACCAGGATGGCAACATACCATCCTGGAGTCTCGGTTGCGGCCGCAGAAACTCCTATCTATTCCGCTTACAATAGAGTCCCCTATCACTATAGCTCTCCCACACTTTTTATCACCCTTCTGTGCAGCAGAGCCACCCACGGTACCATGAACCTGGCTGCTGGTGCCTTCCCCTGGTAAGTCATCTCCCCCAACAGTATCCAAAACGGGAAATCTGTTTTGGTGGGAGATGACCACAGGGGACTCCGGCACTACCTGCCTGCTCTTGCCCTGTCTCTTGATCACAAAATCACTATCTGTCCTAACCCTTACCTGCGATGTGACCAACTCACTAAATGTGCTATCCACAATATTCTCAGCATCGCGCATGCTCCAGAGTGAGTCCATCCACAGCTCCAGTGCCGTCATGTGGTCTGTCAGGAGCTGCAGCTGGACACACTTCCCGCACACATAGTAGCCAGGCTTGACTTCCCACCTCGAAACAGGAGGAGCATGACACGAGTCTGAGCTCTACTGCCATGACTTAACCCTTAAATTAATTTACTTACTAAAATTTACTTATACACCTGTGAATGTTTAAAAATGTATCGAGACATTGAAGTTGAGAACGTGGGAATTGTATCGGGACAGTATAAGCTAACAAACAATTCATGGTGGAATAGCCATGACATCTCTGACTCGAGACTGCGAAATGTTAAAACACTAACACATATTGAAACAAAACCCACAGCTTGCAGAAAAACCTCAAGGTCTTATTAAATCATGTTATTAACCTGAACATTGACAAAAGGTCTTTGTTATAAAATAGGACCCTGCATGGGTCGGCTTATGAGTGAACAAAGGGAAGGAGGGATCAAAAGAGATGGGCTCAGCTGGGATGTCACTCTAGCCCTATCTTGTTATCTTTTGCCGAAAATGTACAACCATCGTGCCTTGACAATGTAACATCACTTACCGTAGGGAGTGTGTACGCTCGATCGAGAAAGTATATCTTCTGTCTGATAAGTCTTGCCGGCCGGTAAAATAAAGACTGCTTTGTTCAAAGCACAAGAGGTATTCGACTCAGTAATTTTACTGAACCAGATTGAGGTAAAAGAATCCAGGAATTTACACACCAAACAGCTACTTAGTAGTTCGCTGCCAATTAAACCAATCTAAAAGTCAGTCTCAAAGAGAGTTGTACTTACCAGTCGAACATCCAACCACTTACCTACTTGGCTGTGACGTCACCTCTCGATTTCGCACCCCTCTACCTTTGTCTGCAACTGATTGTGCTGGTCTCTGGGCTTCCGCCTCCTACTCTCGCACTCCTTATCAGCTGCTCTAGTGTCAGCACTGGTAGGAAAAACAAGCCAAACAGCAACGGCCTCCCCCACTTGCCTAAACTCACCCACTTTCCAAATTCACAAATGTCACTGTATGCTGTTGCACTCCGTGCTCTGCAAGAGCTGCCTCTTTTTAAACTGTATCTAGGTCAGATGACTCACTACTGGTCAGTCGTTTACAGAACTGGTTTTAACGAGCTGTTAATTGCCTCCTACTGAGAGTTACCTTGATTTCTCTGCCTAAACCTGAAAGATTCCCAACTATTTAACATTTCCCCTTTAATTTAAGCTGCTACTTACTTAGATGCTACTGGCAATTGCTACTAGCAATTTAGTCCAGCCTCCAAATGGTTTCAAGAGAATAACCCTTAAAACTCACCCACTTACCAAACTCACAAATGCCACTCTTTGCTGTTACACTCCGTAGAAGTAAACTATGCCCGATACACTGGATGAACGCCTCCTTAATGCTACCCTGACCAATCAGGTTTATCCAGTAAATATGAAACTTAAAATCACCTATGAATATTGCCGTTCCTTTTTTACAAGCCTCTATTATTTTTTGATTTATACTCCGTCCAACTGTGTAGCCACTGTTTGGGCGCCGAAAGACTACGCCCACCAGCGACTTTTTCCCGTTATTTTTTCTTATCTCCACCCAAAGTTATTCAACCTCTTGATCCTCTGAGCCAATATCGTTTCTCACTAACGCACTGATACCATCTTTTATTAACAGTGTTACCCACCTCCTTTTCCTTTTTGTCTGTCCTTCTAAAATGTGAAATATGCATGAATATTTAGGTTCCAGTCCTGGTCACCTTGCAACCATGTCTCTGTAATGACTATAAGATCCTACTCATTTGTATCTATTTGTGCCGTCAACCCATCTGTTCTGTTCAGAATGATACGTGCATTTCGACAAAAAGCCTTGAAATTTTTTTTTTTACACTTTTCTCCTGCTTGTTTCCTCTGTCCTACAAACTCACTTTCTACATTGTTGCATTTTAATTCCAAATCTACTACCCTCCCTAGTGAATCTATTCTCAGGTCCCCATCCCCCTGCCAAACTATGTTAAACACTCCCCAACAGCACTATCAACCACCGCCTCACCCCTCCCCACTCCCTGCTCCCCGCCACTCGAGGTTATTGGTCCCAGCTCTGTTGAGGTGCAATCCATCCGGCTTGTACTGGTCTCAACTCTGCCAGAAATGGACCTAATATCTCAGGAAACTAAAGCCCTCCTTTCTGCACCATCTGTTGTGCCATGCATTCACGTGCTCTATCCTCCTATTTCTGTATTCCCTAGTTCATGACACCTGGAGTATTCCGGAGATTACTACCTTTCAGGTACTGCTTTTTAATCTCTCTCGTAGCTCGCTAAACTCTGCCTGCAGGACTTCACCTCTCTTTCTACTTATGTCTTTGGTAACAGTTTGGACAATGACCTCTGACTAATCACTCTCCTCCATCAGAATGCCCTGAGCCGCTCGGTGACGTCCTTAACGCTGGAACCAGGGAGGCAACATGCTATCCAGGAGTCACGTCTGAGGCTGCTGAAACGCCTGTCTGCAAAACTGACTATTGGATCCCCTATCATTATAGCTCTGCCATTCTTCTCCCTCCTCCTCTGTGCAGCTGTGCCATTTGTGGTGCCCTGTATTTGGATCTCGCTGCAATCACCAGGTGCACTATCTCCACACCAGTACTCATAAGATAATACCTGTTGACGAGCGAAATGGACTCGGGAGCTCGATCATTAACTGCCTAGTCCTCCTATTCAGTACATCCCTGTCTGGAGTAAGAATAAAACGGGGAAGGTGGCTCGACCGTGGCTAACAAGGGAAACTAAGGATAGTGTTAAAAGCAAGGAAGACGCAAATAAATTTGCTAAAAATGTAACAAACCTGAGGAATGGGAGAAATTTAGAATTCAAAAGAGGAGCAATAAGGGTTTAATTACGAGGGGGAAAATACCGTACGAGATGAAGCTTGCAGGGAACAAAAAACTGACTGCAAAAGCTTCTACAAATATGTGAAGAGAAAAAGATTGGTGAAGACAAATGTAGGTCCCTTGCAGTAGGATTCAGGTGAATTTATAATGGAGAACAAAGAAATGGCAGACCAATTGAACAAATGCTTCGGTTCTGTCTTCACGAAGGAAGACACACATTAACTTCCGAATGTACTAGGGGACTGTCTGTCTAGTGAGAAGGAGGAACTAAAGGATATCCTTATCAGGCAGGAAACTGTGTTCGGAAAATTGATGGAATCGAAGGCTGGTAAATCCCCGGGGCCTGATAGTCTGCTTTCCAGTGTATTTAAGGAAGTGGCCCTAGAAATAGTGGATGCATTGGTGATCATTTTCCAACAATCTATCGAGTCTGGATCAGTTCCTATGGACTGGAGGGTAGCAAATGTAACACCATTTTTTTTAAAAAGGAGGGAGAGAGAAAACGGGTAATTAGACACTGGTTAGCCTGACATCAGTCGTGGGGAAAATGTTGGAATCAATCATTAAGGATGAAATAGCAACGCATTTGGAAAGCAGTGACAGGACCGGTCCAAGTCAGCATGGATTTCTGAAAGCGAAATTGTGCTTGACGAATCTTGTGGAATTTTTGGAGGATGTAACTAGCTGAGTAGACAAAGGAAAACCAGTGGATGTGGTGTGTTTCGACTTACAAAAGGTTTTGACAAGGTCCCGCGCAGGAGATTGGTGTGCAAAATCAAAGCACATGGTATTTGGGGTAATGCACTGACGTGGATAGAGAACTGGTTGGTAGACAGGAAGCAGAGAGTCGGGATAAACGGGTCCTTTTCAGAATGGCAGGCAGTGACTAGTTGAGTGCCGCAGCGCTCAGTGCTGGGACCCCGGCTCTTTAAAATATACATTAACGATTTGGATGAAGGAATTGAGTGTAATATCTCCAAGTTTGGAGGTGACACTAGACAGGATGGCGGTGTGAGCTGTGAGGGGGATGGTACGAGGCTGCAGGGTGATTGGACAGGTTCGGTGAGTGGTAAAATGCATGGCAGATGCAGTATAATGTGGATAAATGTGAGGTTATCCATTTTGGGGGCAAAACCACGAAGGCAGAATATTATCTGAATTGTGGCACAATAGGAAAAGGGGAGGTGCAATGAGCCTGGGTGTCATGGTTCATCAGCCATTGAAGGTTGGCATGCTGGTACAACAGGCTGTGAAGAAGGCAAATGGTATGTTGGCCTTCATCGCTTGGAGATTTGAGTATAGGAGCTGGGAGGTCGTCCTGCACTTCTGAAGCCCTTAATGAGTCCTCACCGGGAATATTCTGTTCAGTTTTGAGCTCCTAATCTGAGGAAGGACGTTCTTGCTATTGAGCCAGTGCAGAGAAGGTTCACCAGATTAATTCCAGGGATGGCTGGACTGACATATGTAGAGAAACTGGATCAACTGGACCTTCATTCACTGGAGTTTAGAAGGATGAGAGGGGTTCTCATAGAAACATATAAGATTCTGACGGGACTGGACAGGTTCGATGCGGGAAGAATGTTCCCGATATGGGGAAGTCCAGAACCAGGTGACATAGACTTAGGATAAGCGGAAGGCCATATAGGACTGAGATGAGCAGGAGCTTCTTCACTCAGCGAGTTGTTAACCTGTGGAATTTCCTGCCGCAGAGTGTTGTTGATGCCAGTTCATTGGTATATTCAAGAGGGAGTTAGATGTGGCCCTTATGGCTAAGGGGTTCAAAGGGTATGGAGAGTAAACAGGAAAGAGGTGCTGAGGGAATGATCAGCCATTGAACGGCGGTGCACGCTCGAAGGGCCGAATGGCCTACTCCTGCAACTATTTTCCATGTTTCTATGTTTCTATGTCTTCTGGTCAAGCACTCCCGCTCTACGTGCACACTCCTAAGCTGCGGGGTGACCACCTCTAGAAGGGAATTGAATAAACAATTAATGGCGAACAGTTTGCAGGGCTCTGGGGAAAGTGTGTCATTGTATGGTTCTGTGATGCTTCAATCCTCTCTCTCTCTGAGGTTGTGTCTTCACGGTTTTAATTCTCCGCAGAGATTTTCCCACCTTTAATGTACTTTTTCACTTTTTCTCTCTCTACGATTCATTCTATTTCTCTCTGAGTCTGACTTTTTTTCCATGTATCAGTCTCGCTGTATATCTAACTCAGTTGCAGTCAATTTCTGTAAGCTTTTCTCATTGGGGATTTGTAAAATCGTCCTAATATAACTTTCTCTCTGTCACACTCTCCATCACTCCCCTCATCAATTTACTCCGTAGCTTATGAGTTATCCCTTTCAGCGCTGGTTCAATCTGCGCTTGCTGATATTGGGGGGTTGACGTGGATTTTAACATTATTCATTCAAAGATGTTCAGTGTTGACGGGAAGATTACATGTAATGTGGGTTACAGCAAGGGGGTTTGTTGTCTCGTTACGGACGATCAGTTCAATGCGTTATTTGGCTAAGTGCTGTGCTTTTGCGGTTCAGCTTTTCACCATCCACAGTTAAACACAAGGCATATATCCTCCCACGTTTGCAGAGTATGCAGACGTGTAGTTTGCTCAGCGCTGAAAACTAAATTTTGAGTCTGCAGGCGATCTTCCGAATTTTCAAGCACTGCACAGCAGCGTTCCCCTGACCAGGATGGCTGAGTTGTTTAGGCGTTGGAATTAAAATCCAACTGATGTGTGTCTGCGTGGGTTCCAACCCACTCCAAGTAAATGTTCAACCAACTGGTTTGCCAATTAGACTTAATGCTTGTTTGTTATGAAAGCGTGGAAGCGGTCCATAATCTCTGCACATCATATATTTATAATTCACCCTTGAAGACTACGTTTGTCTCATTATAATAGGTGTTCTGCCAATTGACTGAACATAGGAACAGGATTACGCCATTCTGCCCCTTGTGCCTATTGGCCATTCCATTAATTCTTGGCTGAGCTCTGTCTTACCTCCATCCATCTGCAATGACTGCACATCATGAAAACCAGTGTCTAGGAAAAACTTTCGATCTAAAATTACCATTTTTAATTGAGATGCATATCCTGCTTTTTGTAGAAGATAACTCCATCACCCTTTGCGTGAAGAAGATTGTCCTAACTTCTCTACCGAATGGCCTGCCTCTGATTTTAACATTATGTCCCCTTGTCGTAAACTACCCCACGAACGGTGAAAAAAGCTTTATCTCTATCTATCTTATCAATTCGTTTCAAAACTTAAAAACCTCAATGAAATCACCACTTAACCTTCTATATTCCAGGGGGCATAGACCTAGTTTATGTAACCTCTCCTCATAATTTAACTCGTGGCACCCTGGTAATATTCTGGTGAATATGAACTGTACACCTACCACATCCAAACTATCATTTCTAAGGGGCCGTGCCCATAATGGGACTAGGTATAATGGATAAAAACGGATTATGTTCCTTAGCAGAGGGTTCAACAAGCAGGGGGCATACATTTTTACTAATTGTATAAGGTTTACAGGAGATTTGATGGGATACATCCACAGGCAGAGAGTTGTGGTTGTCTAAAACGCAATACCTGAAAAGGTGGTCGAGGCAGAAGGCTTTAGCACCTTTAAAAATATTTGGATGTGCAACTGAAGTGCCATAACCTGCAGGGTTATGGACCTTGAGCTGGAAAGTGTAATTAGGCTGGATAACCGTGGCGCGGACAGGATGGGCCGAAATAGCCTCCTTCCATGCTGTAAACGTCTATGAATCTATTATATTATATAACTTAGAGTACTCCAGATATAGTCTAACGACATCTCTGTACAGCTGAAGAAAAACATCCACTGCTGTATAGTCCAACCCCTAGTTATAAAGCCGAACATGCCATTAGTTGTTTCGAATATATTTGTAACTTGCTACTGCACGTTAGCGGGATGGGCACTAGGACTCCAAACCACTTTGGAACTCCATCCCTCCGAGCTTTGCTCCATTTAATTATTACTCGGATCTGAACTATGTGATCTAAAATGGACAACCACACAATTACCTGCTTGGAAACTATCTGCCACTGAATCGTCCATTCACTTAATCTATCAATATATCTTTATAGGTAACGCCTGCCCTACTTACTATATCACCAATATTTGCATCATCGGTAAACGGGGATATATGGCTGCCTGTTGTGCCTTCTTAATCTTTAAGAAATAAAGAATGATGCATTTTTTTTAACACTGACAGTTTAACACGTGCCATGCTTTGAAGCCCTGGTCGGGTCTGTGGGAAGAGGAAGGTAGGAGTAAGATTTCAGTTCGATGACACATCTGATCCTACAAATATACATCATGCAACTGTACGCTGTTTTCAAATAATAAAATCACGGGATTGCATTACGTAGCATCTTTCAGGAACATTAGGATGACCGAGTTGCTCGCCGTTGCTCAGTTTGAGTTCCAGCAGGACCACCAGCCACCAGACAGCATTATAGCCTTGGTCCAAATATGGACAAAAGTGATTAATGCTAAAATGATGCGAGAGTGATTGTCCTTGACATCAAAGCAGCATTTGACCGAATCCTGCATCAAGGAAGTTTCTAACGTTGAAGTTATTGCGGGGTTAATCTCCACTACGGGAGACATGCCTAGCCGAAAATAAGATGGTTGTGGTTGTTCGACGCCAATCATCTCAGCCCAGGATATCGCTGCAGGAGTTCATCATCACCTGCTTCATTAATGACATTGACCACCATCATAAGGTCAGAAGTGGGAATGATCGCTGAAGATTGTATTTTCCAGCTCGAGTATCAAATCCTCAGAAAACGAAACAGGAAATATATCGCCTCTCCATTATTGTTGCTGGTTCAAAATCTTGGAACAACTTCTACAAAGCAGCACATTCGTAGTACCATCACCTCAGTGACATAATCATAGAACCATAGCAATTTACAGCACAGAAGATAACCATTTAGCTCATCACATCCTTGCTGGTGGACAAAGCACTACCCTGCCAAATCCAATTTCTAGCTCTTGGACCGTAGCCATCAAGTGCATATTCAAGTACTACAGTGGTCCACGAAGTTTGTTCATCACTACCTTCTCAAACGTAATTAGGGTTGGGCAATAAATGTCAGCCTTTGCTAGCTACGCCCACATCCACTGAATTAATATTTTTTTAAACGTGCTTTACAGAAAATGAAGTACTTCTTGAAGTGTAGTAACTGGATGTACTGTAGGGCAATACGGCAGCCAATTACCACAAAGCAAGATCCCATCGATGGTGTGATACAGATATGTGCAGGAAACGAAAGAGCATTCCCCCACCTCTTAGAAGCATAGAATTGTAGAAATTTGCCGCAGAGAAGGAGGGAATTCGGCCCATCCTGTCTCCGCCAATCGAAAGAGCTATCCAGCCTAATCCCGCGTCCCAGTTCTTGATCTGTTGCAGATTAGGGCAATTCAATCCATCTGCAAGTACTGCTTAAATGTGATGAGGGATTGGGTCTCGACCAACTTTCAGTCAATGAGTTCCAGATCCAAATTCATTCTGGGCTAAAAAATTTCTCCTCGACTCCCGTGTAATTCTTTTACCAATTATTTTAAATCTATGCCCCCTGATTATTGACGTCTCTGCTCAGGGGCATATGTGTTTATTATGCACACTATCCCGGCCCATCATAATATTATATTCCTCAATTATGTCACCAATTATCCTCATCTGTTCCGACGAAAACAACCCCAATCTTTCCCCACAACCAAATCTATCAAGTCCTGGCAACAGCCAGAGGAGAACAGAGGAAACACATGGAAGTGGAGGAGAATTGTTTGTTTTTAAGCTGTGAGTGTTGTGATCTGTAATGCACTGCCTGAAAGGGTAGTGAATCACAGTGTCATCGATTAATAGAATTGTACAGCATGGACGAAGGCAATTCGGCCGGTCGTGACCATTCTGACTCTCAGCTAGCCTCACCACCATGTCATTTCCCCGTAGCATTGCAGATTCAATAGTAACCCTCAAAATGGAATTGGATAAATGCTTGACGAGGCTCATTTTGCAGGGCGTTGTGGAAAGATCTGGGACTAATTGGATAGCTCGTTCAAGAGTACGATGGTCCAAGTACTCTCCATCGGTAATGCATGATTTTATGAAATGTTTTATGATAGTTTCATCTAAATGACGCTGGTCATTTGCCCGTTCCACTATCCCATTTCATTTATTTTTATATGTATCTGTGCTTGAACAACGTAATTGAAATGATGTGCGATTCGGTAGCAATGTGACGCAAGTCATACAGTTGAAAAGGGTGGCCACGTGGTAAGTCTTCGGTTTCATAAATTGAAGATCATAGGTTCGGCGCCTATTGATATTGTATCACATTAAATGTGACATTCTAAAGCTTTTTCCATTTTAACAATCAAAAGACTTCATAATTTTGAACTTATGTCATAAACCGCCTCTTAACGTTTTCTATTCGAAGGAGAAAAATCCCAGCTTCTCCACTTTCTTCGTATAAATGAGGTCCCCAACTCTGGCAGTATTCTAGTAAATCTATTCTTCACCCTCTGCAAGGGCTTGACTTCTTCCCGAAAGCGTGTTGCCCAGAACTGAACGCAATATTCCAGCTAAGACGTCATAAGTGTTTTATAACTGCTTGGCATAACTTCCTTGTTTTTATACTCTATTCGGCTATTAAAAAAGGAAAAGTCCCCATGTCTTCCAGATTCTGCCCCCTCTTTAGAATTGTATGATTTAGAGCTGGTTCATACAAAACAGAGAGAGCATTCTGACCGGTTTTGGGATCATTGATCTCCAGAGACAGATGCTTAATAGTGGATTTAAATGTTCATGTATAAATCTGGCCCCGTTAAAATTGTATCATTATTTCATATTGCCTCTTATCATCCCACCAAAGTGTATTACTTCATACTTATCTGTGTTAACGTACATCTGCTATTTGTGTCTGTTCATTTCATCAGTCGGTTATTTTCTTTCTCTCTCTTTGTAGCACTTACTATGTGCTTTCTGCCCCTTTGATTTTCTTTGTAGCTTTCCCATTCTCTAGGATCTGTGCTACTTTTTATATTTGTGTACTCTTTTACTTTAGTTTAATGTGGCCCCTTACCTCTTAATCATCCATGCCTATTTTTTTGGCCCCCAGGGCTATGCACTGATTCTGTATCACTTTTAATTATTTTACCATTTCATATCGTTCTACCCAGTAACAGATTTTCCCAGTTTATTGTGGACAGTCTCTGTTTCAGCCCCTTGAAGTTGGTCTTACCGAAATCTGGAATAGTAGTAGCTTTTTCTCGTTTCTCCCTGTAAAACGTTACGTTGAAGTCGATCATGTTTTGATCGCTATAAAATACATTTTCACTTACCATTAGGCTGTTGAATAAACCCTGCTCGTTACTCATTACTAAATGTAAATTGGTATGCCCCTTGTTCGTGATGGAACATAATGTTGCAGAACTAGCCCGGACACACTCAAGAAATTCACAATCTTTCTGAGAGGTGCTAGTCCGATTATCCCAATATATATGAAAATGTAAATCCCCTATTAAAACCACACTGTCTTGACTACACGCTTGTCTAATCTCGACATTTATATATTCTAGTACTTCACAGCTGCGACTAGGGGGCCTATGCACAACTCCCACTATTGTCTTAAATCCGTTCCTATCTCTTAATTCTACCCATAAAGTTTCCACGTTCGGCTGATCTGTAGTTAGATCCTCACTTAGAACTGAATCATAGAATCATAGTTATTTACAGCACGGAAGAAGGATATTGCGGCCCATCCGGTCAACACGGCCAACAAAGAGCTATCCAGCGGAATCCCATGTTCCAGCTTTTGGTCCGTCGCCCTGTAGGTTATTGCACTTCAAGTGCATATCCAAGCGCGTTTTAAATGTGGTGACGGTTTCTGCCTCTACCACCCTTTCAGGCAGTGAGTTCCAAATTCGCAACTTGCTCTGGGTGAAGAAATGTCCCGTCCCATCCCCTCGAAACTTGCTAGCAATGACTTTAAATCTATGTCCCCTGGTTGTTGACCATTCTGCAGAGAAAAATAGATCCTTCCTATCCACTCGCTCTA
This sequence comes from Pristiophorus japonicus, assembly GCF_044704955.1. Lineage (NCBI taxonomy): Eukaryota > Metazoa > Chordata > Chondrichthyes > Pristiophoridae > Pristiophorus > Pristiophorus japonicus. The sequence goes on along the minus strand of NW_027254857.1, from coordinate 1,187,879 downwards.
GGCCCCTCATAATTTTGAACACATCAATAATGTTACCCTCAGCTTCCTATGTTCCACTGAAAACAAACCCAGCCTATCGAATCATTACTCATAGCTAAAATTCCCCAGTCCAGGCACATCCTCGTAAATCTCTTTTGCACCCTCTCTAGTGCAATTAAATATTTCCTGTAATGATGTGTACGCAGTATTCTAGCTATGACCCAAATAATGTTTTATATAGCTCAAGCACAACTTCACTGCTCTTGTACAATATACCTCGGCTACTAAAGGTAAGTATGCCGTATGCCTTCTCAACTAGCACGTTTTCTTTGAAACCTGAAACAGGGAGACAATGATGTAAATATTAAACATCAACAACTTGCATTTATGTAGCGCCTTTAACAGAATAAGACGACACAGGGCGCTCCACAAAAGGTTAAGACAAATCAAATAACGCTGACACTGAGCCACATAAAAGATAAATTACGGCAGATGCCCCAAAGCTTGGTCAACGAGATAGGTTTTAAGGAGCATCAATCCTGACATCTTTTTGAAACACCCAAAGCCAGGAATATTAATCTGTGCCATTTCCACTAGATTTGAAAGTTGTGAGAAGTTGGCTTTTGAATTGGACCCATGGGTGTCGATTTCATACGATTACATAGGATATTCGATGTAAAAACAGGTTATTGGATGCAACCTGTCAATATCGATATTTGTTGTCCACTGGAGCATCCGCCCCTTTTCCGCATCCAGCACTATCAGCAGAGCCCTCCATTTAGTTGTCCCTCATATATTTATCTAACCGCTCCTTACATGCATCTATAATATTTGATTCAACCACTCTGGTGGTAGCGAGTTCTACATTCTTACCACTCTCTGGGTAAAGAAGATTCTTTTTAATTCACAATTTGATTTGTTGCTGATTTTTCTTATATTGATGGTCTCCAGTAATACTTTCCCCACAAGTAAAAACACTCTGTATCGACTCTATCAAAACCTTTAAAAGATATTAAAGAGCTCTGCTAGTTCACCCCTCAGACTTCTCGTTTCACGACAAAATAAATTGAGCCTGTCGATTCTTTCCTGATAGTATACCATCTTCTCTGCATCCTATCCAGTGCCTTGCTAGTTTATTGTATAATACTGTGACCAGAATTGCACACAGTATGCCTAATATAGTCTAACTGTAGAGAGTTCTATATTGGTCGGCTTTGAAACCGGCGTGGTCAGGCTGTCTGTTCTATTTAAAAGGGGCCCGCACATCATCTTTTGAGGAGACATTTCACAACCATCCTATAGTAACTAAAGGCCGTTTGCTTACAGAAGCTGATTGTACATTTTCAACATTGTTGATCTGGGTGCACGGGCAGGACAGGTCGTGACGGGGTCTTGTAGCAGTCTATTTCTGTATGGATGCAAAAAGCCTGAAATGGAACAGCTGAGTTGTGATAGATGGTAGACGAGTGGTTAAGGCGATGGACTGCAAATCGATTGTGTTAATTTACTTTGACAAGTGTTTGTTGCTGATAAACCTACCAAGCATTTGACCGAATATTACATAAATTAGGCTTTGAATCCAAATCGCCTCAAAACTGCAATTTCCTGATATGATTCCGGTACATACCATAAAGAAACACCTTATCCACTATGCTGCGCGCTCACTGAATACGTCACGGTGATTTCTTATTATTTTCTTGATATGTCAAATGAATTTACTGACTGGAGGAATTGCATTAACTCCACGTGATCGGCTCGGCTCATCCTTGGGCCGAATGGCGAGTGGGGCGAGCAAATTTTGCAACTGATCATTACTGTTCATTAAGGAAGGGAAAATGCCCCCTACGCGGCCTGCTATACAAGTGGGCACAGTCCCATCCAAGTCTCATGATGCTTAATCCCCTCTTAGCGGGACTGGATAACCATTTTCAAGAAGGAGGCTCATGGTCTGCTCAGCAGAAAGTCAATGTTCTGCATGTTCTTTAAGACAGCTTTCCAACTGGACACAGGCATCCAACTGCCGTGCGAGCATTGCTGACTATTCCAAGTCAACAATATTAAAATGTATTTACAAAACTAATTTTGACTATGTTACCTATATTATCAAATAAGATTTTGCAACATTAATAGCTCTATATTGTCGTCTGTCTCGGCATCCTCATAAGGTACACTCTACCTTTAGACAATTATAATCGGTGCTGCTTTATTTCACTGCGAGCGCGAAAGAACATATTTGCAACCGAATTTACGCTCTTCTTGTCCGATAGTCCACATCTTTCTTTAACCATTGCTGCCCTTGTTGCAGGTTAGATCAGCCCAGGCCGTCCATTGAAACCTGAGAAGTCAATCAGCGAAAACCAGAGAAATACAAGAGGCAGAGATAGGGAGAGATAGAAAGATGCATGCGAAGACAATAACAGAAAAGATCATTGCAGCTTGAGGAGAAATCCTTTTGCTCGCTTGAAATGTTGTACAGCGTAAAAGATAATTGGGCGACAGTGTAAACGTGCCTCCCTCCCTGGCGGATCTCTCAGGCTCTGAGATAGGGAAATACAGCCCGGCAGCTGCAGCTCTTAGTTATTCGAGCACTGAATGGAGCTTTAAACAGTGTAGCGGCGAGCAGGTAAACCTCAGTGGATTTCAGGCCCAAAACATTAAACCTTCAGGCTATCGGAGACAGTTGCGGTTTGCTGCAAACTTTTATTTTCCAGCCTCGGAACCAGCCAATGCTGTCCTGCAGGGCTATGGGAAAGGAAAGGGGAGTGGGACTAGCTGAGAGCTGGCACGCTCTCGATGGGACGAATGGTCTCCTGCTGTGCGGTAACTACTCTATTAATTTACATTTGGACTTTGATGGGACTCGAATCGACAAACATTTAAATGTTTCTATAGAACAGAATCAGCGAGACGTCCAATGCACGAGCCATTGCAACACAGCACAACATTTTTAGCGAAATCTTCAGGAAAACCCTTGTTTCTGTTGAATGTGGTGCAGGACTTATGTGGAGATAACCAAAGCGTTTAGATATCCTCTCTTTGAAATCGAGTGTGTTTCCGGCACATTATTATTTATATCAGAGTTATTGATTAAATGTCAAAACGCCTCCACTCCATCCCACAAATATGTACAATTTTCATCCTCGGTTGCAATGTTGTGTGCTGGAATAAAAGTTTGAATATGTAGATAACGTTTGGGGATACATCAATTGCACCTTCGATTACTCTCGAAGTGTCACAAGCAAAGCCATCAGCTGTACTCGGTGAGGCTTGAGCTCACAACCTCGGCCGTTCTGGGCACTTACACTGTCATATAAGTACTGCGCGCTATCCAATTCCGTCGCTGGAATTGGATGCGAATGCTGTCTGGTATTAGTGCTCCCATCATACAGCTGCCTGTTCCACCTGTCTTTCAATTTCTCCCCTAAAAATTTATCGAGCTTGGGGCAATTGACATTTTCAAGTTTCACATTGATCGATTTTTGTTAGGCAAGGATACGAAGATTTATGGAATCATCGCAGGCAAATGGAATTAAGAATTAGTTAAAAGGGACAGAAACAGAAACAGCTGCAAACAAACGTTGCATTTTATTCATATTTAACAGCAACAATATCCGTGCCATGCGCAACTATGCTGTGGTCAGAGAAAAACTCACGAAGTTTCCGATACTCCCGTGGCTTTTCTGTGGCTCTCTTTCCTCTGGTCCCTTCCTCCTGCACGCTGCCAGTTTTTAAACCTTGTTTTAAATGTTGCTCTGGGCGAGGCCATTCCACATTCTCAGAACCATCTCTACCGTTTCATTGCTTGATTTCTTTGTTTATTAATTATGAAACTCCTTGAGCTACAATGGCATCGCTTGCGACAATACATTAAAGGGTGGCTTATTGGAAACACGTTGTGATCATAGTTTGGTTTTGTACAGAATTGAACCGATATCACTCAAGAGGGACTGTAATATTTACAATAAACTATATCTTCTTATAAATGTTGGTTCATTCGCTCCATAGTGCCAGATGAGGAATTGTTTCATCGCCTCATTTATTTCATGTGGGGAACAGGCACAGGTATTCATTCAGAAATATGCCACAGATTGATACTGGGATAACCGCAGCAAGAGAGACAGACAGCACCGTGGTACATGGGAGATGGGTAAATAGAAAACGGCCTCAGACTCTGAAAATGCAAATATTACATGCAAATCATCGGCTGCTCTAGGTGAGGCACGAACTCACAACCTCGGCATTTCCCGGGCCTGTACTGGCATATAAGTACCACATGCTAACCGATTGCGCCACTAGAGCTGCACAGCCTGCGGTTTTAGTGCGCCCATCATACAGCTGCCTGTTCCACCTGTCTTACAAGGAAGAAGACAAAGAACCATCGAATCATTCAACACAGAAGGAAGCTTTTCATCCCATCGTGTCTATTCCGGCTCTCTGCTAGAAGCCTTCAGTTATTGAGACTCCATAGATTTTCGCCATAGACGTGTTTTATTTTTTGTGTAATGTTTTTTTATTTGTAATGAATTTGGATGTCCGTGCGGGAAATTTATAAATATATTTGTGCATCTATCTGTGAGTTGTAAATTAAATTGTGTGGAACATTGATAATCAAATTATTTGTGTTCATATATGTGTTATTATAAATGTATTTGTTTTTATGTCTGTTTTCTTTATGAATTTATCTCTAAGTATCTCTGTGCTTATAAATGTATTTATGTTTATTGGCGAGGTGTTTACAATTAACATAGAAATAGACAGAAAATACATTTATAACAAACACAGATGCTCCACAATTCAATTATAAATAAATGTGTTGGATTCAAATACATAAACACTAACACAGATATGTTTATATCCCACAGAACAAATTGCAACTTAAAACAGAGACACCAACATATATTGAGAGCTATCACTGATCAAAGAACATTTTACTCTCTACGGTCATCAGCAAATTCTGCTGTGCCTGTGTTTCCTCTGCTTGTGCTCGGTGTAGGAGAAGGTTTGGCCGAGCCGTGGTATATCGTTTCCCAAGGATGGGCTGAAATGTGCTTTCTGAGGCCACGTTCATTGCTATATTTGATGTATGATACATATCTGGACTTGTGTATAAAGGCATAATTACAACATCTACAGATGTTTCATCCTGGTTCACAAATCCACTGCCAAATTAGTTCAACCCCTCACCCGCCCCAGTTGGTAAACTTCCCGCGAGGACATTGGTCCAAGCTCTATTGATGTACAACCCGACCTACTACAACTGGTCCCTCCTGCGCCAGAACTGGTTACAATCCCCCCGGATTCTGTAGCCCAACCTCGCGCACCATTAATCCAGACATATGTTGCTATTTCTAAACTCAATAGCGCGGGCCACTGGGAATAATCCATAGAATACCTTTGTGGTCCTGCTCATTAATTTCCTCAATTGCACCTGAAACTCTGACTGAAGGAACTCATCCCCTTGTTTCCTTATGTCATTAGTTAGCACAAAGTTCACGGCTTATGCTGCTCTCCTTCGCCCCTCAAAATGTTCTGCACCCACTCAGTGATGTTCTTTACCTGGCAGCAGGGAGGATGAACACCACGCATGACTCACGTTTCCCGTTTCAGAAAGCTACTGCCTTTCGAATCCCCAATGACGTCAGCTTATGTTACTTTTTAGTTTTAAAAACAAACTACTGCGAATCCTGTAAATCTGAAATGAAATCAGAAAATGTTGGATATACTCAGCCAGTCAGGCAGCATCTCTGCAAAGAATTCTGATGACGGGGTTGTGATTAAATGTCATTGAAGTGAAGCGTCAACAAAGCAATCCAGATGCGGTCCGATATTGTAATCCCAAAGCGCCAGTTTGTGGGTATTGAAACCAATGCGATACCACGCATCAATCTGGGAGCCAAATTGTTGTTGTTCTGGTAAAGTCGCAACAGCACAGGACTGCAATAAAATATCCAAGTCTTTAAGATAAACCATATGTTTTACAATTAATAAAACGAGCCAGTTCCGAAAGTTATTCAATCTTCAAAACTGTTAACTTCCGCAGTTTTATTTCCGCCATGTCTTCCGGGGAAAAACACAGGTTTTGGCTGTTTTTTTTTAATTGCAGTTCATTGCTGTTGCGATTAGTTTACATTGAACATTCTCCCTTCAAACATTCTCACAGAGGCCGCCTGACTGGTTCACGAGTTCTCGACATCAATGTTTACTCACCCCTGTGACCGCCACCTAGTGGTTAGGATGCAGTGCTCTCTCCTCGTCGGCACAGGTTCGATGCCCATTCTGGGATTTATTAAATTAATTTCATAACATTCTGTGAAAGATTAATAATTATTGCAATCACCATTGACAACTTGTCACGTTCTGTTTCAGACTGAGGGAAATAAATGGCAACAGAGAGCCTGCCAAACTTCCAACAATTGCGGTCTCTAAGGGCACGTATGTTGTCAGCACGCACCCGTCGATGTCCCTCAAGTGCGCTTCTCAGAGCGCGATGTGCGTGCGCCGAAAACCGGCCATCGGAAAGTCAAAATGGCTTTTGACAGATCCAAAGCATCCCCGAGAGAAGGGTCATTGTGGTCGGAGATTTGCGCTATTTTCCCAACTCTTGCCGAGAAGATCGCCTTCAAAATCTGACGCCTGGTAAAGGTGACAGAGAGATAGATCGGTAGGGAAAGACAGTTATGTGCATGTCACAGTAAGATAGAGACAGACAGGTGGTTTTGATGTAGGGGAGATAGTCCGGAGAGACAGAAAGCGAGAAAGACAGATTTTGAAAGAGAGAGAGAGAGAGAGAACGACAGACGACGGGGAGGGGAGACAGAGTGAGTTAATTATGGTGGGGGATATAGAGAGCGACAATACTGAGGGGATGGAGCGGCAAGGCCGACCGACAGGGTGAGAAACTGATGTAGACAAACTGGGTGGGTGGGAGATATGATGGATGACAAAGAGAGAGATAGACGTGGAAAGCAGAAGGGAGGAGGCAGACGGTGGAGAATGATGGAAGGGGGAAGTGCGTGACAGAGAGGGGAGGCTGAAGGGAAGACTGACGGAAGGCAGATAGAGAGCGACAGACAGAGGCAAACGGGGTTGAATGGTGGAAGGGGACAGTAATTGAAAGACAGGGGAGGCAGACGGGGGTTAGCCAGAAAGAAAACACACTGGGCTGAGATAGAGATAAAGAGAGAGAGACAAAAGGCGTGGTGAGGCAGTAAGAGTGAGAGAGAGGGTTGAGACAGACGTGTTAGAGACAGATAAATAGAGAGTTTGGAGAAACAATCGGGGCAAACAAGGCGAAATGGCGGGAGATACAGATGGGCCAGACAGCAACGGCAGACAGATGAGGAGACAGAGACAGAGAGAGAGGCATACAGGAGAGACAGGACCAGAAAGACATACGAGGAGGCACAATGAGAGAGACATACGGCGGATCAGAGCGATAGACAGACACGGGTAGGTGGGTGGGGGGGGGAGAGATAGAGTGATGGAGACAGGCGGTGAAAAAAGACAGATGGCAATACAGAGAGAGGCAGGTGGGGGAGAAAGAAGGAGGAGACAGACCGGGAAAACACCGAGAGAGGGAGCGAGAGAAACCATAAAGTAGCAGAGTGGGAATGTTACTGAACTACTAATCCAGATGCCTGGTCCAAAGATCGCGGAGATGTAAGCAATATCAGAAATGACCATGTTAATACTGGATTGTCATAATAATCCATCTGCTCCACTAATGTCCTTTCGGGGATGAAGTACGCCGTCCTTTCCTGGTCTGGGCTTTATGTGACTCCAGACGCAGCGCAATATGGTTGACACTTCAATGCCCTCTACAATGGTCCAGCGAGAAACTCAGTTGAATCAAACTGCAGCGACAAAGTCGGCACCGTGGGAGTTCCTTCACCACACGGACTGCAGTGGTTGCAAATAGTCGGCTCACCACCACCGCTCTCCGGGACAGTTTCAGAAGGGCAATAATGAAGGAAGGCCTTGGTACCGACGCCCACATTTCTGAATTAAGTTTTAAAAAAACGTTGGAGACTAGGAAAGAGGCCGACAGAGAGACATATAAAGACAGAGGCGGGTAATCGATGGGTCAAACAGAGTGAGAGAGCTGAAGGCAGTAGGGAGACAGACGTGGGGAGAAAGAGGGAGAGAAGCAGAAGGCGCAGGCAAATAGATAGATCGGCGAGGCAAAGAGAGATAAACATTTGGGGGGTGACAGAGTGAATGAGAGATGGGGAGACAGCTGAGGATAGACAAAGACATACGGTTTTGATGGAGAAGTGAGTACACGTGTGGAGGGTTAGAGTGGGACAGACGTGGGAGAGAAATGGGCAGAAAACAGACCCGGAAAGACAGGGAGAAAACGACGTTGTAGACAAAGACAAAGAGCTGGGGAAGCTAGAGACAGAGAGAGAGAGCAACAAATCGGGTGTGGTGGGGTAGAGATTGACTGGAAGAATGGTGCATTGCGACAGGCTGCGGTAGATAGATGATATGTTATAAAGACAAAGGCTGAGACGGTGCTAGACGGGAACAGGACAACTGGTGAGCCAGAGGGGCAGCAGAGAGAGTGAGAGAAAGACGGGCGAGTGATAGGAAGGGGATAGAGAGGGGGGCTGGGGGGAAAGAGACCTACAGGAGTTGATAGAGAGAGAGCGACAGATAGCATGGTGGAGATAGTCCGACTGGACATGTAAAAGAAGGAGACCAAGTGGGTGAGACTGATAGTGGTAGACAGACGGGAGGATGTAGAAGGGGAAAGAGAAACGGCAGAGGGAAACGGGGAAAACAGAAATAGAACAGAAATATCAGACAGACACAGAAAAGTTAAGGAGAGGTAGAGCCAGACTGCGGATACAGATAGAATGACAAACGCGGGAATTAAACAGGGGGGAGACAGGGAGGTAACGACAGACACAGACAGTGAGAGAAATAGGTTGACAGACTGCGGGGCCAGACGGACCGAGAACTGCAAGGGACAGACTCGAGAGACAGACAGCAGAGGGAAGGAGGGGGAGAGACTGATGGGCACAGATGGGGAGACAGAAATAGAGATGACAGCAGAGGAAAGAAAAAAACACTGGAAGTCAGACGGAGAGGCAGGCGGGAGTGGCACAGAGAAAGACAGACGGGGGTTACACAAGTGGCGAGAAAGTCGGAGGAGTGATAGATTGGGCAAGAGAGTGTTGGAAACAGATGGGGTGACAGAAAGAAAGACAAACGTGAGGAGACAGTGAACGAAAAACAAACGGGAGGCACTTTCCAGTTCCGCTCTCTCGTCCACATTTTAGTGAATAAAATGTAATTGGCACTGTAAATAGTGTCTTGGAACATAAACGCAAAGAGACGCTTATTAAGTGTTTGTGAAAATAACCATGCAGATATAGGTTCCAGTGACGAAGTGTAAATTATTTCATATTGAACCGAAGAAAGATGGATCAGAGTATGTTATACTTAGAAACTGTGCCTGATAATGATATTTAGGGGTGCAAGTACTGAAATCTCTCCTCATCCCCCTGTTTGGTGGTCATAATTCCCCTGTCTTTCGAACACTAAATGCCCCTTTTTCTGAAACTCCTAATTTCCATGTACACGGAGCTCTGAATTAGCCATTTTTCAAGAGCTCCTAATTCCTCTGTTTCAGGAGCTCCTTATGCCTCTGTTTCAGGAGCTCCTAATTCCTCTGTTTCTGGAGATTCGTATACCTCTGTTTCAGGAGCTCATAATTCCTCTCTTTCATGAGCTCCTTATCTCTCTGTTTCAGGAGCTCCTAAATCCTCTGTTTCTGGAGCTCCTTACCACTCTGTTTCAGGAACTACTAATTTCCCTGTTTCAGGAGCTCATTATCCCACTGTTTCTGCAGCTCCTTATCGCTCTATTTCTGGAGCTCCTTATCCCTATGTTTCTGGAGCACCTTATCCCTCTGTTTCTGGAGCTCCGTATTCTCCGTTTTCTTGCACTCCTCATTTCTCTATTTCAGCAGCTTCTAATTCTCCAGTTTCAGTGCTCCTCATTTCCCTGCGTCAGGAACTCCAGATTACCCTCTTTCTGGCGCTCCAATTACACTGTTTCTGCAGCTTCTCGTTCTAATGTTTCAGTAGCATCTTTGTCCCATGTTTTGGAGTAAATAATGCCCCTGTCACTGGAGCTCATAATTCCCCTGTATCAGGTGATCCTTGTTCGCCTCTTTCTTTAACTGCTAACTCTCCTTTTCTGCTGCTCCTAATTCCCCTGCATTATAAAGTAAAGTGCTGGAGCTCTTCATTTTCCTCTACCTAATTACCCTATTTCTGGCGCTCCTACGTTCCCTGATTATGATCCACTCTCCTAACTTCCCAGTATTTGGAGCTAAGATTTACATTGTAACTGTAGCTGTCTCGTAATTTCCCTGTTACTGGAGCTCTCTACTAATTTTCAGGTTTCTGTTACGGTCTCCTAATTCCCCCATACCTGGAGGTCCTAATTCCCCTGTTTCTGTTGATCCTAATTCTCCTTGATTCTGGAGATCCTAATTCAAATGTTTCATGATACTATTTCCCGTCATTCTAGCGCACTCTCATTTCGTTGTTTCTGGAGATCAACCAATGCTGATGTTTCAGGAGCTCCTAATTTCATTGTTTCTGGAGCTCCTAATTCCCTTGTTTCCGTAGCTCCGAATTCCCCTTTTTCTGCTGCCACATCGCAATTCATTCTTTTTATGAATATCCTAATTCCATTGTTTCAGCAGCTCCGACTTCTGCTGTATCTGGTTTATTTAGTTACAGGTGTGTACACCACCTGAAGTAATGAAAGCCGTTTGCTTTAAGAAGCTGATGGCACATTTTCAACATTGTCGATCTGCTTGCATAGGCAGGACAAGCGGTGAAGTGGACATTCTTGCAGAATATTTCTGTTTGGATGCAAAAAGCAGGCAATTGAATGCCTAGCGTTGCTTGAAACGGGAGAGGAGTGGCCCAGAGTTTAAGACGAATAACTGCTAACCCATTGTGATCTGCATGCTTGGCTCCGAATCCCATTACTCGTCCTTATTGTGTAAAATGTTTGAAGCATCGTGTTGTTTTATCAATCACATAAAACCTCATGGCCAAATTTGCCTTTTACTGTCAAGGATGCTGTACTTTGGTCATGTCATGTCTCAAATTAATATAGGGCCTGTAATTCCGGCCTCATTGGTTCTCTACGGAGTACGTACTAACCGGTAAGGACCCACAAAAGCCCTTCTTTGGCGTGCGAGGCACATGCACTGAAAACCAGGTTTTCCAATGTCAAATTCTTGCTTGACAGACCCAACGCTTCTTCAGGAGAAGGACCTTCGCGTGAGTATGCATTATTCGCCTATCAATTACCCAGCGAATGTCCTCAAATTGCTTGCCCCTGGGAACAGCAGGTGCATAGCCTTCTTTTATCAGCGTTAGAGATTTAAAACATGTAAAAAATATAAAAACATATAGCAATAAAATGTAATAACATTTTTACATTTAAAAGCTCTGTCCACTAAGGAAGGTTTATTTTAAACGCTAAATATCAAAAAAAAAATTTAATCCGAATAAAATATTTTTTTCTAGCACATTTGTTACCTTTAATTTACATTAATATTAAATACGTGAGGTGTTTTTTTTTACTTTTTATGTGTGTTTGGGTGATGGGGCGTTTTCTTTTGTAATACTGAGAACCCCTACTTACGGAGATGCTATTATTATGAATGATAATACTGTACCTTCATTGGCTGTCCAGAGTCATGATAATCCAGCTTCTCCCTCCGCAGCTCCAAGACGTGAATGCGCTGCGAAGCGCGTGAAGAGAAGGCCTCAGGTGCGGTGGGTGCAGGAGCAAAAGTTAGGTGTGGAATGTTACCACTATTTGTAGCCGAGCGCCTGGGGGAAGCGGAGAACAATGACTTCAGGCCCAATATATTCATTAAAGTTCACATTTACGTTCTTATGTTGTTATTCGCAGGACTATGGAGAGGGGGACTAATTTGCTCGCTCGATCAAAGACACAGCACAGCCACGTTGGGCCGAATAGCTTTCTTCACTACCGTCAGAATATGCCGTTTTAAAATAGAAAGGGTTACGCACTTTACTGTCGGAGGCTCGTTGGTCGAGGGCTATGACTCTCTCTTTGTGATTTTCACAGTGGAAATGCGAGAGGTCACGGATCATTTTGTGTCTGTCTAAACCGATTTGCTGTCAGTCCAGGATCAATCTGTGTCTGTTTTCAAAGGGATTTGCTCTCAGTCCCGGGTCATTCTGCGCCGGTTTAAAACTAAAAAACTCTCAGTTCAAGAACATTCTTATATCTGCTTCACAGGGATTTGCTTTCAGTCCCGCAAATTTCTGTGCCTGTTTAAAAGGGATATGCTCTCAGTCCCGGATCATTCTATGCCTGTTAAAAAGGGATGTGCTGTCTATTCCAGATTTCAAATTTCAAAAACTGCCTTTGGAGGGTGTAGGAATTTAAGTTTGTTTGTGAGTTTGTTTAAGAGAGAGAGGAAGAGAATGCAAGCAAATTGTGCGATCGTGCTTGGCATTTCATATCATGTGTGAAAAATGGCATTACATGGAACTTGAAGCAATGCCGATTTGCTTGAACACTCCTCCGCGGAATATCTTACAGGAGAATTCCACATCTGAAAAAAATCAAAAAACACAAATTAGAAACATACGGATTCCAGGCAGGGCTTGCGTGTGGGCTTTGTGTCAGGATGAGTTTAACCACTTTATTTTCAAATTCAAATCAAATCAAAACAGGACAAGACAAGACATGACTGACTGACTGACTTTGTTTATATATATATATATTTATATATATATTTATAAGTATATAAGTGTGTGTGTGTGTGAGTGTATACTTATATGCAATGTATACCTCCCCGCTTTTTAACTTTCACAATAAATGTGCTTTTTCTGATCTGCCTGCACTGGGCTCTATTGGTTTTGTCCACTTTCACAGCACAAGCAGCTGCTGTCGGGATCCTGAGATTACACAACTGAAAAACAGCAGACAGACACACGTCACTTTAAAAGATCACCATTGCCTCCCACATCTTCCCTCGTGGCTTGTCTTCCACCATGGGCTGACTGTGTCTGTTGTTATTTACTGCGTGCAAACCCTTATTTACAATGGTAAACATCCAGACACACAGCCTTCGTTCAATCGAAAAATAAATACATTATTAATTAATGATATATTTAATTCAAACAAATCAAATTCAATTTTTGTTGAATAAGTTTCACATGGATACATTCCTTAAAAAATTAAGGTTATAAATGTTATGAAATTGACTTTTTTTGGGGTTTTGTTTTACTTCGCTCCCTGCTTCCTGCCTGTCTATCACCTGGGGCTTCAATCACCGTCCCAGTCCCACGTGGTCCTGAGCCCTACGCTCATTCACTGCACAATTGCCTTCAGGGATGATGGAAATCTGACTTTATTCTTTTAAAAGGGAACTGCTGTCAGTCAAGGGTCATTCTGCATCTGTGTAAAAAGGGATGTGCTTACAGTCCTGGATCATTCTGTTTCTGTTTAAAAAGGATGGTTGTCAGTTCCGATTCATAACCTTTCCCTTTAAGACAGATTTTCTCATAGTCCCGGATCACCATGTATATTTTGAAAAGGAGTGTGATTTCAGCTGTGATGACCGAATTGTTAAGCTTTGTGTTCCAAGTTTCAAGCCCAGCTAAGGTGCGCACCCAGATCGCAGCGCATCTGTTCATTTACTTGAAATATGCTCACCTTTTCCAAAACCCACTCGTTGGTATAGCTTTTGCCCCTAAATTGCTCCTAATATAAACAACAATAATTTTGTTTCTTCTGGCAGCAGCCGCGTGGTGTAATGGTTAAGGCATCTGACTTCGATTGTAACTGCAACATTGTCAGAAATTTGCAGGCTCGCGTCTTGCTGCCGTAAATTAACTCACTGTGTGAAATGTGATGTTCTGCCGCAGAACCAGCCATCTCGTACAGTCACTCACCTGAACAAAAGAAAGTCTGTTTACTTCAAGAAGCTCATGGCACATTTTCACTGTCGATCTGGTTGCACGGACTTTCTTCAACATTATTTCTATTTGGATGCAAAAAGCAGCAAATTTAATTACTGACGTAGCCAGTATTAGGAGACGATATTGCTGAGAACTTCAGGCGATGATCTGTTGATCCAGTGTGTTGTGCATGCGTGGGTTCGAATCCCATCCTCGTCGTTATGAGTTTTAACAATTAACCCCTTCGGTTATTTTTTCAATCATATTTAATCTCATGGGTAAATTTAACATTTAGTGACAAGGATGCTGCACTTTGGTCAAGTAATGTTTCAAATTAATAATATATTGATCAAAGGGAAAACATAAGCAGGGCTATGGTCATGGGGACTAATTAGATTGGTCTCTGAGAGACAGCACATGCAGCATGGGCCGAATAGTGAACTACCGTCAGAGGTTAAGACCTGCGTGACTCGTTGGTCCAGGTTGAGGATTCTTGCTTCGGGATTTTCATAATTAAAATGCAAGAGATCACAGATTCAAATCACGGACAAACTCCGCCATCTTTTCGTCAAAAATCCGCTTCTCACAGCCGGTCGACATGTGCGAAAACAGAAATAATTCGAATGAAAACGTGTGATTTCGCGCAGCTGTTCCCACGGCGTCCGAATCCCAGAGTTTCCCAGAAGCAAAGTGACATTTACTCACTGAGTAAAATTAAAGTATCTCAGATGTACTCGGCTCTGTGCCTCGTTGGACAAGCTAAACCTGTGTTTAATTAAGGCCAATGCTTGGTCAGTATATCTCCCTTTCTGCACGCATGAGCTCCCCTCCAGTGGGAGATGCATACATTAAGCGTCAATCTTAACTTCAACGTAAAACATACTCTGCCCTGAATATGAGTGCGTCCTGTTTCTCTCGCGCTGAAAAGCTGTGAGAAGCTGCCTTTTGAATTAATCCCTTGGCTGCCGAATTCCAACCGTACAGGAGATCAATACGGGGATGCCAAGCTGCCTTATCTGAATAAAAGGCGTTGACTCCCTATATTTTAGGCATTTTATAGACTTCTGGCCACAACATTAGCTGGGACATATCGGATCATAAGGACCGCTCCCATTGTCTGATAATGGTTCTGCTGTTCCCACTAACACCCTTCCTGGACGATCCTTTCTTACCTTATTCCCCCATTACCACCCACTTTGCCGTTTCCCGTTGCGCCATTTATTATTTAATCACTCCTGCGATCCACTGTATCACAGACGCTCCATTTTGTCGTTTCTCGCTGCCTATATTCTCCAGCTTCTGTTTTTGTTGAAAAAAATCAATAATCTTTACCTTTTCCCCAAAACATCGGAATGATTACCCGACTGAACGTGAAAACGTGAAAATTGGCTTTATGTCTGGGTTGGTTTTACTTCCCTCCCTCCTTCCTGCCTGTCTATCACCTGTGGCTTCAACAACCGTCACAGCACCGCGTGGTCCTGAGCCCCACGCTCACTCACGCACAGCACAATTGCCTTCGGGAATGATAGAAATCCCACTTTATTCTTTTAAAAGGGAATTGCTGTCAGGCAAGTGTCATTCCATATCTGAAAGAAGGATGTGCTTGCAATCCCGGATCATTCGGTGTCTGTTTAAATAGAATGGTTGTCATTTCCGGTTCATAATTTCCCCCTTTATGACGTATTTTTCAGAATGCCGGATCATTCTGTATAGTATTAAAAGAAGTATGATTGCAGCTACGATGACCTTATTGTGAAACTGTTGTGTTTGAAGCTGCATTGACGCTGCCTGTGCCCGTGCGCATCCATATCGCAGCGCATCTATTCATTAATCGAAATATGCTCATGTTTACCTAAATCCACTCCTTGAAAAAACCTTGTCCCAAATTTCCACTCAATTTCATACACCTCATTTTCCTTTTATTCTATCTTTCTTCAATGTTGAATACCCTTGGATGTTGAGTTCCCAGTCCTGTTCATCCTGGAGCCACGTCTCCGTAATTCCAATCACATCATATTTGTGAACATCTATTTGCACAGTTAATTCATCCACCTTATTGCGGATACTCCTTGCAATAAGACACAAAGCCTTCAGGCTTGTTTTTTTAAAACCCTTTGTCCTTTTAGAATTTTGCTGTACAGTTCCCCTTTTTGTTCTTTGCCTTGGGTTTCTCTGCCCTCCACTTTTCCTCATCTCCTTTCTGTCTTTTGCTTTTGCCTCCTTTTTGTTTCCCTCTGTCTCCCTGCATTGGTTCCCATCCCCCTGCCATATTAGTTTAAATTCCTCCCCAACAGCACGAGCAAACACTCCCTCCAGGACATTGGTTCCGGTCCTGCCCAGGTGCAGACCGTCCGGTTTGTACTGGTCCCACCTCCCCCAGAACCGGTTCCAATGCCCCAGGAATTTAAATCCCTCCCTGCTACACCACTGCTCAAGCCACGTATTCATCTGCGCTATCCTGCGATTCGTACTCTGACTATCACGTGGCACTGGTAGCAATCCCGAGATTACTACTTTTGAGGTCCTACTTTTAATTTAGCTCCTAGCTCCTTAAATTCGTTTCGTAGGACCTCATTCCTTTTTTTACCCATGTCGTTGGTACCAATGTGCACCACGACAACTGGCTCATCTCGCTCCCTTTGTAGAATGTCCTGCACCCGCTCCGAGACATCCTTGAACCTTGCACGAGGGAGGCAACATACCATCCTGGAGTCTCGGTTGCGGCGCAGAAACGCCTATCTATTCCCTTTACAATTGATTCGCCTATCACTATCGCTCATCCACTCTTTTTCCTGCCCTCCTGTGCAACAGAGGCAGCCACGGTGCATCTGTTTTGCAGGGGGATGACCACAGGGGACTCCTGCACTACCTTCCCTGCTCTAATCTACCTGCTGATCTTCCATTCCCTCGCTGGCTGTGGACCCTTCTCCTGCGGTAAGACCAACTCGCTACACGTGATACTCACGTCATTCTCAGCATCGTGGATGCTCCAGAGTGAATCCACTCGCAGATCCAACTCCGCAACACGGACCGTCAGGAGCTTGAGGTGGATACACCTCCTGCAGATATAGTCGTCAGGGACACTGGTGTCGTCCCTGAGTTCCCACATGGTACAGGAGGAGCATAACACCCGACCGAGCTCTCCTGCCATGACTTAAACCTTACATACATTTAAATTGGCAACAACAATGTTAAACGTTACTCACTGTTATAGAAGAGAAAAAAGAAAAGAGAAAAATTACTCACCAATCACTCACCCTCTTGGCTGTGATGTCACCTTTTGATTTCTTTCTACTTCTTTTTTGCCTTCTCTCCCCGCTGTAGCAGCACACGTACGCCTCTCGAATGCCGCCGCCTCTCGCTGCCGCTGAGCCTTTATAGGCCTCACCAACGCCAGGAACTCCCACCTTTCGGACTGCCGCCGCCTCTCGCTGCCGCTGAGCCATTATAGGCCTCACCAACGCCAGGAACTCCCGCCTCTCGGACTGCCGCCGCCTCTCGCTGCCGCTGAGCCTTTATGGGCCTCACCAACGCCAGGAACGCACGCCTCTCGGACTGCCGCCGCCTCTCGCTGCCGCTGAGCCTTTATAGACCACACCAACGCCAGGAACTCCCGCCTCTCGGACAAACTAAACCCGTGTTTGGTTCCGGCCAATACTTGATCAGTATATCTTCATTTCTGCATGCATGAGCTCACCTCCATTGGGATAAGCATACATTCGGCGTCCATCTCCACTTCAACGTGAAACAGACTCCACCCTGAATATGAGGGCGTCCTGTTTCTCCCGTGCCGAAAGGATGTGAGAAGCTGGCTTTTGAATTAGTCCCTTGGCTGCCGAATTCAAACCGTGCAGGAAATCAATCCGGGGTGGCCAAGCTGCCTGGTCTGATTAAAAGGCGTTCACACCCTATATTTCAGGCATGTTATAGTCTTCTGGCAATACATTAGGTTCAGCGTTTCGGATCATAAGCACTGCTCCCATTGTCTGGTAATGGTTCTGCTGTTCCCACTAACACCTCCTCTATACCATTCTTTGTTACTTTTTTGCCCGCTTACCATTTTCACACCAGCAGAGATTAACTCGAACCTGGGAAAATGTAACTGACAATATTAGTCATTTGACCCACTTTGCCTTTTCGCATTGTGCCATTTATTATTCCATCACTCCTACGCTCCACTGTATCACAGACATTCCCTTTTGTCCTTCCTCGCTGCCTATTTTTTTCCAGGCGCTATTTTTGTTGAAAAAATCTGTAAACTTTACATTTTTCCTAAAATATTGGAATGATCATCTGACTGAACGTTAACCCGGGATCTTCATCCAACGAATTTGCCTTCAAGAATGACAGAAATCCCACTTTATTCTTTTAAAAGCGAACTGTGTCAGTCAAGGGTCATTCTACATTTTTGTAATAGGGATGTGCTTGCTGTTCAGGATCATTCGGTGTCTGCTTAAACGGGATGGTTTCAGTTCCGGCTCATAATTTGCCCCTTCATGAAGTGTTTTCTCATAATCCGGATCATTCAGTACAGTTTTAAAAGGAGTGTGATTTCAGTTGCGATGACCGAATTGTTAAACTGTTGTGTTTCAAGCTACATTGACGTTGCCTGTGCCCGTGCGCATCCATATCGCAGCGCATCTATTCATTACTCGAAATATGCTCATGTTTTCCGACATCCATTCCTTGAAATAACCCTTATCCCAAATTTGCTCTCAAAGAAAAAACAACAAATTTTGAGCTAATGGCAGCGGCCGCGTGGCATTATGGACAAGGCGTCTGACTTCGATTGTAGCAACGATGTTATCAGAATATTACAGGTTGGAGTCCTACCGCAGTCAACTAACTCGAAGCGTGAAATGTTATGTTTTTGTATTGATTCTGCCTCAAAATCAACCATCTCGGACAATCATTCACCTGATGTGATGGAAGGTTGTTTGCTTTAAGAATCTAATGGCACATTTTCATCACTGTCCCTCTGGTTGCACGGGCAGAACAGGCGGTGAAGAAGACTTCCTTGCACATTATTTCTATTTAGATGCAAAAAGTAGTGGATGGATGTCTGATGTTGCTGTAAATAGGAGACGAGGTGTCCGAAAGATTCAGGCGATGGACTGCTGATCCAGTGTGCTCCTACTCTCGTCGTTATTGTGTTAAAAATTTGATCCCTCTGTTTTTTTTTGTCAATCACATTTAATCTCATTGCCAAATTCACTTCTTACTTACCAGGATGCAGCTCTTTGGTAATGTAATGTCTCAAATTAATAATATATTCATCAAAGGGAAAACATTTGCAGGACTATGGATAGGGGTACACATTCGATAGGTCTCTGAGAGTCAGCACAGGCACGATGGGCTGAATAGTAAACTACCGTCAGAATTTGAGAACTACGCTTCTCATTGTCGGTGGTTCGTTGGTCTAGGAGTATGATTCTCGCTTTGGGATTTTCACAATTGAAATGCGAGAGGTCCCAGGTTCAAAGCCCGGATGAGCCCTTCCAACTTTTAGTCAAAGAACCGTTTCTGAGCAGGTCGACATGTGTGTCAACGGACATATTTCAAATTAAAACGTGTAATTTCGCTCCGTTGTTCCCACAGCGTCCAAATCATGGAGTTTCCCAGGAGCAAAGTGAAACTCACCGAACTGAGTAAAGTTAAAGTATCTCAGATGTGCACGGCTCTTTCTCTGATTGGACAACCTAAACCCGTGTTTGGTTCTGGCCAATACTTGATCAGTATATCTTCATTTCTGCATGCATGAGCTCACCTCCATTGGGATAAGCAGACATTCGGCGTCCATATCCACTTCACCGTGAAACAGACTCCACCCTGAATATGAGGGCGTCCTGTTTCTCTTGTGCCGAAAGGATGTGAGAAGCTGGCTTTTGAATTAGTCCCTTGGCTGCCTAATTCAAACCGTACAGGAAATAAATCCGGGGTGGCCAAGTTGCCTGGTCTTATTAAAAGGCGTTCGCACCCTATATTTCAGGCATGTTATAGTCTTCTGGCCTCAACATTAGGTTCAGCGTATCGGATCTTAAGCACCGCTCCCATTGTCTGGTAATGGTTCTGCTGTTCCCACTA
The DNA here is from genome assembly GCF_044704955.1 of Pristiophorus japonicus. Lineage (NCBI taxonomy): Eukaryota > Metazoa > Chordata > Chondrichthyes > Pristiophoridae > Pristiophorus > Pristiophorus japonicus. Next base: position 1,167,843 of record NW_027254857.1, on the reverse strand, counting down.
ACACCTCCTCTATACCATTCTTTGTTAATTTTTTGCCCGCTTACCATTTTCACACCAGCAGAGAGTAATTAGACCCTGGGAAAATGTAACTGACAATATTAATCATTTGACCCACTTTGCCTTTTCGCATTGTGCCATTTATTATTCAATCACTCCTACGCTCCACTGTATCACAGACATTCCCTTTGATCCTTCCTCGCAGCCTATTTTTTTCCAGGCCCTATTTCTGATTGAACGTAAACCCGGGATCTTCATCCACAGAATCTGCACGGCCTGCTGATTTTACAGAATTCTATGTTTTTGTTCATTCTGTTTCCGTATGCCTTTTAAGATGATATGCTGATGTCCGGGGTCATTTTCTGTCTCTCTAAAATGCTGTACGATCAGTCCCGGATTATTCTGTGTCTGTTTAAATGGGATGTCATGTATGTCACGGATTTAAAATTCAGATTTCAAAAACTGCCTTTGGAGAGTGCAGGAATTTTAATTTGTTTGTGTGTTTGTGTAAGCGAGAGAGTGCGTGCAAACGTTTTGCGCGATCTTACTGTGCATTTCATGTCATGTGAGAAAAATGCATTACATGCAACTTGAAGCCATACTGATTTGATAGAACATGCATTCAAGGACTGCCTGACAGGAGAAGAGTCTGTTCTGGGATTTTGCTATTCCACATCTGAAAGAAGGCAAATGACATAAGTTAGAAACATAGCGATTTTAGCGAGAGCTTGCGTATGGACTGTGTGACATGATGACCTCCTTCCCCCTTATTTTCAAATCCAAATCAAATCAAGACAAGACAACACATGACTGACTGACTTAACTTGTTTATACATATATGTATATATATTTAGATACAAATATTTATATATATCTATATATATATATACATTCCCTACTTTTTAACTTTCACAATAAATGTACTTTTTCTGTTCTGCCTGCACAGGGCTCTATTACATTTGATGTCTTTCACAGGACATGCAGCTGCTGTCAGATCCAACAGAAAGGCACTCGCGACATTATAAGATCGCCTTTGTTGCCCACATCTTTCCTCGTGGCTTGTCTTACACCATGGGCTTACTGTGTTTGGGTATTTACGGACTGCACGCACTGATTTCCAGTGGAGTTCATGCAGTCACACAGCCTTCGTTCAATCAAAAATATATAGATTATGAAAAAATTATTCATTTATTTAAATCAAATCAAATTCAATTTTAGGGCAATATAATTGTAAATTTACTTATTTTCTTATTATGTTAAATATATATATATTTCAAATTGTCTTTTTGCCTGGGTTGGTTTTACTTCCCGCCCTCCTTCCTGCCTGTCTATCACCTGTGGCTTCAACAACCGTCCCAGCCCCACGTGGTCCAGAGCCCCACGCTCACTCACGCACAGCACAATTGCCTTCAAGAATGATAGAAATCCCACTTTATTCTTTTAAAAAGGAACTGCTGTCAGTCAAGGATCATTCTACATCTTTGTAATAGGGATGTGCGTGCAGTCCCGGATCATTCTTTTTAAACGGGATGGTTGTCAGTTCCGGTTCACAATTTGCCCCTTTAAGACGTATTTTCTCATAATCCGGATCATCCTGTATAGTTTTAAAAGGAGAGTGATTTCAGCTGCGATAACCGAATTGTTAAACTGTTTTGTTTCGAACTACATTGACGTTGCCTGTGCCGGTGCGCACCCATATCGCAGCGCATCGATTCATTACTCGTAATATGCTCATGTTTTACAAAATCCACACCTTCACCAAACCATTGTCCGAAATTTGCTCTCAATATAAAGAACAACAAATTTTATGCCGATTGCAGCGGCCGCGTGGCCTAATGTATAAGGAGTCTGACTTCGATTATAACTGTGAAGTTATCAGAAGTTTGCAGGTTTGAGTCCTGCCGTGGTCAACTAGCTCGCAGCCTGAAATTTTATATTCTTTGTTTTGAATCTGCCTCAAAACCAACCATCTCGCACAGTCACTCACCTGAAGTAAAGGCAGGCTGTTTGCTTTAAGAAGCTAATGACACATTTTCATCACTGTCGATCTGGTTGCACAGGCAGAACAAGCGGTGAAGTCGACTCTATTTCTGTTTGGATGCAATAATTAGCGGGTGGATGTCTGACGTTGCTGTAAATAGGAGACGAGGTGGCCGAGCGGTCAGGCGATGGACTGCTGATCCAGTGTGCTCCCACCCTCGTCGTTATTGTGTTCAACATTTGAACTCTCATTTTTTTTTCTCAATCACTTTTAACCTCATTGCCAAATTCGCCTTTTACTGACAAGGATGCAGCGCATTGGTAATGTAATATCTGAAAATAATCATATATTCATCAAAGGGAAAACATTAGCAGGACTATAGAGAGGGGGACTCATTAGATAAGTCTCTGAGAGTCAGCACAGGCACGATGGGCCGAATAGTACACAACCATCAGAATCTGAGAACTACGCTCCTTACTGTCGGCAGCTCGTTCTTCTTGGTCTGTGATTTTCGCTTACGGATTTTCATAATTGAAATGCGAGATGTCCCGGGTTCAAATCCCGAATGATCTGTTCCAACATTTTGTCAAATAACTGCTTCTCAGCCTGTCGACATGTGAGAAAACAGACATATTCCACATTAAAACGTGTGATTTCGCTCCGTTGTTCCCACAGCATCCAAATCCTGGAATTTCCCAGGAGCAAAGTGAAACTTACCTAATTGAGTAAAGTGAAAGTATCTCAGATATAATCAGATCTGTGTATCATTGGACAACCTAAACCCGTGTTTGATTCCGGCCAATACTTGATCAGTATATCTTCATTTCTGCAAGCATGAGCTCACCTCCATTGGGATAAGCATACATTCGGCGTCAATCTCCACTTCAACGTGAAACAGCCTCTGCCCTGAATATGAGTGCGTCCTATTTCTCTGGCGCCGAAAAGATGTGAAAAGCTGGCTTTTCAATTAATCTCTTGGCTGCCGAATTCAAACCGTACAGGAAATCAATCCGGGGTGGCCAAACTGCCTGATGTGATTAAAAGGCATTCACACCCTATATTCCAGGCATGTTATAGTCTTCTGGCCTCAACATTAGGTTCAACGTATCGGATCATAAGCACCGCTCCCATTGTCTGGTAAAGGTTCTGCTGTTCCCACTAACACCTCCTCTGGACCATCCTTTGTTACCTTATTGCCCGCTTACCACCCACTGTGCATTTTCGCATTATGCCATTTATTATTTAATCACTCCTACGCCCCACTGTATCACATACATTCTCTTTTGTCCTTCCTCGCTGCCTATTTTTTTCCAGGCTCTATTTTTGTTGAAACAAATGTGTAAACTTTACATTTTTCCTAAAATATCAGAATGATCATCTGACTGAACGTGAACCCGCGATCTTCATCCACAGAATCTGCACGACCTGTTACCTTTAAAGAATTATCTGTTTTTGTTCAATCTGTTTTCGTATCCCTTTTAATGTGATGTGCTGATGACCAGAGTCTTTTTCTGTCTCTCTAAAATGGTGTGCCATCATTCCCGAATCGTTCTGTGTCTGTTTAAATGGGATGTGCTGTCTGTCACGGGTTTCTAATTTCAAATTTAGAGGGTGCAGGAATTTTAGTCTTTTTGTGTGTTTGTGTAAGGGAGAGAGTGCGTGCAAACGTGTTGCGCGATCTTACAGTGCATTTCATGTCATGTGAGAAAAAAGGCATTAGATGCAACTTGAAGCCATACAGATTTGATTGAACACGCATTCAAGGACTGCCTGACAGGAGAAGAATCTGCTGTGGGATTTTGCTATTGCACATCTGAAAGTAGGCAAATTACATAACGTAGCCAAGTTTGCTGACGATACAAAGATGGGAGGAAAAGCAATCTGTGAGGAGGACTCAAAAAATCTGCAAAAGTACAAAGGCAGGCTCATTGAGTGGGCACAAATTTGGCAGATAGAGTATAATGTTTCAAAGTGTGAGATCATGCAATTTTGCAGAAAATTCAGGAGCAAATTATTATTTAAAAGGAGAAAGATTGCAAAGTGATGCAGTACAGCGGTAACTGAAGGTATTGCTTGAAACACAAAAGGATAGCATGCAAGTGCAGCAATTGATCAGGTAGGCCAATGGTATCTTGGCCCTTATTGCAAAGGGGATGGAGTATAAAAGCAGGGAAGTCTTGCTACAGCGATATAAGTTATGGGTGAGGCCACAGCAGGAATACTGCGTGCAGTTTTGTTTTCCATATTAACGAAAGGATATACTTGCTTTGGAGGCAGTTCAGAGCAACTTCACTGGGTTGATTCCGGGGATGAGGAGGTTGACTTATGAGGAAAGGTTGAGCTGGCTGGGCCTCTACTCTTTGGAATTCAGAAGAATGAGAGGTGATCTTATTGATAAGTATAAAATTATGAGGGAGCTTGATAAAGTGAATGCAGAGAGGATCTTTCTACTGATGGGAGAGACTGGAACTCGAGGGCAATGATCTTAGAATAAGGGGCCACCCATTTAAAACAGAGATTAGCACTGTTCGGATATAAATCCAGCCTCTCCCTTTAAAATGAAGGGAACACAAAATAACAAGAAATTGCCATAACCCAGGATTGAACCATGTACTTTGAAATTTCCAGTCTACTGCTCTCCAACTGAGCTATTACAGCCCGACAGCAGCCATACGAAAACTTTCTCACACATTTCTGAAAGAAAATCTAACCCCGGGAGGAATTGTCCCGCTCACTCCATCCTCAGTTCAGGGCATTGGGTCACAAACAAATCTCGGATCTCAGCTTGTGTTACTGTAATGTAAAATTATAATGAAAATCTCTATGCTCAGGTTAAGTTATCACTGCCTATAGCGCAGGAACTCTCTGATTACAGTCTTGTACACTTTTGTAAGTTCAAAATGATGCATGTGTCCACACTGGCAATGAATTGCCTGATAGCCGTGCTGTGATGAGCTAGGTTTTTTTAGGGTGATGCAGCGCCAGAACGTACATGGAAGACTAATGTTAATTGTGAATGTTCTCACACTGCAGTTAAATGTTGGTAAAACTTACAATGTTAACCAGCAATGTTGAGAGAGGTCGAGTTGTTTACTGCTGAACTTAAAACATTAGTGGGGGAATGATTTTGTATCGCTGCAACGAATGATGCGCTGCTGATGTTAGGGGCAGCAGCAGCGTGGTGAGCTGCAAGTTTGTTCAGGAGCACCCACAGTGCGGCTAGGCATCCACTGAAATCTATTTCATTCTGTCCTTTTCTCTGGATTTTTCACTCTTCGAGCGGGTGAACATTTGATCTGTTTTTTCCGTCTCGAGGACAGAGCTGTTCTGTCTGTCTATTCCTGCGTATGACCATTTACGGGACCAGGCTACTGCTTCACCTTTTATCAGCATCCCAGCAACAAAAATAAACAGAAGGTTTGCCTCTCTGCCCCAGCGGCAAACAAGAAATGGATGTTATTCCAAATAATTCCCAACCCTTGCGATTCAGTGTGGATTCGTTTTATTTTGAAAGATTGGATTTTAAATGTTTGGAAGAATCGAAAAAAATATGAGAAATACTTGAGGGGGATATCGGCGTTATTAGCACCAACTGAGCTAACCAGCCACAAAGTGCGTTAAAGATCAATGCCAGCCCAACCTGAGGGGATTGTGTTTCCGGCTCACACTGGGTGACCGATTTACTGCAAAAACATTGAACACATGACATCGCTTAAACATTGTTCACTGTTCATATATAAATCTGGGCAGGCTGTAAATAAGAAGTAACAGAAAAACAGCGCATGATTCTAACAATTCATTATAGAAATTACTGTCATGCAAGCGCTGAGCAGCCCATCTCTCAAGCATTGTCCAGATATAAAACCAGCTTCTCCCCATAGAATGAAAGGAAAACAAAATAACCAGCAATTGCCGAAACCCGGGACCATTAAATCATCAGTCTAACGTTCTCCTAACTGAGCTTTTTCGGCCCGACAGCAAATGAAGCAAATCTTTCTCACAGCTTTTTGAAAGAAAAGCTAACTCCAGGAGGAATTGCCCCGCCCACTCAGTTCTCACTTCGGGGCAATGGGTCCCAAACAGATCTCGGAGTTCAGGTTGTGCTAATGTAATATATAATGATAATGAAAATCTTAATGCTCAGGATAAGTTATCAGTGCCCATAGGCCAGGCATAATCTGATTCCAATCTTGCACACGTTGCTAAGTTTACAATGTTGAAGTTTCCATACTGGCAGTGTATTGACAGATAGCCGTGATGTGATAAGCAAGGGTGATGTGGTGCAAAAAGGTACACTGAAGACTAATGATGGACATGACTGGCAACATTTACTGTGTCAATCAGCAATTGCAGTGTCAGTTGTTAAGAGAGGTCCAATCATTGACTGCTGACTTTAAAACAGCAGGCACAGAAGTATATGTTGTATAACTGCAACAAATGATGCGCTGCTGATGATTGGAGCAGCAGCAGTATGGTGAGCTGTAAATTTGTTCAGGAGTACCACTGTAAAGAGCCGAAAATACACTGTTCTCTGAATCAAACCGAGGCTGCAGCGGTAAAAGCACCAAATCCTCACCATTAGTCCAACGGGGAAGCTACTGCAAATATCTTTGCCAGCAAACAGTCTGCTATTTATGCACGCCTACAATGTTATGATGCTATGTTATGATGTAATGTTATGATGTACTGTAACACTGAATGTACCTTGACCCTGTACACACCTTACCTGTACACCAGAGGCTGCTGCTGCTGGAGACCTAAGGGTCACCTGCACACTGCAGGTAACGCTGTATAAAAGGGAGCTCACCACTTGGTGTCATCACTCTAGGTGCTGCAATAAAGGACTACAGTCTTCACAGTTTAAGTATCATGACGCTGCCTCGTGGAGTCATTAACAGAATGTCTACCTACACAATAACTGGCGACGAGGGTCACGAACTACACGCACAACATTTCGAATGTCAGCAACTGGCAACTATTCACCGATGAGGAAGATATGGACGCCTTCGTGGAAGGTTAAAGCACTTCTTCATAGTCAACGACCTGGATGGGGACACGCCGGCTACACTGCCGCACAAGCACAGGGCCGTCCTGCTTAGTAGTTGTGGGCCCACTATCCATGGCCTTGTCAGGGACTTGCAAGCCCCAGCGAAGACAACAACCAAGTGCTATGGGGAACTTTTAAGTTTAATACAGAGTAACTAAAACGCAAATACAGCATCCCCACAGCCAGGCACCGGTTCTACACTCACTGTCGACCCGAAGGCCAGGAAATTGCTAAGTATGCTGCAGATTTAAGAAGATCACCATGTGATTTTGGCGACCACCTTAACGAAGCACTGAGGGAATTATTTTCAGTGGAATCGGCCAGAAGGGCCTCCTCCACAAACTGCTCTCTGTGGATATCACAGTCACCCAGCAGAATGCAATTAATTTGAGCCCGGCCTACGTGATTTCAGTCGGCGACTCCAAGCGAATAATGACCCACACCCAGAACTCTAAACGAACGAATACAGTGAACCGAATGGCTACTTCTAAATTCAGAATTACTGCACCGAGTCCCACAGCCCTGAGTCCACCACATGGGGCAAATCGGCTTGTCCCATGCTGGCGCTGTGGAGGAAACCACAGGGCCCAGCAGTGCCGCTATAAAGACTATAGATGCAAAGGCTGCAAAGCGAAAGGGCACCTTCAGAGAATCTACAGAAAAAGCTTCACTCAGCACGTCGCTGAAGAATTGTCTGATCACCTGGGCTCCGACATAGATGAAGATGAAGCTGCTCAACCCCAAGAAAAAAAGTGTGGAATTTATACCTCCTCCAATGAAAGTTCCCCATGGAAGATGGAAGATGGAACAGGGGCGAGCCAGTCTTGATGAACCAGCCGACATTTGAAAAACGTTGGATCAATCCCGTCTCCTGTCCAAGCGAAGCTGCTCACCTACACCAAAGGCAAACCACAGTCGTTGGCAGCGGGGATGTCCAGGTCTCCCAGGGCGGTGTGACCCCCTGTCGATCACTGCCATCGATGGTCCAACACTGCTGGGATGAAGTTGGATGAAGCAGGTCCAGGGAAGAAGTTGGATGAAGCAGGTCCAAGTCAGTCGAAGTGATGACGGCCTCCGGCCTCCAGCAATCCACATACCATTCAGTCCAGAACTTGGATCCATGGCTGCACCTAGAAATCCTACCGTCCAGCTCTACTGAGAGGCGACAACTTCACAACACCATGGCGAGATCACCAGAACCAAACGTCCAGACTTCACCTTCCGGGCCGTGGGAGAACTCCAAATTAAGCAAATCGTCGGGAAAAGTGGATTCCCGGCGTCTGTGGCTAGACCTGAGAAGGAGAGATCATCACAGCCTAACTGGAGGAGAGCGAGATGATGGCAGCCACACTACGAGGCGAAGAACCTAAAATCTAAATGGGCACGATCAGACCACGCGGGGCAGCGTTGGAGGAGCGATACGTGGCAACGTGCGGCGAAGTGGATTGGAAGGCCCCCTTAAAGGAGACCGGTAACCGAAAGAATTTAAATGGACAGTTCCACTGTAAAGATGACAATGACTTTAAAAATACAGTTAGCAAATGCAGGTATGATAATGTAACGTTGAATTGTGATGCCGGAGTAACTGATGGGAAAATGTAATGAATGCTTCTGTAAGTGATGTTTAGAACAAGTTTGTAACGCTTAATGATGATGATAGAAATTTAAAAATGCCAAATGCAACCATGTATGGAGAGACCAAGATACAAGAAATTGATGTAAATGCTGTAAGTGACAATTTAATGAGAGAAAGCAGTTTAGATTGGACTCTGTATGATTGGAGCCAATGTGTCATGTATACAAGAAGTATACTGTTAAAGGACACCGGGTTCAACAGGGACAATGTTTATGCCAGAGGATTCCGCCAGTGGGAGACCCCCCAGGTCCAGCGAGCTACCTGACCATGTAGCCTGGACTTTTGGGACAAATGTGATGCCCCAGGAAGGGCTCACACACACACAGTGGGTACAGACCCACTGCAGGGACATGGACAGCGGTCAATGGGCAGCACAGCAACCAATACTGGCAACCTGCCCCAGATCGGCCCTACACCCGCTGGCAACCAGGGCCAACACCAGGAGCAAGAGGGCAGTACCCTCCAGCTTTTCTGACAGACGCTGGAATGACCAGACTTTCATCACAAACGGATGACAAGGAGTCCACACAGCCGTGTGGCCCTGCCCACCACCATCACTATCTATCATCATCGCCAGTCCCTCGAATCCAGGATGACTTGCTTCCAGGTCAAAAAGTTCACAGGTGTTTCATTGAAGCACCTAAAATTTCAGATTCTAACTAAACCTTGAAATGTGGACGATGCCTGTGCGTGGATTTTTTTTTACGTGTGGTGGCCCTTGCACAACAGTCACAACACGGGCTTGACAGAGCTCGATCTTTGTCCAGTGGCAAGGGTTAACGAAGACTAACTGGAGACCAGCTCTGCTGCACGGACCTAGTGCGCACACAAATAACAGTGTGGACTAGCCCGTGCTGCTCCTGGGCCCTCGCCTCTTCTGGGCCCTAAACTCGTGCCTCTCCTGGGCCCCGATCATGTCGCTCTGCAATCTCTCGCCGCTCCTTCGCCCCGACCTCGCCGGTTCTGCAGTAACTGCCAATGCTCCAATCACCGACCTGGACATTGGTGACGTCACCCTGCACTCAGCCTGCTTCGTCAGGCCTCCACACTGCTCCTTCCATTCCCCGGCCTGGTCCGCTGGTGCTCTCAGGCCGGGGGCCACTCAGCCTACTGCGGCAGGCCTCCACGTTGCTCCTTCCGCTCCCTGGCCTGCTCCGATGGTGCTCGCAGGCTGCGGGCCGCTCATCCTGCATTAATTCATTGCAGTCCGCACAACATGCACCCTTGCTGTTTATCCCTGCCCACCACTAAACAATTATCCACTCTACAGAGTATGTCCCCTACCCACTGCTGCACTGGCAGCCCCACTGAGAGAACCCACAAAAGTGACACCCACATGGTCTGTGTGTAAAGGGGGAAATATATGATCCAGCTTCATGCACAGGAATCACATCTGGCACCAACACAGCCCTCACCAAAAGCTCCCAGAGCCCACTACTGATCACGTACACAGGCCATGGCAATAAGGACTTGAAAAATGCTTAGGGGGGAGTATTGTTATGTATGCATGCCTACAATGTTATGATGTACTGTAACACTGAATGTATGAGGCCAGCCTCAGGCACAGCGATCATACCTGACACCCACACAGCCCTCATCAAAAGCTCCCAAATCCCACGACTGATCACGTCACCACCTTCACCCTGGACAGACCTTACCTGTACACAAGAGGGTGCTGCTGCTGGAGACCTAATGGTCACCAGCACACTGCAGGTAACCCAGTACCAAAGGGAGCTCACCTCTTGGTGTCCTCACTCTAGGAGCTGCAATAAACGACTGCAGTCTTCACAGTTTAAGTACCATACTCTTGCCTCGTGGAGTCATTAAAAGAGTGCCTACATACAATACAGACCAACGCTCTTTCCTCCCTGCTCCTTCGAAATTCACATCACATTCATGCCACGTTAAACTGTTTGTAGCAAATGGCATTTTTGTTGATACAACGAAAGACACGTCCGCACAACCACAGTATTAAATGCGGGTAGGCATTCACTGAAATCTATTTCTGCCTGTCCTTTTCTCGGGGGTTTGTTCACTCTCGGTGCTGGGTGAACATTTCATTTGATGTATTTGTCCTGAACTGTAGCCATTTGACCATCTCTGGGGGAGAGAAGCGTTCTGTGTAACCGTTCCTGCTTTTGACCATGAACAGGAATAGGCCGCCAGTACATCGTTTATCAGCAGAACAAGAAATAGAAATAGACAGAAACATGTGCCTCACCGCCACAGCGGCAAAGAAGCAATGGATGTTATTCCAAATAATTCGCAATCCTTGGGATTCTGTATGGATTTGTTTCATTATAAATATTGGATGAAATTTTATGAAAAACCGGAAAAAATTATGAACAGCATTCGAACAGGGACCAAAGCCATTCTTGGCACTAATAGCCCCATGCTCAAACCAACAGAGCTAATCGGCCACACCATGTGAGGGGTTTCCGGTACTCATTGGCTGATAGATTTACTGCACAAACATTGAACGCGTACACATTGTTCACTGTTCATATACAAAACTGGGTAGAGTGTAAATAGAAAGTAACAGAAAAAGAGCGCTGAATCTAACAGAATTCATTTTGAAAATTATCGCACAACCGCTGAACAGCCTGTCCCTCAAGCATTGTCAACATATAAAATCAGCCTCTCCCCTTAAATTTTAAGAGAACACAAAATAACCAGAAATTGCCGAAACCCAAGATGTGGGTCCTGCCAGGGACCTTTAGATCTTCAGCCAAACGCTCTCCCAACTGAGTTTTTCGATCCGAAAGCAAATGAAGCAAAACTTTCTCACACTTTTTTTAAAGAAAATCTAACCCGGGAGGAATTGCCCCGCCCACTCAGGCCTCACTTGGGGGCAATGAATCCCAAACTGTGCTCGGAGCTCAGGTTGTGTTAATGTAATGTATAATGAAAATGAAAATCATAACGTTCAGGTTAAGTTATCATTGCCCACGGCCCAGGCACTCTCTGACACGTTGCTAAGTTCAAAATGTGTATTTTTCCACACTGGCAATGAATTGACTGATTGTCGTGCTGTGAGCAGCTAGGTTTGTTAGGGTGATGCCGCGCCAGAACGTACATGGAAGCCGAATGATAATTGTGATTGTTCTCACACTGCAGTTAAATGTTGGCAAAACATACAGTGATTCTAGTTCCATATGTTACTTAATGGTCTGCTGAAGTGTTCATAAAGATGCAAAGCTCACCATGCTACATCTCAGTTTTGAAGACACAGTGAAATATGCTGGTGTGTTTATTCAAATTTCAGAATATAAAATTTTAGTAAAATTCCCTGTTCTTTTGATGGCACTGATGGGTTGTGAAAGGGACATGGGTCGAAGTCACACTGAGCCACACTGAATGCGAGCCAAGGTGAAATTATAACAGGTTCAGTCCTTAGCAATGAGATGCTGAAGAGAGTTAAGAGTCGTGAAACAAGGAGAGAGTTAACGATACTGATGTTGAATCTCCTTTAGATCAATGCTCCATGAAGTCTCTGCTGGGGAATTCAGATCTGGGAAATCGCCAGTGAAACTTAAACATAGACATACAGTGAGCCAATGTGCAATACAGGAAGGGCCAGGCCAAATGAATATCTTAATGTTCAGGATAAGCCCATGGCCCAGGCATTCTCTGATCACAGTGTTGCACAAGTTACTAAGATTAAAATGTTGAATTTTTCCACACTGGCAATGCATTGATTAATAGCGGGGCTGTGATAAGCGAGAGTGATGTGGTGCAAAAAGGTACATGGAAGACTAATGATAGCCATGATTAGAAACATTTACAGCATTGATCAGCAATTCTAGTTCCATTTGTTGAGAGAGATCAAGTCATTTACTGCTGACTTTGAAATAGCAAGCACAGAAGTATTTTGTATTGTTGCAATGAATGATGCGGTGCTGAAGGTTGGGGCAGCAGAACTGTGGTGAGCTGCAAATTTGTTCAGGAGCAGCCGTTTATCTTATCGTTCAAACAGCCCAAAATACACTGTTCCCTGACCGGGAAGCTAACCCTGAGCACGAACAGTGAAAGTGCAAATCCTAGCCACTAGACCACCTGGGAAGCTGCTGCAAATGACTTTGCCAGCAAGCAGACCAACGCAGTCTTTCCTCCTTGCTCCTTCGAAATTCAGATCACATTCGTGCCAGGTCAAACCGTTCGTAGCGAATGGCATTTTTGCTGAGAACACGAAAGGCTTGTCCGCACAACCACAGCATTAAGTGCGGGTAGGCATCCACTGAAATCTATTTCATTCTGTCCTTTTCTCTGGTTGTTCACTCTCGGTGACGGGTGAACATTTCATTTGGTGTCCTGAACTGAAGCCTTTTGCTCATCTCGGGGGACAGAACCCATCTTTCTGTCCATTCCTGCTTATGACCATTTACAGGAACAGGCCGCCAGTTTATTGTTTATCAGTCGACCAAGAAACACAAATAAACAGAAAAATGTGTCTCTCCACCCGAACGGCAAAGAAGCAATGGCTGTTATTCAAAATAATTCCCAACCCTTGGGATACTGTATAAATTTGATTCATTATAAAGATTGGATTATAAATGTTATAAAAAACCGAAAAAAATATCAATTGCATTCAAATGAACCATACAGGATTCGAAGCAACAACTTTCACGTTATGAACATCATGCTCTAAACAACTCAGCTGACTGACTACAAAGTACACAGAAGGTTCGTGCTTCCGGCTCGACACTGGGTGACAGAGTTACGACACAATCATTGAACACATCACATCGCTTAAACATTTTTCACTATTCATATTCAAAACTGGGCATTGTGTAAATAGAAAGTAACAGAAAAAGAACACTGCATCTAACAAAATTCATTTTGAAAATTATCATGGATCCGCTGAACAGCCCTTCCCACAAGCACTGTCCGCATAGAAAACCAGCCTCTCCCCTTAAACAAAGTAATCAAAAATTGCCAATACCCATAATTAAACGAGATACTGTTTAAGTTTTAAAGCGAACGCCAACCAAACTGAGCTATATCGGTCCTCCAGGAAGTGAACCAGAACTTCCTCACACCTTTTTAAAAGAAAACCTAACCCCGGAAGGAATTGTCTCGCCCACGCAGTCCTCACTTCGGGGCAATGGGTCCCAAACAGATCTCGGAGATCAGATTGTGGTAATGTAATGTATAATGATAATGAAAATCTTAACGCTCAAATTAAGTTATCACTGCCCACGGCCCAGGCACTTTCTGATTCCAGTCTTGCCCACGATGCTAAGTTCAAAATTTGCATGTTTGCACACTGGCAATGAATTACCTGATAGCTGTGCTGTGATGAGCTCGGTTTCTTAGGGTGATGCAGCGCCAGAACGTACATGGAAGACTAATGATAATTGTGATTGTTCTCACACTGCAGTTAAATGTTGGCAAAACTTACAGTGTCAATCAGCAATTCTAGTTCCATCTGTTGATTTAATGTTCTGCTGAAATGTTTATAAAGATACAAGGCTTGAACACCAGGCTAGTGTTATGAAGTGTTCATAAAGATACAAAGCTTGTACACCAGGCGAGATCTCATTGTGTTGAAGACACAGTGAATTACATCAGACACTGCATGAATTCAGAGCTGGCAAATAGCCTGCGAATCCTCAGCATGGGCACACAGTGAGCCAATGCGAAATACAGGAGGGGCCCAGGCCTGATTAATATCTTAATGCTCAGGATAAGTTATCAGTGCTCATGGCCCAAGCGCTCTCTGATTACAGTCATGCACACGTTGCTAAGTTTAAACTGTTGCATTTTTTCCCACTGGCAGTGCATTGACTGATAGCCATGTTGTGCTAAGCGAGGGTGTAACGCAAAAAGGTACATGGATGCCTGCAGATAACCATGATTGATCTGACAATTGCAGTTAAATGTTTTCAACATTTACAGTGTCAATCGGCAGTTCTAGGTCCATATGTTGAGAGAAGTCTAGTCATTTACTGCTGACCTTAAAACAACAGGCATAGAAGTGTATTTTGTATCACTGCAACGAATGATGCGCTGCTCATGGCTGGGGCAACAGCAGTGTGGTGAGCTGTAACTTGGTTCAGGGGCGGCCTATTAGCTTGTATGTGAAACAGCCCAAAATAAACTGAGCCACACTGAACCCGAGCCAAGGAGAAATTATATTAAGTAAAATTTTTAGCAGCGAGAAGCTGCATAGAGATAAGTGTCTCAAATCAAGGAGAGATTTTCTGATGCTGATGTTGAATCTCATTTATATCATACACTCCACAAAGTCTTTGCTGGGGGATTCACAGCAAAGGAATCACCTAATAAAGCAGCTTACATGTGAAACTGCAACCTCAGTCTCTGCTCCCTGTCTGTTATTGCAGGGAAGCAGCTACTGGCTCTGCCCCAGGTGCTAAGCTTGTGTGGAGAGTTTGTAGATCTCACCCGGTGTGGTACTGAGACGCACACAGACCAGGGAAAGCCCAGGCTTCATCTCCACCTGTGGTGTGTTACTCTATATCACCCAGTGTGGTACTGAGCCTCACACAGAGCAGGGAAAGCCCTGACTGATGAGGCCTATTAAAGGCACAGCAGGGAGTCCGGGGCCCAGCGTCAGCGACAGTCGGGAGCAGCGTCGAGGAGGTCCTTTGGTGAGGCCTATAAAAGGCACAGCAGGGAGTCTGCGGCCCAGCGTCGGCGGCACTCGGGAGCAGCGTCGAGGAGGTCCGTTGATGAGGCCTATAAAAGGCACAGCAGGGAGTCAGCGGCCCAGCTTCAGCCACAGTCGGGAGCAGCGTCGAGGAGGTCCTTTGATGAGGCCTATAAAAGGCACAGCACGGAGTCAGGGGCCCAGAGTCAGCGACAGTCGGGAGCAGCGTCGAGGAGGTCCGTTGGTGAGGCCTATAAAAGGCACAGCAGGGAGTCCGGGGCCCAGCGTCGGTGGCACTCGGGAGCAGCGTCGAGGAGGTCCGTTGGTGAAGCCTATAAAAGGCACAGCACGGAGTCAGGGGCCCAGCGTCAGCGACAGTCGGGAGCAGCGTCGAGGAGTTTCTTTGGTGAGGCCTATAAAAGGCACAGCAGGGAATCAGGGGCCCAGCGTCGGCGGCAGCCGGGAGCAGTGTCGAGGAGGTCCATTGGTGAGGCCCATAAAAGGCGAGCCGATGCAGCTACAGGGAGAAGGCAAAAAAGAAGTAGAAAGAAATAGAAAGGTGACGTCACAGCCAAGGGGTTAAGTGATTGGCTGGTGATTGGTGAGTAGTTTTTATTTTTCTCTACTATAACAGTGAGTAAACTTTATCATTGTTGTTGCCTATCGAAGGATAAATCATGGCAGGACAGGTCGGTCACTTGTTATGCTCCTCCTGTACCATGTGGGAACTCAGGGACGACTCCAGTGTACCAGACGACTACGAGTGCTGGAAGTGTATCCGCTTCCAGCTCCTGACAGACCGCGTTGTGGAACTGCAGCTGAGGGTGGATTCACTCTGGAGCATCCATGATGCTGAGAATGACGTGAGTAGCACGTGCAGCGAGTTGGTCTTATCGCAGGTGAATGGTCCACAGCTAGATAGGGAATGGAAGACCAGCAGGAAGAGCAGTGCAAGGAAGGTAGTGCAGGGGTCACATTTGGTCATCCCCCTGCAAAACAGATACACTGCTTTGAGCACTGTTGAGGGGGATAACTCATCAGGGGAGGGCAGCAGCAGCCAAGTTCATGGCACCGTTGCTGGCTCTGTTGCATAGGAGGGCAGGACAAAGAGTGGGAGAGTGATAGTGATAGGGGATTCTATTGTAAGGGGAATAGATAGGCGTTTCTGCGGCCACAACCGAGACTCCAGGATGGTATGTTGCCTCCCTGGTGCAAGGGTCAAGGATGTCTCAGAGAGGGTGCAGGACATTCTAAAAAGGGAGAGAGAACAGCCAGTTGTCGTGGTGCACATTGGTACCAACGACATAGGTAAATAAAGGGATGACGTCCTTCGAAACGAATTTAAGGAGCTAGGAGCTAAATTAAAAAGTAGGACCTCAAAAGTAGTAATCTCGGGATTGCTACCAGTGCCACGTGCTAGTCAGAGTAGGAATCGCAGGATCGCGCAGATGAATACGTGGCTTGAACAGTGGTGCAGCAGGGAGGGATTCAAATTACTGGGACATTGGAACCGGTTCTGAGGGAGGTGGGACCAGTACAAACCGGACGATCTGCACCTGGGCAGGACCGGAAACAATGTCCTAGGGGGAGTGTTTGCGAGAGCTGTTGGGGAGGAGTTAAACTAATATGGCAAGGGGATGGAAACCAATGCAGTGAGACATAGGGAAAAAAAAGGAGACAAAAGCAAAAGTCATAAAGGAGATGAGGAAAAGTGGAGGGCAGAGAAACCCAAGGCAAAGAACAAAAAGGGCCACTGTACAGCAAAATTCTAAAATGAGAAAGGGTGTTAAAAAAAACAAGCCTGAAGGCTTTGTGTCTTAATGCAAGGAGTATCCGTAATAAAGTGGATGAATTAACTGTGCAAATAGATGTTAACAAATATGATGTGATTGGGATTACGGAGACGTGGCTCCAGGATGATCAGGGCTGGGTACTCAACATCCAGGGGTATTCAACATTCAGGAAGGATAGAATAAAAGGAAAAGGAGCTGGGGTAGCAGTGCTGGTTAAGGAGGCAATCAATGCAATAGTTATGAAGGACATTAGCTTGGATGATGTGGAATCGATATGGGTCGAGCTGCAGAACACCAAAGGGCAAAAAACGTTAGTGGGAATTGTGTACAGACCTCCAAACAGTAATAGTGATGTTGGGGAGGGCATCAAACAGGAAATTAGGGGTGCATACAATAAGGGTGCAGCAGTTATAATGGGTGACTTTAATATGCACATAAATTGGCCGAACCAAAGTGGAAGCAATACGGTGGACGAGGATTTCCTGGAGTGCATAAGGGATGGTTTTCTAGACAAATATGTCGAGGAACCAACTCGGGGGGAGGCCATCTTAGACTGGGTGTTGTGTAATGAGAGAGGATTAATTAGCAATCTCGTTGTGCGAGGCCCTTTGGGGAAGAGTGACCATAATATGGTCGAATTCTGCATTTGGAGAATGAAACAGTTAATTCAGAGACCATGCTGCAGAATTTAAAGAAGGGTAGCTTTGAAGGTATGAGGCGTGAATTGGCTAGGATAGATTTGCGAATGATGCTAAAGGGGTTGACTGTGGATGGGCAATGGCAGACATTTAGATACCGCATGGATGAACTACAACAATTGTACATTCCTGTCTGGCGTAAAAATAAAAAAGGGAAGGTGGCTCAACCGTGGCTATCAAGGGAAATCAGGGATAGTATTAAAGCCAAGGAAGTGGCATACAAGTTGGCCAGAAATAGCAGCGAACCCGGAGACTGGGAGAAATTTAGAACTCCGCAGAGGAGGACAAAGGGTTTGATTAGGGCTGGGAAAATGGAGTACGAGAAGATGCTTGCAGGGAACATTAAGACGGATTGCAAAAGTTTCTGTAGATATGTAAAGAGAAAAAGGTTAGTAAAGACAAACGTAGGTCCCCTGCAGTCAGAATCAGTGGAAGTCATAACGGGGAACAAAGAAATGGCGGAACAATTGAACAAGTACTTTGGTTCGGAATTCACTATGGAGGACACTAACAACCTTCCAGATAAAAAAGGCGTCAGAGGATCTCGTAAGGGGGAGGAACTGAGGGAAATCCTTATTAGTCTGGAAATTGTGTTGGGAAATTGATGGGATTGAAGGCCGATAAATCCCCAGGGCCTGATGGACTGCATCCCAGAGAACTTAAGGAGGTGGCCTTGGAAATAGCGGATGCATTGACAATCATTTTCAAACATTCCATTGACTCTGGATCAGTTCCTATCGAGTGGAGGGTAGCCAATGTAACCCCACTATTTAATAATGGAGGGAGAGAGAAAACAGGGAATTATAGACCGGTCAGCCTGACATCGGTCGTGGGTAAATGATGGAATCAATTATTAAGGATGTTATAGCAGCGTATTTGTAAAGTGATGACATGATAGGTCCAAGTCAGCATGGAATTATGAAAGGGAAATCATGCTTGACAAATCTTCTTGAATTTTTTGAGGCTGTTTCCAGTCGAGTGGACAAGGGAGAACCAGTTGATGTGGTATATTTGGACTTTCAGAAGGCTTTCGACAAGGTCCCATACAGAGAATAATGTGCAAAGTTAAAGCACATGTAATTGGGGGTATTGTGCTGATATGGATTGAGAACTGGTTGTTATACAGGAAGCAAAGAGTGGGAGTAAATGCGTACTTTTCAGAATGGCAGGTGGTGACTAGTGAGGTACCACAAGGTTCTGTACTGGGGCCCCAGCTGTTTACATTGAACATTAGTGATTTAGACGAGGGGATTAAATGTAGTATCTCCAAATTTGCGTATGACACTAAGTTGGGTGGCTGTGTGAGCTGTGAGGAGGATGCTATGAGGCTGCAGAGCGAATTGGGCAGGTTAGGTGAGTGGGCAAATGCATGGCAGATGTAGGATAATGTGGATAAATGTGAGGTTATTCATTTTAGTGGTAAAAACAAAGAGACAGACTATTATCTGAATGGTGACAGATTAGGAAAAGGGGAGGTGCAACGAGACCTGGGTGTCATGGTACATCAGTCATTGAAGGTTGGCATGAAGGTACAGCAGGCGGTTAAGAAAGCAAATGGCATGTTGGTCTTCATAGGGCCTTGGTGAGGCCACACCTGGAGTATTGTGTACAGTTTTGGCCTCCTTACCTGAGGAAGGACATTCTTGCTATTGAGTGAGTGCAGCAAAGGTTCCCCAGACTGGTTCCCGGGTTGGCGGGACTGACCGATCAAGAAAGATTGGATCCACTGTGCTTGTAATCACTGGAGTTCAGAAGAATGAGAGGGGACCTCATAGAAACGTTTAAAATTCTGATGGGTTTCGGCAGGTTAAATGCAGGAAGAATGTTCCCAATGTTGGGGAAGTCCAGAACCAGGGGTCACAGTGTAAGGATAAGGGGTAAGCCATTTAGGACCGAGATGAGGAGAAACCTCTTCACCAAGAGAGTGGTGCACCTGTGGAATTCTCTAGCACAGAAAGTTGTTGACGCCAATTCACTAAATATATTCAAAAAGGAGTTAGATGTAGTCCTTACTACTAGGGGGATCAAGGGGTATGGCGAGAAAGCAGGAATGGGGTACTGAAGTTGCATGTTCATCCATGAACTCATTGAATGGCGGTGCAGGTTAGAAGGGCCAGTGGCCTACTCCTGCACCTATTTTCTATGTTTCTATGCTTCTATGTTTCTATGACTCCATCCTCACCTGTGGTATGTTACTCTGTCACCAAGTGTGCTACTGAGACCCACACAGAGCAGGGAAAGCCCAGGCTCCATCCCCACCTGTGGTTATGTTAATCTATCACCCAGTGTGGTACTGAGACCCACACAGAGCAGAATGGGTCGAGGTTCCATTACAGGCCCGTGGTTCGTTGTTGTCAGTCTGTGTGCTACTGACCCCCATATAGAGCAGAAAGAGCAGGGTCCCATGATTAGCCTGGCCTTTATAGTGTATGGTTCTCCGGGCATTCAGTGAAACAAGCACGTATATATCTGATCCTTACATTGAAGAACATGTACTGTAGCAGAAGAATTCGTGGAAAGATTCGGAACATTGTGACAAACTCAGATACCATGTTAATTGGTTGATGAACCCTTCTAATAGCTGAACGCAGGTTTTCTGTTCAATTTGTTTCATGCATTTTCTTTCACCAACCATTTGCATGTTCCCACAATGAATTCAACTTTCTTCAATTGGGATAACTGAACAGAGAGTGGACAGTTGTTAGCTTGCTCACTGTGATCTGAAGTTTTGGCTCGATAACCTCATATGTTGTAGCCAATAGTTCCGCACATCTCTGTGGTGTAATCAGGTAGCACGTTCGGTTATGAACCGACTGTTAACTGACAGGGTGATGGTTCGAGTCCACGGAGGGACTGTGCTTTCACTTACTGGTCTTCAATATCTATGAGGTTTCGCTGCAAGAAAATGGGGAGAAACTGTGCCAGATGGAATTCAAGTCGGAAAGTGTGAGGTCCTCCATCTGGATCAGAGAAAGCCATTTTGTAGCACCGATGGTGCTCGCAGGGCCATGCAGTGCTGGGACAGGCCTCCACGCTGCTCTTTCCACTCCCGAACCTGCTGCTCCGATAGCTGAGCGGCCCACAGACTGCGACCCTTTAAAGATGTCTGTGCTGGAATGCTTAAATCTCTCTCTGTCTCCACCTTCTTTAGAGCTTATCCCGAACGCATGAATGACTCTTGAGCACTTATCTCCGTTGCACACAAATTGCCAGTAATGAGACCAATCTCCCAAAAGAGTAAGATCTGCCTGACGCAGACGAGAGCCAAATACTCGCACAAATCTCGATATCATTTGCAGTTTGTGCCATCACCTACGTCCGGATCATTAATAAAATTAGTAACTAGCAACGGACCCAACAACTCCTGCGGGACCTCCAACCCAACCCAAATCCATCTGTAACAGCTTGCTGCCGATGCACTGCCAGCCCGCTCAACACCAATTCCTGCGGGACCTCACTGCTGACTGGTATCCAAACCAACCCATATCCATCTATAATAGCTTGCTGCCTAGGAACATCCAGCTCATTATATTATGACTGATACCAGGAAAAAATGGAAAAAGACTGGCTAAGGTAAATGTTCGTCCTCTAGAGGATGTGACTGGGGAACTAATAATGGGGTACAGGGAAATGGCAGAGACATTGAAGAAATATTTGGTATCGGTCCTCAGAGTAGAGGATACTAAAAACATCTCAATAGTAGATAATCAAGAAGCTATAGAGAGGGAGGAACTAAAAACAATCACTATCACTAAAGAAGTAGTATTTGGTAAAATAATGGGACTAAAGGTGGACAAGTCCCCTGGAACTAATGGTTTGCATCCTCGGGTCTTTAAAGAAGTGGCTGCAGAAATAGTGGATGCATTGGTTGTAATCTACTAAAATTCATTGGATTCTGGGGAGGTCCCAGAAGATTGGAAAACCACAAATGTAACACCCTATTTAAAAAAGAATGGAGACAGAAAATAGCCTAACTTCTGTCATTGGGAAAAAGCTGGAGACTATTATTAAGGAAGCAGTGGCAGGACATTTGGAAAAGCATAATACAGATAAGCAGAGTCAGCATGGTTTAAAGAAAGGGAAATCATGTTTGACAAATTTTCTGGAGTTCTTTGAGGAAGTAATGTGTAAGGTAGATAAGGGGGAACCAGTGGATGTGGTGTATTTGGATTTCTAGAAGGCACTCGATAAGTTGCCACATAACAGGTTACTGCACAAGATAAAAGTTCACGGGGTTGGGAGTAATATATTCTCATCGATGGAGGGTGGGCTAACTAACGGAAGACAGAGAATCAGGATAAATGGGTCAGTTTCCGGTTGTCAAATGGCAACGAGTAGGATGTCACCGGGATTATTGCTGGGGCCCCAACTATTTACAATATATATTAATGACTTGGAAGAAGGGAAGGAGTGTAATGTTTCCAAGTTTGCTGATGATACAAAGATGGGTGGGAAAGCACATTGTGTGGAGGACAGAAATAATCTGCAACGGTATGTAGACAGGCTAATTGAGTGGACACACAAATTGAGTATAATCTGGGAAAGTGTGAGGTTATCCACTTTGGCAGACAAAATAAAAATACAATTTGTTATTGAAATGGAGAAATATTACAAAATGATACAATACAAAGGGATCTAGGGGTTCTTGTGTCTGAAACACAAAAAATTAGTATGCAAGTAATGCAAGTAATTATGAAGGCAAATAAATGTTGGCCTTTATTGCAAAGGGAATGGCGTATAAAAGCAGGGAAGTCCTGCTACGATTGTACAGAGTATTGCTGAGACCACACCTGGAGCACTGCTTGCAATTTTGATCAGAGAATCGTCACCAGTTTAATTTCTGAGATGAAGGGGTTGACTTATGAAGAGAGGTTGAGCAGGTTGGGCCCTATACTCATTGGAGTTTAGAAGAATAAAGATTAACTTATTGAAATATATGATGCTGAGGGGGCACGACAAGATAGATGCAGCGAGGATGTTTCCACTCGTGGGGGAATCTAGAACTAGGGGCATAGTTTCAGAATAAGGGGTAGCCGATTTAGAACTGTGATGAGGAGAATTTTCTTCTCTCGAAATGTCGTAAATCTTTGGATTCGCTACCGCAGAGAGCTGTGGAGACTGGGTCATTGAATATATTTAAGTTGGAGATAGGAAGATTTTGAGCGATAATGTTGTGAAGGGTCATGGGGAGCGGGCAGGGAAGTGGAGCTGTGCCCAAGGTCAGATCAGCCATGATCTTATTAAATGGCAGAGTAGGTTTGAGTAGCCAATGGCCTATTGCTGCTCCTATTTCTAATGTTTTTTAAAGTGTGAAGTATAGATGCAAACATAATCAGCATAATATTTTTATCTGACCATTTTTCCATTGATTAATTTGTCAAATATCCCGAATATTAAACTCCAGCCCAGTTATAGGGGCAATCAGTATTAGCAGAAACAAAGGCCAACTGTCAGAGTGGGCACGATTCAGTCTGGGACAGCAGCAGAATCCAAATCCTGCAGTCACTTGTGAACTCGCTGGTGTCTCAGCAGGATCGATAATGTAGTGAATCACTTCCCACACTCGGAGCAAGTGAACGGTCTCTCCCCAGTGTGAACTCGCTGGTGTGTCAGCAGGGGCAATGGTGTAGTGAATCCCGTCCCACACTCAGAGCAGGTGAACGGCCTCTCCCCAGTGTGAACTCGCTGGTGTGTCAGCAGCTCGGATGATGTAGTGAATCCCTTCCCACATTCGGAGTAGATAAATGGCCTCTCCCCAGTGTGACATCGCTGGTGTCTTAGCAGGATCGATGATATAGTGAATCTCATCCCAGTGTGACTGCGCCGATGAATTTCCAGATCAGACGGGTAATTGAATCCATTCCCACAGTCCCCACATTCCCATGGTTTATCAGTGGTGCGGGTGTCCTCGTGTCTCTCCAGGTTGGACGATCAGTTGAAGCCTGGTCTACACACAGAACACGTGTACATTTTCTACCCGCTGTCAATGGTGCAATGTTTTTCAGGCTGTGCAACTGGTTAAAGCTCTTTCCACAGTCAGTGCACTGGAACACTCTCACTCGGATGTGTGTGTCTTGGTAGTTTTCCAGTCAAACTGATGTTTGAAATCTGTTCCCACAGATATAACAGACAAACTTCTTTCCTTCCACATTCAAACACCGATGATATTCTTGTCCTGAGGAGTCGAGTGATTCCGTCAGATCTTGAAGTGTTGGTTGGTTTGAGTTTCCCGTCTGCAAATCCTGCCCATTGAATAGTCTGGAAAAGGAGTTTACTAACATTAATACTGCAAGTACAGGACAGAAATTCAGAACAGACAATTCTAGTTTCTATGGAACATTCTTTGCTCTCTTGTTCGTCCCAAAGCAGTAAATCCCCGCCCCATACACTTCCCTCTGCCTGTCTTGCAATTCAAACATATCGCTTGTCCTCTGCTCCCAATTATCATCGCCAACTCTGGCTAGGTTCAGTTCTACACTCACTGGTTCCCCTCCCTTTCCTCCCCTGAAGGTTCTGACTGACTGGGTTCAGTTCTACACTCACTGGTTCCCCTCTCATTAAGGTGCTGACTCTGGCTGGGTACAGTTTCACAGTCACTGGTTCCCCTCCCTTGAAGGAGCTGATTCTGGTTCGGTTAAAATTCTACACTCATTGGTTCCCCTCCTTCTCCTCTTTGCCCCTGAATGTGCTGACTCTGGCTGGGTTCTGTTCTGCACTCACTGGCTCCCCTCCTTCTTCTCTCCTGTAGGTGCAGTCTCTGGCTGGGTTCAGTTCTACACTCACTGATTCCCCTCCCCTAAAGGTGCTAACTCTGGCTGGGTTCATAGACGCATAGAAAATATGTGCAGGAGTAGGCCATTTGGCCCATCGAGCCTGCACCACCATTCAATAAGATCATGGCTGACCCCGACCCTGATCGAGACTTGCTTTGAAATAAAAGCTTGCTTTATTTAAGGCAGAAACGGTATTCGACTCAGTCATTTTGCTGAACCAGATTGAGGGAAAATAATCCATTTTTATCAATGTCTCCACACGATCCTACAAATCCCCTGGGAGGAGAGACGCGCCAACATTAGCGTTTTTGACCAGGCCAACATCCCCAGCATTGAAGAAGAGACCGGACTTGATCAGCTCTGCTGGGAAGCGCACATTGTTTGCCAGATACGAGACTCCCAAAGCATGTGCTCTGCTCGGAACTCCTTCTCGACAAATTAGCCAATGGTGGGCAGAGGGAACGTTACAAGGACACTCACAAAGCCTCCCTAATAAAGTGCAATATCAGCACTGACACCTGGGAGTCCCTGGCCAACGACTGCCCTAAGTGGAGGAAGTTTATCCGGGAGGGAGCTGGGCACATCGAGTCTCACCGCCGAGTGCATGCAGATATCAAGCGCAGACAGTGGAAGGAGCGTGTGGCAAACTAGTTCCACGCACCCTTTCCTTCAATTAAAATCTGTCCCACCTGTGACAGGGTCTGTGGCTCTCATATTGGAGTGTTCAGGTACCTAAGCTCGCATATTTAGAGTGGAAGCAAGTCTTCATCGATTCTAAGGGACTGCCTATGATGAGGAGGCCAGCATCGAGAGAGCGGGCGGAACAGGAGGATAAAGGATGGTGGTAGCGAGTGGGAGAAGCGTTAGATCGGAGGAGGCCAGCATCACAAGAGCGGGTGGCGCAGGAGGATAAAGGGCTGTGGCAGCGAGTGGGAGCGATGGCAGATCGGAGAAGGCCAGCATCGCGAGAGCGGGCAATGCAGGAGGACAAAGGGCGGCGGCAGCAGCGAATGCGGCAGTGGCAGATCGGAGGCCAGCTGGCGCAGGGGCAGAAGGTAAACAAAGAAGCAAAAAGAAATCGAAGTGTGACGTCACAGTCAAGCAGGTTAGTGATTGGCTGGTAGATTGGTGGGTATTTAATCTTTCTTTTGCTTTTTATATCCTTAGCAGTAAGAAACCTTGCCATTGTTGCCAAATTAAATTAATTCAGATGTTAAGTCACAGCAGGAGAGCCCAGACCCGTGTCATGCTCCTCCTGTGCTATGTGGACGCTTCCGGTGTCCTTGACTACTATGTGTGCAGGAAGAGTATCCAACTGCAGCTCCTGACAGAACGCATTACAGCACTGAAGCTGCAAATGGATTCACTCTGGAGCATCCGCGATGCTGAGGATGTCGTGAATAGCATGTTTAGTGAGTTGGTCACACAGCAGGTAAAGGTTACTCAGTCAGATAGGGAATGGGTGACCATCAGGCAGAGCAGTGGAAGGAAGGTGGTGCAGGGGTCCCCTGTGGTAATCTCCCTCCAAAACAGTATTGGGTATGGTTGGGGGAGATGGCTCATCAGGGGAGTGCAGCAGCAGCCAAGTTCATGGCACCATGGGTGTCTGTGCTGCACAAGAGGGCAGGAAAAAGAATGGGAGAGCTATAGTGGTAGGGGATTCAATTGTAAGGGGAAGAGATTGGCGTTTCTGCGGCTGCAACCGAGACTCCAGGATGGTATGTTGACTCCTTGGTGCAAGGGTCAAGGATGTCTCGGAGCAGCTTCAGGGCATTTCGGAGGGGGATGGTGAACTGCCAATTGTCGTGGTGCATATAGGTACCAACGATAAAGGTAAAGAATGGGATGAGGTCCTACAAGCTGAATTTAGGGAGCTAGGAGTTAAATTAAAAAGTAGGACCTCAAAAGTAGTAATCTCAGGATTGCTACAAGTGCCACGTGCTAGTCAGAGTAGAAATAGCAGGAGAGTTAAGAAGAATACGTGGCTTGAAGAATGGAACAAGAGGGAGGGATTCAACTTCCTGGGACATTGGAACGGGTTCTGGGGGAGGTGGGACCAGTACAAACCGGACAGTCTGCACCTGTGCAGGACTGGATGCAATGTCCGAAGGTGAATGTTTGCTCGTGCTGTTGGGGAGGTTTTAAACGAATATGGCAGGGGGATGGGAATCTATTAAGGGAGACAGATGGAAGAAAAATGGGGACAGATGCAAAATGTAAAAAGGAGATAAGGAAAGGAGGAGGCCAGATAAATCAAAAGTAAAAATCATAAAGGGCCACATGAGAACATAATTCTAAAAGGAAAAAGAGTATTAAAAAATCAAGCCTGAAGGCTCTGTGTCTCAATGCGAGGAGCATTCATAATAAGGTAGATGAATTAACTGCGCAGGTAGCTGTTAACTGATATGATGTAAATTGGATTACTGAGAAATGGCTCCAGGGCGACCATGACTGTGAACTCAACATCCAGGGGTAATCAATATTCAGGAAGGATAGACAGAAAGGAAAAGGAGGTGGGGTAGCATTGCTGGTTAAAGAGGAGATTAATGCAACAGTAAGGAAGGACATTAGCTTGGATGTTGAAACTGCATGGGTAGAGTTGCGGAACACCAAAGGGCAGAAAACGCTAGTGGGATTTGTGTACAGGCCACCACTGTAGTAGTGAGGTTGGGGATGGCATCAACCAGGAAATTAAGGATGCGTGCAACAAAGGTACAGCAGTTATCATGAGTGACTTTAATCTACATATAGATTGGGCTAACCAAACTTGTTACAACACGGTGGATTTTTTGGAGTGTATAAGGGAAGGTTTTCTAGACCAACATGTCGACGAATGAACTAGAAAGCCGGCCATTCTAGACTGGGTCTTGTGTAATGAGAGAGGATGAATTAGCAATCTTGTTGTGCGAGTCCCCTTGGGCAAGAGTGACCATAATATGGTAGAATTCTTCATTAAGATGGAAAATGACACAGTTAATTCAGAGACTAGGGTCCCGAACATAAAGAAAGGTAACTTTGATGGTATGAGACGTAAATTGGCTGGGATAGACTGGAAAATGATACTTAAAGGGTTGACGGTAGATACGCAATGGCAGGCATTAAAGATCGCCTGGATGAATTTCAACAATTGTACATCTCTGTCGGGCATAAAAATAAAACGGTGAAGTTGGTTCAACTGTCATGAACAAGGGAAATTAGGGATAGTGTTAACTCCAAGGAAGAAGCATATAAAGTGGCCAAAAAAAGCAGCAAACCTGAGGACTGGGAGAAATTTAGAATTCAGCAGAGGATGACAAAGGGTTTTATTAGGAGGGGGAAAATCGAGTATGAGAGTAAGCTTGCAGGGAAAATAAAAACGGATTGCAAAAGCTTCTATAGAGATGTGAAGAGAAAACGATTCATGAAAACAAATGCAGGTCTCTCGCAGGCAGAATCAGGTGAATTTATAATGGGGAACAAAGAAATGGCAGGCCAATTGAACAAATACTTTGATTCTTTCTTCACTAAGGAAGACACAAATAACCTTCCGGAAATAATATGGGACCGAGGGTCTAGCAAGAAGGAGGAACTGAAGGAAATCCTGAATAGCCTGGGAATTGAGTTAGTGAAATTGATGGGATTGAAGGCTGATAAATCCCCAGGGCCTGATAGTGTGCGTGCCAGAGTATTAAGGAAGTGTCTCTAGAAATAGTGGATGTATTAGTGGTCATTTTCCAACATTCTATAGACTTGGAATCAGTTCCTATGGATTGGCATGTAGCGAATGTAATCCCACTTTTTAAAAAAGGTGGGAGAGAAAGCCTAGAATTTTGGACCGGTTAGCCTGACAGCCGCAGTGCGGAAAATGTTGGAATCAATTATAAAAGATTAATAGCAGCGCATTTGGAAAGCAGTGACAGGATCGGTCCAAGTCAGCATGGATATATGAAAAGGAAATCAAGCTTGACAAACCTTCTAGAAGTTTTTGAGGATGTAACGAGTAGAGTGGACAAGGGAGAACCAGTGGATGTGGTGTATTTGGACTTTTTCAAAAGGCTTTTGACAAGGTGCCGCACAAGAGATTGGTGTGCAAAATTAAAGCGCATGGTATTGGGGGTAATATACTGACGTGGATAGAGAATGTGTTGGCAGACAGGAAGCAAAGTGTAGGAATAAACGGGTCCTTTTCAGAATGGCAGGCAGTGACTAGTGGGGTGCCGCAAGGTTCAGTGTTGGGCCCCCAGTTATTTACAATATACATTAATGATTTGGACGAAGGATTTGAATGTAATATCTCCACGTTTGTAGATAACACTAAGCTGGGTGGCAGTGTGAGCTGTGAGGAGGATGCTGGGAGGCTGCAGGGTAACTTGGACAGGTTTGGCGAGTGGCCAGATGCATGGCGGATGCAGTGTAATGTGGATAAATGTGAGGTTATCCACTTTGGTGTCAAAAACAGGGAGGCAGACTATTATCTGAATGGTGACAGATCAGGCAAAGGAGAGGAGCAACGAGACCTGGGTGTCATGGTACATCAGTCACTGAAAGTTGGTATGCAGGTACAGCATGTAGTGAAGAAGGCAAATTGCATGTTGGCCTTTTTAGTGAGACGACTTGAGTATAGGAGCAGGGAGGTCTTACTGCTGTTGTACAGGGTCTTGGAGAGGCCACACCTTGAATATTGTGTACAGTTTTGGTCTCCTAATCTGAGGAAGGTCATTCTTGCAATTGAGGGAATGCAGCGAAGGTTCACCAGACTGATTTCCGAGATGGCAGGACTGACATATGAGGAGACTGGATTGACTAGGCTTATATTCACTGAAATTGAGAAGAATGAGAGGGAACCTCAGAGAAACATGTAAAATTCTGATGGAATTGGACAGGTTAGATGCAGGAAGAATACTCCCGATGTTGAGGAAGTCCCGATCCAGGGGTCACAGTCCAAGGAAAAGGGGTAGGACATATAGGACCGAGATAAGGCGAAACTTCTTCATTCAGAGAGTTGTGAACATGTGGAATTCTCTTCCACAGAAAGTTGTTGAGGTCAGTTCGTTAGATTATATTCAAAAGGGAGTTAGATGTGGCCCTTATTGCTAAACTGATCAAGGGGTATGGAGAGAAAGCAGGAATGGGGTGCTGAAGTTGCATGGTCAGCCCTGATGTTATTGAATGGTCCAGGGGCCAAATGGCCTACGCCTGCACCTATTTTCTATGTTTCCTTGTTTCTATGATGATGATGGTGACCCAGAATTGGACACAATACTCCAGTTGAGGCCGAACCAGTAATTTATGCACGTTCATCCTAATATCCACACTTCTGTACTCTATATCTCTATTCATGAAGCCTAGGATCCGCAAAGTCTTTGTAACTGCTTTCTCAACCAGCTCTTTCTTCCTACCAAAATGTATCACTTTTGAACTTTTCTACGTTAAGTTTCATCTGCCACGTGTCCGCCCATTCCACCAGCGTGTCTATGTCTTTCTGAAGTCTATCACTAACTCCTCACTGTTCACTGTACTTCCAAGTTTTGTGTCATCTGCAAATTTGGAAATTGTGCCCTGTACACCCGAGTCGAAGTCATTAATATAGATCAGGAAAAGCAGTGGCCCCAGTGCCGACCCCTGGGGAACACCACTTCCTCCAGTCTGAAAAACAGCCGTTCACCACTACTCTGTTTGTATCACTTCGCCACTTTGATATCCATGCTGCCATTGTCCCCGTTATTCAATGGGCTTCGATTTTGCTTGTATTGGTAACACGCCTGGGATCACTAAACACAAAACCCAGTGTGTTAATCACTTTCAGCGAATGGACTTAGCATGTACCCCACAGCATCTCTTCTACCTTCAATATGTGAATAGAGCATCACGCCTGTAAACCTGGTATAAGTTTATATCCACTCAGCAAATCAATTTAAGAAAAGCATGTAGGCCGATGAGACACTGTTAAGGTGTCAGTGTGTTGCTGGTTTGATTGGCATTTTGCCTGTAATGGACTCCGTATTTTGCTCTCCGTATTTTCGAAAGGATATACTTGCATTGGAGGCTGTTCAGTGAAGGTTCACTAGGTTGATTCCGGAGATGAGAGGATTGACTTATGAAGATAGGTTGAGTAGATTGGGCCTAAACACAGTGGAGTTCAGAAGAATGAGAGCTGATTTTATCGAAACATAAGATAATGAGGGGGCTTGACAAGGTGGATGCAGAGAGCGTATTTTCACTTACACGGGTAACTAAAACTAGGGGACATAGTCTTAGAATAAGGGGCCGCTCATTTAAAACTGCGACGAGGAATTTCTTCTCTGAGGGTTGTAAATCTGTGGCATTCTCTGCCCAAAAGAGCTGTGGAGGCTGCGTCTTTGAATATATTTAAGGCGGAGATAGGCAGATTTTTGAGCGATTAAGGGAGTAAAGGGTTATGGGGAGCGGGCAGGGAAGTGGAACGGAGTCCATGATCAGAACAGCCATGATCTTATTGAATGGCGGAGCAGGCCCGAGGGTTTAAATGGCCTACTCCTGCTACTATTTATTATGTTCTTATGTTGTAACTGAACATTTCTCCCAGTGTAACCTTGTCTGTAATGAAATATGTGTCTTTTAATAAGCCTCAGGTCCTTGCTCATGTCTGCTGCAGATTCCGGAGTTGATTCCAGAGATGTGGGGTTTGACTTATGACGATAGGTTGAGTAGGTTGGGCCTATACACATTGGAGTTCAGAATAATGAGGTGATCTCAGTGTGGCCCTGAAGGACTGTGTCCAGGCTGAAATTCTGTTCGCCCTGTAAGATCCTCCCCACAGAATGTCCTATCTCAGCTCCAGTCAGGTGATGCCAAACCCTCAGGTGGGAAAGACAAAAATCCACAGCAATGTGTTGAAAGCAACACTAATTTATGTGTCTGTATCCCAAATATTAAACTCCAGTCCAATTACAGGAGTTATTACCATCAGCGTTACAGGAATTACAAACCCCAACTGTCAGAATGAACACGATTCAGTCCGTGATGTGATTAACAGCAGCAATAACAGCAGAACGCAACCCCTGCAGTCACTTGTGAACTCGCTGGTGTATCAGCAGGTGGGATGACCGAATGAATCCCTTCCCATACTCAGAGCAGGTGAACGGTCTCTCCCCAGTGTGAATTCGCTGGTGTGTCAGCAAGTTGGATAACTGCGTGAATCCATTCCCACACTCAGAGCAGGTGAACGGCCTTTCCCAGTGTGAACTCGCTGGTGTCTCTGCAGGTGGTATGACAGAGTGAATCCCTTCCCACAGTCAGATCAGGTGACTGGCCTCTCCCCAATGTGAACTCGCTGGTGTCTCAGCAGGTGGGATGAAGTAGTGAATCCCTTCCCACACTCGGAGCAGGTGAACGGCCTCTCCCCGGTGTGAAGTCGCTGGTGTCCCAGCAGATGCTCTTTGCTTTTAAAACTCTTCTCATAGTCAGAACATTTAAATGGTCTCACCCCAGTGTATACTCGCTGATGTATCAGCAGGTGCTGTTTTCCTTTAAAACTCTTCTCACAGACTCAACATTTAAACGGTCTCTTCCCGGTGTGAACTCGCTGTTTTGTCCACAGGTCGGATGATGTCGTGAATTCCTTCCCACACTCGGAGCAGGTGAAAGGTCTCTCCCCAGTGTGAACTCGCTGGTGTGTCCGCAGGTCGGATGATGTAGTGAATTCCTTCCCACACTCGGAGCAGTTGAACGGTCTCTCCACAGTGTGAACTCGCTGGTGTGTCAGCAGGTTGGATGATGCAGTGAATCCTTTCCCACACTCGGAGCAGGTGAACGGTCTCTCCCCAGTGTGAACTCACTGATGTGTCAGCAGGTAGGATGATGTAGTGAATCCCATCCCACAGTCGGAGCAGGTGAACGTCCTCTCCCAAGCGTGAACTCGCCGATGTGTTTCCAGCTGGGACGGGTAGTTGAAACGTTTCCCATATTCCCCACATTTACTAAGTTTCTCCCAGGTGTGACTGCACTTGTGTCTCTCCAGTTTGGACGATCGGCTGAAGCCTTGCCCACACACAGAGCACGTGTACTGTTTCTCCCCACTGTGACCGGTGCTTTCTGCTTCCATGGTCAAAAGCTGATGATATTCCAGTCCCGATGTAGCGAGTGACTGTCAGATCTTGAGGTGATGTTTGGTTTGAACTTCCAGTCTACAAATCCTCCCCTTTTAGTATCCTGTAAAGTGAATTTCAAACAGGAAAAGGGAGTGTGAGAGAGAACCCGCAAAAACACAAAGGCAGGTTGTGAAATTGAGCTTAATGAATCTGGTCATTTGTGGGGCCGGCACTAGAAAAAAGTGATCATGAAAGCTGCTAGATTGTCTTAAAAACACATCTGGGACACTGCTGTCCTTCAGGGAAGGGAACCCACCTCCCTCGACAGGCCCACATCGGAAATTGTTGGTCCCACTGGGCCCAGAATTACTGGGGGTGAAACCCAGCAGCTTCTCCCCCCTCTCCATCCAGCTCAAAGTGATGCAACAAACAGACCCACACAGGAGGCCAGTGATTGACTTCCACATCCAGCGCCCACCTGATACAGAGCGGCTGGGAATTGCTGGGCCTGCTGTATAAATGCAAGTTGTTGTTTTCCTGGTGTTGGGGAGGTGCTGCCCCCGGGGGTTGCAGGTGCCGGACCCGCAGCTCTGACTCAGGGCCGGAGAGCCGCACTCGGCGCGGCCTGGGGACCGAGAGCCGCGCTCGGTGTTGCCCGGGGACTGAGAGCCGCACTCGGCGCCGCCCGGGGACCGAGAACCGCACTCGGCGCCGCCCGGGGACCGAGAGCCGCACTCGGCGCCGCCCAGGGACAGAGAGCCGCACTCGGCGTTGCCTGGGGAACGAGAGCCGCACTCGGCGCGGCCCGGGGAACGAGAGCCGCACTCGGCGCGGCCCGGGGACCGAGATCGGCACTTGGTTAAAAAGAAGGCAGACAAAAAGCAGGAAACTAGAGACCTGTTAGCCTAACATCTGTGGTTGGGAAAATGTTGAAGATTTCATTCTTAAAGAAGCATTAGCACGACATTTGGAAAAGTATAATTCGGTCAGGCAGTCAGCATGGATTTATGAAGGGGAAGTTAAGTTTGACAAATTTGCTGGAATTCTTTGAGCATGTAACGAACAGGGTGGATAAAGTGGGTGTGGTGCATTTGGACTCCCAGAAGGCATTTGACAAGGTGCACATAAAAGGTTACTGCACAAGATAAAAGTTCACGGGGCTGGGGGTAATATATTAGCATGGATAGAGGATTGGCTAACTAACATTAAACAGAGTGTTGGGATAAATGATTCATTCTGAGCTTGGCAATCAGTAACTAGTGGGGTGCCGCAGGGATCAGTGCTGGGACCCCAGCTATTTACAATCTATATTAACGACTTTGAAGAAGGGACCGACTGTAACGTAGCCAAGTTTGCAGGCAATACAAAGATGGGTGGAAAAGCAATGTGTGAGGAGGACACACATAATCTGTAAAAGGACACAGATAGGCTAAGTGAGTGGGCAAAAATTTGTCAGATGGTGTATAATGTTGGAAAGTGTGAGGTCATGCACTATGACAGAAAAAAAAATCAAAGAACAAGTTATTATTTAAATGGAGAATGATTGCAAAGTGCTGCAGTACAGCGGGAACTTGGGGTACTTGTGCATGAAACACAAAAGGTTAGTATGCAGGTATAGCAAATGATCAGGAAGGCCAACTGCATCTTGGCATTTATTGCAAAGGGGCTGGAGTATAAAAGCAGGGAAATCTTGCTACAGTTATACAAGTTATTGGTGAGGCCACACCTGGAATACTGCGTGCAGTTTTGGTTTCCATAATTATGAAAGGATACACTTGCTTTGGAGGACGTTGGGAGAAGTTTCACTGGTTGATTCCAGAGATGAGGGGTTGACTTATGAGAAAAGGTTGAGGAGGTTGGGACTCTAATCATTGAATTCAGAAGAATGAATGAGAGGTGATAAATCGAAATGTATAAGATTATGCGGGCTTGACAAGGTGGTAGCAGTTAGGATGTTTTCACTGATAGGGGAGACTAGAACTAGGGGAGATAATCTTAGAAAGGTGCGCCCCATTTAAAACTGGGATGATGAGGAATTTATTCTCTAAGGGTTGTAAATCTGTGGAATTCGCTGCCTCAGAGAGCTGTGGAAGATGGGACATTGAATATATTTAAGACAGAGATAGACAGTGTCTTAACTGAAAAGGGAATAAGGGGTTATTGGGAGTGGGAAGGGAAGTGGACCTGAGTCCATGATCGGATCAGCCATGATCGTATTGAATGGTGGAGCCGGCTCGATGGATCGTATGGCCTACTCCTGCTCCTATTTCTTATGTTCTTATTTTCTTATATAGTGGGTGTCTGGTATGGGAGTGTGGATTTGACTCTATCTGTCCACCTCTGGTATGTGGATGAGGGTTTCACTCTGTACGTTAGTTTCTGATATGAGAGCGTGGATTTTATCCTGTACCTGTCAATTTCTGGTAATTTCCTGTGGGTTTCATTCTGTATCAAAAAGGGCCACATAACAACATAATTCTTAAAGGACAATGAGTGTTTAAAAAAAAAACCTGAATGCTCTGAGTCTCAAAGCGAGGAGCATTGTAATGAGGTGGACGAATTAACTGCACAGATATGATGTAATTGGGATTACTGAGATATGGCTCCAGGGAAACCAAAGCTGGGAACATAACATCCAGGGGTATTCAATATTCAGGAAGGATAGCCAGAAAGGAAAAGGAGGTGGGGTAGTGTTAATGGTTAAAGAGGAGGTTAATGCAATCGTAACGAAGGACATTAGGTGGGATAATATGGAATCTATATGGGTCGAGCTGCGAAACACCAAATGGCAGAAAATGTTCGTTGGGGTTGTGTACAGACCACCAAACAGTAGTAGGGAGGTTGGGGATGGCATCAAACTGGAAATTAGGGACGCGTGCAATAAGGGTATAGCAGTTATCATGGATGACTTTAACCTACATATTGATTGGGCTAACCTAACTTGTAGCAATACTGTGGAGGAGGATTTTCTGGAGTGCATAAGGGATGGTTTTCTGGACCAATATATCGAGGAACCAACTGGAGAGCAGGCCATCCAAGACTGGGTCTTGTGTAACGAGAGAGGGTTAATTAGCAATCTGGTCGTGCGTGGCTCCTTGGGGAAAAGTGACCATAATTTGGTAGAATTCTTCATTAAGCTGGAGAGAGACACAGTTAACTCAGAGATGAGGGTCCTCAATTTAAAGGAAAGTTCAATGGTATGAGACGTGATTTGGCTGGGATAAACTGACGAATGATAATTAAAGGGTTGATGGTGGATAGGCAATGGCAGACATTTAAAGATCACATGGATGAATTACAACTATTGTACATCCCTGTCTGGCGTAGAAATAAAACTGGAAAGGTGGCTCAACCGTGGCTAACAAGGGAAATTAGGGACAATGTTAAATCCAAGGAAGAGTAATATAAATTGGCCAGAAAAAGCAGTAAACCTGAGGACTGGGAGAAATTTAGAATTCAGCAGAGGAGGACTAATAGTCTAATTAGGATGGGGAAATAGAATATGAGAGTAAGCTTGCAGGGAACATTAAAAACTGCCTGCAAACGCTTCTATAGATATGGGAAGAGAAAAAGATTAATGAAGACAAACGTGGTCCCTTGTAGTAAGAATCAGGTAAATTCATAATGGGGAACAAGGAACTGGCAGACCAATTGAACAAATACTTTGGTTCTGTCTTCACTAAGGAAGATACGAATAACCTCCCGAAAATACGAGGGGACCGAGGGTCTATCGGGAAGAAGGAACTGAGGGAAATCCTTATTAGTCAAGAAAATGTTGCAAGGAAACTGATGGGACTGAAGGCTGATAAATCCCCAGTGCCTGATAGTCTGCATCCCAGAGTAGTTAAAGAAATGGCCCTACAAATAGTAGATGCATTGGTGGTCATTTTCTGGAATTTCATGGACTATGGATCAGTACCTATGGATTGGAGGGTAGCTAATGTAAACCCACTTTTAAAAAAAATGGAGGGGGAGAGAAAACAGGGAATTATAGACAGGTTAGCCTGACATCGGTGGTTGGGAAAATGCTGGAATCAATTATTAAAGATGTAATAGCAAATCATTTGGAAAACAGTGACAGGATTGGTTCAAGTCAGCATGGATTGCTGAAAGGGAAGTTATGCTTGACAAAACTTCGAGAGTTTTTTGAGGATGTAACGAGTAGAGTGGATAAGGGAGAACCAGTGGATGTGGTGTATTTCGAATTTCAAAAGACTTATGACAAGGTCCCACACAAGAGATTAGTGTGCAAATTTAAAGCACATGGTATTGGGGGTAATGTATTGATGTGGATAGAGAACTGGTTGGCAGACAGGAAGCAAAGAGTGGGAATACACAGGTCTTTTTCAGAATGGCAGGCAGTGATTAGTGGGGTGCTGCAAGGTTCAGTGCTTGGATCCCTGCTATTTATAATATATATTAATGATTTAGACGATGGAATTGAAGGTAATATCTCTGAGTTTGCAGATGACACTAAGCTAGGTGGCAGTGTGAGCTGTGAGTAGGATGCTAAAGAGGCTGCAGGGTGACTTGGACAGGTTAGGTGATTGGGCAATTGCATGGCGGATGCAGTATAATGTGAATAAATGTGAGGTTATCCACTTTGGTGGCAAAAACAGGAAGGCAGATTATTATCTGAATGGTGACAGATTAGTAAAGTGGGAGATGCAAAGAGACCTGGGTGTCATGGTACATCAAGTCACTGAAGGTAGGCATGCAGGTACAACAGGCAGTAAAGAAAGCAACTGGCATGCTGGCCTTCATAGCAAGGGGATTTGAGTACAGGAGCAGGGAAGTCTTACTGCAGTTGTACAGGGACTTGGTGAGACCACACCTTGAGTATTGTGTGCAATTTTGATCTCTTAATCTGAGCAAGGACGTGCCTGCTATTGAGGGAGTGCAGCGAAGGTTCACCAGACTGATTCCCGGGATGGCAGGACTGACATATGACGAAAGACTGGATCAGCCAAGCTGGAACTTAGAAGAATGAGAGGGGATCTCATAGAAACATATAAAATTATGACATATAAAATCTGGACAGGTTTGAGGCAGGAAGAATGTTCCCGATGTTGGGGAAGTCCGGAATCAGGGGTCACAGTCTAAGGATAAGGGGTAAGCCATTTCGGACTGAAATGAGGAGAAACGTTTTCACCCAGAGAGTGGTAAACCTGTGCAATTCTCTACCACAGAAAGTTGTGGAGTCCAGTTCGTTGGATATATTCAAGAGGGAGTTCGATGTGCTCCTTCTGGCTAAGGGGATCGGGGGGTATGGAGAGAAAGCGAGAGTGGGGTGCTGAAGTTGCATGATCAGCCATGATCATATTGAATGGCGGTGCAGGCTCGAAGGGCCTAATGGCCTGCTCCTGCACCTATTTTCTATGTTTCTTTCCATTCTTGGTGTGTGAGTGTGTATTTTGTGCTGTATCTGTCCATCTCTGTCATGTAAATGTGAGCTCTACTCCATACCTGTCATTCTCCAGTATGTTAGTATTGTTTTACTGTGCACCCCCAATTCCTGATAGATTATTCGTTTTAATTTCTAACTCTCAATTTTTGTTGTGGAGGTTAGTTTTATGCTGATTCTGTCGGTCTCTGGTAAATGAGTCTGAGTTTTACTCTGCATCTATCTGTCTCTGGTATGTGAGTGTGGGCCTTTCTCTGTCTCTATCCATTTCTGTTATGGGAGCCTGGGTTTTATTCTTCACCCGTCAAGTTCTGATATGTAATTGTGGGCCTGACTCTATAACTGCCAGTTTCTGTTTAATTGTGAGTGGGCTTTCCTTTGTACTTGTCAGTTTCTGGTATGAAATAGAGATCTTTACCGTGTATCTATCAATTACTGGTTCATGAGTATGGGCATGTCACTGTATGTCAATTTATGTTATGGGAATATGGACTGTAATACGTCAGCCTCTGATATGTGAGTGTGGGTTTTATACTTTATGTCTCAGTCTCTGATATGCAAGTGTGTGTATTTTTCTGTAACTGTCAGGTTTTGGTGTGTGTTGAGGTTTAATCTGTGCCTCTCAGTTTCTGCTGTAGTAGTCTGGACTTAATCTGTATTTGCCAGTCTCTGGTATATGAACGTGAGAATCAATTTTACTTTTTACCTGTATTTCTCTGATATGTGAGTGAAGATTTTGCCTTCTACGTGTCATTTTTCAGATGTGTGGGTGTGGGTTTTACTCTGCCCCTAACATTTCCTGCGATGCAAGTAAAAATTTTACTTACTGCCTTTCAGTTTTCCAATATGTGCACATGGGATTTACACTTTACCTGTCACTCTCTGGTATGTAAGTGGGGATTTTATTCTGTTACTGTCACTTTCAAATATGTGGGTGTGTGTTGTATACTGTATCTGTCAGTCTATGGTATGGGAATGAGGGTTTTATTCTGCACCTGTCATCTTCTGGTATGTTCGGGGGCTAAATACTGAATCCGTCAGATTCTGAAACATGAATATGGCTTTTGATCTGTACCCATCAGCTTCTGATAGGCGAGAGTGGTTTATACTATCTGACATTTTTTCTGATAGATGATTGTCTTTTATTCTCTACCTGCCAGTTTCTGGCAAGTGAGTGTGGGTGTTTAATGTATCTGTCAGTGTGATCTGTTTCAATGGTGAAACAGCATGTGATTATACTGCTCCATGTGGCTGTAAGATTCACAATGTAACTCTGCCACTTCGGATCACTGTGGGACTGACAGCTTCTGCTGTCTGTGACAATAGGATTGAGGCCAGTTCTGTGTCTCTGAGCTCTGTGAGTGATAATCTACTTACTGTGTGTGACAAGGAGCTGCCTGCACTGTTCCTTGTATTCTGGCTGGAGAAATGATCACATTTGTTCAGGCTCGTTGAATAATTTTGCTGTGAGAATAATAATACGAGAACACTATCAGTTCTAAGATATGGATGCAGGGGACACTACGATGTACATGAGGGAATGACAATGTAGTTCTCGATCATCAGCAACACGGTTCTGGAGAACTCAGCTCACCGAAATATAATCCGTCTTTAAAATATCTTCTCCCACACTCCTCTCCTGGTGCCTGCAATAGATGCACTTTGTGAAACTCCCCACATCCTCACTGTCAGGCTGTGTTTCCACTGCTCACTCTCCAAGAACAACAGACACGGTGAGATTGGAACTGAATCAGGAACATTCACTACTGATTTGGGGAAAGAAAGCAGCAATGATTTGAAAGAGCGAGGTGGTTTACATTCTCTGTTACCTTACACTGTCCACACACAGCCCGAGAATGGCCTCTCCCTTCCCTCACTCACATCATGTTCCGGAACTAGTTCCTGCTCCACCCTTCCTCTTACACACAGCCCCCGACGGAACGAAACCAGGAATATTCACGACTGGTTTGTAGAGAGAAAGCAGCAGATTGTAAATAGCAGATTCTGCCCATTCTGTCTCCCTTACCCTGGACACACACTGTCCACACACAGCCCTAGAATGGCCTCTCCCTTCCCTGACTCACACTATGCACTGACACTGGTTCTTGGTCCACTAGCCTCTTACACACAGCTCCTGACTCCCCCTGAACTACCCCCGGATTCAATGCCGATCTCTGAGCCCATCTGCGGCCACGCTCCCAAAGCGCTGCGCTGCTGTAAGGAGGCTGCTGCTCGCTGCCTTACCCCGGGGTCACGGTGTCTCCATTCCGGGCTGTTTTAAACCATCTTCATCCACTCACTGAGTGAATGGCGATTACAGGCAGGGCTGGGGGAGGAGAGGGCGCATGTGCTATTCTGCTCACTGGAAATCGAAACAGGGGGCGGGGCTGAACCGTGCATGCGCAGCTCTCTGTATTAATTCAATCTATAAAACTCAAAGCGCAAATTCCACTATTTACTTATTATCAGAATCTGAGCAAAGGAACTGGGCCTGGGGGAAGAGGACAGAGAATTATTAAAGCTGGGAACCTTTTCCCTTGGAGATGCTCAATTTTGGATCATTCCGTGCAGGGTCTTTCTCTCAATGAGCCTGTATTCACAAATCGAACCTGCAAAAATATCAGAGGGACGAGGGAGTGGGAGTGTTTGCTGGGACCGTGCAGGAGTTAATATCTGACAGAAACAATCTGAGATCAGTTTAATTCCAGTAAAACACTCGTTCACTGAGAGTAATACTGAAGTGAATAATCAAGGGTCTATTGTGAGGGAGAAACTTAATACAATCACTACTCATAATAGTACTGAGAAAAATAATGGGACTAAAGGCAGACAAGTCACCGTGCCCTGATGGCTTACATCCTAGGGTCTTAAGAGAAGTGGCTGCAGAGATAGTGGACACATTAGTTGTAATCTACCAAAATTCCCTGGATTCTGGGGCGGTCCCAACAGATTGGAAAACTGAAAATGTAACGCCTCTTTTAAAAAAGGAGGCAGACAAAAAGCAGGAAACTATAGACCAGTTAGCCTAAAATCTGTCATTGGGAAAGTGCTAGAGACCATTATGAAGGAAGCAGTAGCGGGACATTTGGAAAAGCATGATTCAATCAAGCAGAGTCAGTATGGCTTCATGAAAGGGAAATCATGTTTGACAAGTTTGCTGGAGTTCTTTGAGAATATAATGAGTAGGATGGATAAAGCGGAACCAGTGGATGTGGTGTATTTGGATTTACAGAAGGCATTTGATAAGGTGGCACATAAGAGGTTACTGCACAAGCTAAAATCTCACTGGGTTGGGGGCAGTATATTAGCATGGATAGAGGATAGGTTAACTAACAGAAAACAGAGAGTCGGGATAAATGTTTCTTTTTCTGGTTGGCAAATGATGACTAGTGGGGTGCCGCAGGAATCGGTGCTAGGTCCTCAACTATTTACAATCTATATTAATGACTCGGATAAAAGGACCGAGTGTAATATAGCCAAGTTTGCTGATGATACAAAGGTGGGTGAGAAAGCAAATTGAGGATTCAGAAAATCTGCAAAGGGATATAGACAGGCTAAATGAGTGGGCAAAAATTTGTCAGATCTAGAATAATATGGGAAAATGTGAACTTATCCACTTTGGCAGAAATAATAGAAAAGCAAATTATAATTTAAATGGAGAAAACTTGCAAGTGCTAGGGTGTTTGTGCATAAAACACAAAGAGGTAGTATGCCGGTACATCAAGTACTCAGGAAGGCAAATGAAATGTTGGCCTTTATTGCAAGGATGATAGAGTATAAAAGCAGAGAAGTCCTGCTACAACTGCACAGGGTATTGGTGAGACCACACCTGGAATACTGCATGCACTTTTGGTCTGCGTATTTAAGGAAGGATATACTTGCATTGGAGGCTGTTCAGAGGTTGATTCCGGCGATGAGGGGGTTGTCTGTTGATGATATGTTGAGAAGGTTGGGCTGATACACTTTGGAGTTCAAAAGAATGAGAGGTGATCTTATTGAAACATATGATAACGAGAGGACTCGACAAGGTGGATCCAGGGAGGATATTGCCACTCATAGGCTAAACTAAATCTAGGGTGCATCTTCTCAGAATAAGGGGTCACCCATCTAAAACTGAGATGAGGAGGAATTTCTTTTCTCAGAGGGTTGTAAATGTGTGGAATTCTCTGCCCGAGAACTGTGGAGGCTGGGTCATTGAATATATTTAAGGCAGAGATAGACAGATTTCTGCGCGATAAGGGATTAAAGGGTTATGGGGAGCGGGCAGGGAAGTGGAGCTGAGTGCATGATCAGATCAGCCATGATCTTCTTGAATGGCAAGGTAGGATCCAAGGGCCAAATGATCCACTCCTTCTCGTATTTCTCATGTTATTATGTTCTTATGAGATAATAACCCTGGGACTGTACTTGGGGACTCTAAGTCTGGGACTGTACATGGGGACTCTAAACCTGGGATTGTTCATGTGGACTGTAACCCTGGGAGTGAACTTGGGGATTCTAACCCTGGGACTGTACATGGGGACTCTAAACCTGGGACTGTACATGGGGACTTTAACCCTGGGACTGTACATGGGGACTGTAACCCTGGGAGTGAAATTGGGGACTCTAACCCTGGGACTGTACCTGGGGACTCTAACCCTGGGACTGTACATGGCGACTCAAACCCTGGGACTGTATATGGGGACTCGAACCCTGGGAGTGTATATGGGGACTCTAACCCTGGGAGTGAACAGCTCTGGGGCTTTCCTGTTACAATTTTCTGGGATGTACCCAGAAGCTTAGCACTGAACAGCGCCTTTAGGAGATGTGAGAAATCCGAGGTGTCGGGAATAAAATAACTGAGCTGTTACTTTACCAAGATGGCCGCGCATGCGCTTTGCTGCTCACTGAACAAAGATGGCGGAGGACTGACCCTGCCTTCCTGTACAAAGATGGCATCCGTTATCCGGCCTGTGACCGGGAGAAAGCCTCGAGGCTGCAGTGGCCGATATTCCGATTATTATCCGGGCTTCCGGCGGGCACCAGTTGTTTATGAAGCCTCCCCTTCTACCCGCTGGTCCATTACTCACCTCTGCCCCGCTGAAAATGGACTGTTTTACGGAACAGATGATCACCACATCAATTCCGCCATTGCACGCACCGCATATGCTCCAAACACAGCTCGGTCTCGCGCCTGCGCACTGGCTCCCTGTATTCTGGAAACGGCACGTCCTCCGTCGCGGTGAATGCTGGGTAAATACCAAAGGCCACTTCAGGGAATGGAACTCGACTTACTGGGCTCCCATTGGGCACTGAACCATGTGCATTCTGGCACTGAGACTTTGTTTCTGCTGCTCTGAATAACCCCACCACCTGAGCTGGAAATTAAAAGGGGTCAGAGGGTCTAGGAAGGAGGAGGAACTGAGGGAAATCCTTATCAGTCGGGAAATTGTGTTGGGGAAATTAATGGGATTGAAGGCCGATAAATCCCCAGGACCTGAAGGACTGCAACCCAGAGTACTTCAGGAGGTGGCCTTGGAAATAGCGGATGCATTGACAGTCATTTTGAAACATTCCATTGATTCTGGATCAGTTCCTATCGAGTGGAGGGTAGCCAATGTAAGCCCACTTTTTAAAAAAGGAGGGAGAGAGAAAACAGGGAATTATACACCGGTCAGCCTGACTTCGGTAGTGAGTAAAATGATGGAATCAATTATTAAGGATATCATAGCAGTGCATTTAGAAAGAGGTGACATGATAGGTCGAAGTCAGCATGGATTTGTGAAAGGGAAATCATGCTTGACAAACCTTCTGGAATTTTTTGAGGATGTTTCCTGTAGAGTGGACAAGGGAGAACCAGTTGATGTGGTGTATTTGGACTTTCAGAAGGCTTTCGACAATGTCCCACACAAGAGATTAATGTGCAAAATTAAAGCACATGGGATTGGGGGTAGTGTGCTGACATGGATTGAGAACTGGTTGTCAGACAGGAAGCAAAGAGTCGGAGAAAATGGGTACTTTTCAGAATGGCAGGCAGTGACTAGTGGGGTACCGCAAGGTTCTGTGCTGGGGCGGCAGCTCTTTACACTGTACATTAATGATTTACACGAGGGGATTAAATTTAGTATCTCCAAATTTGCGGATGACACTAAGTTGGGTGGCAGTGTGAGCTGCGAGGAGATTGCTATGAGGCTGCAGAGTGGCTTGGATAGGCTTGCTGAGTGGGAAAATGCATGGCAGGTGAAGTATAATGTGGTTAAATGTGAGGTTATCCACTTTGGTGGTAAAAACAGAGAGACATACTATTATCTGAATGGCGACAGATTAGGAAAAGGGGATGTGCAACGAGACCTAGGTGTCATGGTACATCAATCATTGAAGGTTGGCATGCAGGCACAGCAGGTGGTTAAGAAAGCAAATGGAATGTTGACCTTCATAGCGAGGGGATTTAAGTACAGTGGCAGGTAGTTGTTGCTACAGTTGTACAGGGCTTTGGTGAGGCCACACCTGGAGTATTGTGTACAGTTTTGGTCTCCTAACTTGAGGAAGGACATTCTTGCTATTGAGGGAGTGCAGCGAAGGATCACCAGAC
Source organism: Pristiophorus japonicus (assembly GCF_044704955.1). Lineage (NCBI taxonomy): Eukaryota > Metazoa > Chordata > Chondrichthyes > Pristiophoridae > Pristiophorus > Pristiophorus japonicus. Next base: position 1,123,285 of record NW_027254857.1, on the reverse strand, counting down.
TGATTCCCGGGATGGCGGGACTGACCTATCAAGAAAGACTGGATCAACTGGGCTTATATTCACTGGAGTTCTGAAGAATGAGAGGGGACCTCATAGAAACGTATAAAATTCTGATGGGTTCAGACAGGTTAGATGCAGGAAGTATGTTCCCAATGTTGAGGAAGTCCAGAAGCAGGGGTCATAAGAACATCAGAACATAAGCATTAGGAACAGGAATATGCCATCAAGCCCCACGAGCCTGCTCCGCCATGCAATAAGATCATGGCTGATCTGGTCGTGGACTCAGCTCCACTTACCCGCCCTCTCCCCGTAACCCTTAATTCCCTTATTTGTTAGAAATCTATCTATCTTTGACTTGAAAAAATTCAATGAGCTTGCCTCAACTGCTTCCTTAGGCAGTGAATTGCACAGATTCACAACCCTCTGGGAGAACAAATTCTTTCTCAACTCGGTTTTAAATTGGCTGCTCCGTATTTTGAGGCTGTGCCCCCGAGTTCTAGTCTCCCCTACCAATAGAAACAATCTCTCTGCCTGTATCTTGTCTATCCCTTTCATGATTTTAAATGTTTCTTTCAGATCACCCTTCATCCTTCTGAACTCCAAGGAGTAAAAATACAGTCTACTTAATCTATCATCATAAGCTAAATCCCTCATTTCTGGAATCAGTCTCGTGAATCGTCTCTGTACCGCTTCCAAAGCTAGTATATCCTTTCTTAAGTAAGGTGACCAAAACTGCACGCAGTACTCCAGGTGCGGACTTACCAATACCTCATACATTTTCAGCAAGACCTCCCTGCTTTTGTACTCCATCCCTCTCGCAATGAAGGCCAACATTCCATTCGCCTTCCTGATAACCTGCTGCAGCTGCAAACTAAACTTTTGGGATTTATGCACAAGGACCCCCATGTCCCTCTGTACTACAGCATGGAGTAGGCGAGCTTGGTGGAGGAGGAGAGCTTGGGGGAGTAGGACTGCTAACCAGAATAGGAGAGCTTGGGGGAGTAGAAGAGCTTGGGCGAGTAGAAGAGCTTGGGGGAGTAGAAGAGCTTGGGGGAGTAGGCGAGCTTGTAGGAGTAGGAGAGCTTTCCGGAGTGGGAGAGCTGATCGGATTAGGAGAGCAGACCGGAGTAGGAGAGCTTGGGGGAGTAGGAGAGCTTGGGGGAGTAGGAGAACTTGGGTGAGTAGGAGAGCTTGGGTGAGTAGGAGAGCTTGGTTGAGTAGGAGAGCTTGGGTGAGTAGGAGAGCTTGGGTGAGTAAGAGAGCTTGGGAGAGTAGGAGAGCTTGGGGGAGTAGGAGAGCTTGGGTGAGTAGGAGAGCTTGGGAGAGTATGAGAGGTTGGGAGAGTAGGAGAGCTTGGGAGAGTAGGAGAGCTTGGGAGAATAGGAGAGCTTGGGAGAGTAGGAGAGTAGGAGAGCTTGGGAGAGTGGGAGAGTAGGAGAGCTTGGGAGAGTGGGAGAGTAGGAGAGCTTGGGAGAGTAGGAGAGCTTGGGAGAGTAGGAGAGCTTGGGAGAGTAGGAAAGCTTGGGAGAGTGCGAGAGCTTGGGAGAGTAGGAGAGCTTGGGAGAGTAGGAGAGCTTGGGGGATTAGGAGAACTTGGGTGAGTAGGAGAGCTTGGGTGAGTAGGAGAGCTTGGTTGAGTAGGAGAGCTTGGGTGAGTAGGAGAGCTTGGGTGAGTAAGAGAGCTTGGGAGAGTAGGAGAGCTTGGGAGAGTATGAGAGGTTGGGAGAGTAGGAGAGCTTGGGAGAGTAGGAGAGCTTGGGAGAATAGGAGAACTTGGGAGAGTAGGAGAGTAGGAGAGCTTGGGAGAGTGGGAGAGTAGGAGAGCTTGGGAGAGTGGGAGAGTAGGAGAGCTTGGGAGAGTAGGAGAGCTTGGGAGAGTAGGAGAGCTTGGGGGAGTAGGAGAACTTGGGTGAGTAGGAGAGCTTGGGTGAGTAGGAGAGCTTGGGGGAGAAGTAGAGCTTGGGGGAGTAGGAAAGCTTGGGGGAGAAGGAGAGCTTGGGGGAGTAGGAAAGCTTGGGGGAGTAGGAGAGCTTGGGGGAATAAGAGAGCTTGAGGGCGTATGAGAGCTTGGGTGCGTATGAGAGATTGCGGCGTATGAGAGCTTGGGGACATATTAGAAGAGCAGACCGGAGTAGGAGAGCTTGGGGGAGTAGGAGAGCTTGGGGGAGTAGGAGAACTTGGGTGAGTAGGAGAGCTTGGGTGAGTAGGAGAGCTTGGTTGAGTAGGAGAGCTTGGGTGAGTAGGAGAGCTTGGGTGAGTAAGAGCTTGGGAGAGTAGGAAAGCTTGGGGGAGTAGGAGAGCATGGGAGAGTAGGAGAGCTTGGGAGATATGAGAGGTTGGGAGAGTAGGAGAGCTTGGGAGAGTAGGAGAGCTTGGGAGAGTAGGAGAGCTTGGGAGAGTAGGAGAGCTTGGGAGAGTAGGAAAGCTTGGGAGAGTGCGAGAGCTTGGGATAGTAGGAGAGCTTGGGAGCGTAGGAGAGCTTGGGGGATTAGGAGAACTTGGGTGAGTAGGAGAGCTTGGGTGAGTAGGAGAGCTTGGTTGAGTAGGAGAGCTTGGGTGAGTAGGAGAGCTTGGGTGAGTAAGAGAGCTTGGGAGAGTAGGAGAGCTTGGGAGAGTATGAGAGGTTGGGAGAGTAGGAGAGCTTGGGAGAGTAGGAGAGCTTGGGAGAATAGGAGAGCTTGGGAGAGTAGGAGAGTAGGAGAGCTTGGGAGAGTGGGAGAGTAGGAGAGCTTGGGAGAGTGGGAGAGTCGGAGAGCTTGGGAGAGTAGGAGAGCTTGGGAGAGTAGGAGAGCTTGGGGGAGTCGGAGAACTTGGGTGAGTAGGAGAGCTTGGGTGAGTAGGAGAGCTTGGGGGAGAAGTAGAGCTTGGGGGAGTAGGAAAGCTTGGGGGAGAAGGAGAGCTTGGGGGAGTAGGAAAGCTTGGGGGAGTAGGAGAGCTTGGGGGAGTAAGAGAGCTTGAGGGTGTATGAGAGCTTGGGTGCGTATGAGAGATTGCGGCGTATGAGAGCTTGGGGACATATTAGAAGAGCAGACCGGAGTAGGAGAGCTTGGGGGAGTAGGAAAGCTTGGGGGAGTAGGAGAACTTGGGTGAGTAGGAGAGCTTGGGTGAGTAGGAGAGCTTGGTTGAGTAGGAGAGCTTGGGTGAGTAGGAGAGCTTGGGTGAGTAAGAGAGCTTGGGAGAGTAGGAAAGCTTGGGGGAGTAGGAGAGCATGGGAGAGTAGGAGAGCTTGGGAGAGTATGAGAGGTTGGGAGAGTAGGAGAGTTTGGGAGAGTAGGAGAGCTTGGGAGAATAGGAGAGCTTGGGAGAGTAGGAGAGTAGGAGAGCTTGGGAGAGTGGGAGAGTAGGAGAGGTTGGGAGAGTGGGAGAGTAGGAGAGCTTGGGAGAGTGGGAGAGTAGGAGAGCTTGGGAGAGTAGGAGAGCTTGGGAGAGTAGGAGAGCTTGGGGGAGTAGGAGAACTTGGGTGAGTAGGAGAGCTTGGGTGAGTAGGAGAGCTTGGGGGAGAAGTAGAGCTTGGGGGAGTAGGAAAGCTTGGGGGAGAAGGAGAGCTTGGGGGAGTAGGAAAGCTTGGGGGAGTAGGAGAGCTTGGGGGAGTAAGAGAGCTTGAGGGCGTATGAGAGCTTGGGTGCGTATGAGAGATTGCGGCGTATGAGAGCTTGGGGACATATTAGAAGAGCAGACCGGAGTAGGAGAGCTTGGGGGAGTAGGAGAGCTTGGGTGAGTAGGAGAGCTTGGGTGAGTAGGAGAGCTTGGTTGAGTAGGAGAGCTTGGGTGAGAAGGAGAGCTTGGGTGAGTAAGAGAGCTTGGGAGAGTAGGAAAGCTTGTGGGAGTAGGAGAGCATGGGAGAGTAGGAGAGCTTGGGAGAGTATGAGAGGTTGGGAGAGTAGGAGAGCTTGGGAGAGTAGGAGAGCTTGGGAGAATAGGAGAGCTTGGGAGAGTACGAGAGTAGGAGAGCTTGGGAGAGTGGGAGAGTAGGAGAGCTTGGGAGAGTGGGAGAGTAGGAGAGCTTGGGAGAGTAGGAGAGCTTGGGAGAGTAGGAGAGCGTGGGAGAGTAGGAGAGCTTGGGAGAGTAGGAGAGCTTGGGAGAGTAGGAAAGCTTGGGAGAGTGCGAGATCTTGGGAGAGTAGGAGAGTTTGGGAGAGTAGGAGAGCTTGGGAGGGTAGGAGAGCTTGGGAGAGTAGGAGAGCTTGGGAGAGTAGGAGAGCTTGCGAGAGTAGGAGAGCTTCCAGGAGTAGGAGAGCTTAGCGGAGTAGGAGAGCTTACCGGAGCAGGAGATCTTGGGGGAGTAGCAGAGCTTACCGGAATAGGATAGGTTGGGGAGTAGGAGAACTCTGGGGAGTAGGAGAGCTTGGGGGAGTAGGAGAGCTTCCCGGAATAGGATGGGTGGGAGAGTAGGAGAGCTTGGGGGAGTAGGAGAGCTTACCGGAGTAGGAGAGCTTGGGAGAGTAGGAGAGCTTGGGGGAGTAGGAGAGCTTGGGGGATTAGGAGAACTTGGGAGAGTAGGAGAGCTTAGGAGAATAGGAGAGCTTGGGAGAGTAGGAGAGTAGGAGAGCTTGGGAGAGTGGGAGAGTAGGAGAGCTTGGGAGAGTGGGAGAGTAGGAGAGCTTGGGAGAGTAGGAGAGCTTGGGAGAGTAGGAGAGCTTGGGGGAGTAGGAGAACTTGGGTGAGTAGGAGAGCTTGGGTGAGTAGGAGAGCTTGGGGGAGAAGTAGAGCTTGGGGGAGTAGGAAAGCTTGGGGGAGAAGGAGAGCTTGGGGGAGTAGGAAAGCTTGGGGGAGTAGGAGAGCTTGGGGGAGTAAGAGAGCTTGAGGGCGTATGAGAGCTTGGGTGCGTATGAGAGATTGCGGCGTATGAGAGCTTGGGGACATATTAGAAGAGCAGACCGGAGTAGGAGAGCTTGGGGTAGTAGGAGAGCTTGGGGGAGTAGGAGAACTTGGGTGAGTAGGAGAGCTTGGGTGAGTAGGAGAGCTTGGTTGAGTAGGAGAGCTTGGGTGAGTAGGAGAGCTTGGGTGAGTAAGAGAGCTTGGGAGAGTAGGAAAGCTTGGGGGAGTAGGAGAGCATGGGAGAGTAGGAGAGCTTGGGAGAGTATGAGAGGTTGGGAGAGTAGGAGAGCTTGGGAGAGTAGGAGAGCTTGGGAGAGTAGGAGAGCTTGGGAGAGTAGGAGAGCTTGGGAGAGTAGGAGAGCTTGGGAGAGTAGGAGAGCTTGGGAGAGTAGGAAAGCTTGGGAGAGTGCGAGAGCTTGGGATAGTAGGAGAGCTTGGGAGAGTAGGAGAGCTTGGGGGATTAGGAGAACTTGGGTGAGTAGGAGAGCTTGGGTGAGTAGGAGAGCTTGGTTGAGTAGGAGAGCTTGGGTGAGTAGGAGAGCTTGGGTGAGTAAGGGAGCTTGGGAGAGTAGGAGAGCTTGGGAGAGTATGAGAGGTTGGGAGAGTAGGAGAGCTTGGGAGAGTAGGAGAGCTTGGGAGAATAGGAGAGCTTGGGAGAGTAGGAGAGTAGGAGAGCTTGGAAGAGTGGGAGAGTAGGAGAGCTTGGGAGAGTGGGAGAGTAGGATAGCTTGGGAGAGTAGGAGAGCTTGGGAGAGTAGGAGAGCTTGGGGGAGTAGGAGAACTTGGGTGAGTAGGAGAGATTGGGTGAGTAGGAGAGCTTGGAGGAGAAGTAGAGCTTGGGGGATAAGGAAAGCCTGGGGGAGAAGGAGAGCTTGGGGGAGTAGGAAAGCTTTGGGGAGTAGGAGAGCTTGGGGGAGTAAGAGAGCTTGAGGGTGTATGAGAGCTTGGGTGCGTATGAGAGATTGCGGCGTATGAGAGCTTGGGGAGATATTAGAAGAGCAGACCGGAGTAGGAGAGCTTGGGGGAGTAGGAGAGCTTGGGGGAGTAGGAAAACTTGGGTGAGTAGGAGAGCTTGGGTGAGTAGGAGAGCTTGGTTGAGTAGGAGAGCTTGGGTGAGTAGGAGAGCTTGGGTGAGTAAGAGAGCTTGGGAGAGTAGGAAAGCTTGGGGGAGTAGGAGAGCATGGGAGAGTAGGAGAGCTTGGGAGAGTATGAGAGGTTGGGAGAGTAGGAGAGCTTGGGAGAGTAGGAGAGCTTGGGAGAATAGGAGATCTTGGGAGAGTAGGAGAGTAGGAGAGCTTGGGAGAGTGGGAGAGTAGGAGAGCTTGGGAGAGTGGGAGAGTAGGAGAGCTTGGGAGAGTAGGAGAGCTTGGGAGAGTAGGAGAGCGTGGGAGAGTAGGAGAGCTTGGGAGAGTAGGAGAGCTTTGGAGAGTAGGAGAGCTTGGGAGAGTAGGAAAGCTTGGGAGAGTGCGAGATCTTGGGAGAGTAGGAGAGTTTGGGAGAGTAGGAGAGCTTGGGAGGGTAGGAGAGCTTGGGAGAGTAGGAGAGCTTGGGAGAGTAGGAGAGCTTGCGAGAGTAGGAGAGCTTCCAGGAGTAGGAGAGCTTAGCGGAGTAGGAGAGCTTACCGGAGCAGGAGATCTTGGGGGAGTAGCAGAGCTTACCGGAATAGGATAGGTAGGGGAGTAGGAGAACTCTGGGGAGTAGGAGATCTTGGGGGAGTAGGAGAGCTTCCCGGAATAGGATGGGTGGCGGAGTAGGAGAGCTTGGGGGAGTAGGAGAGCTTACCGGAGTAGGAGAGCTTGGGAGAGTAGGAGAGCTTGGGGGAGTAGGAGAGCTTGGAGGATTAGGAGAACTTGGGTGAGTAGGAGAGCTTGGGTGAGTAGGAGAGCTTGGTTGAGTAGGAGAGCTTGGGTGAGTAGGAGAGCTTGGGTGAGTAAGAGAGCTTGGGAGAGTAGGAGAGCTTGGGAGAGTATGAGAGGTTGGGAGAGTAGGAGAGCTTGGGAGAGTAGGAGAGCTTGGGAGAATAGGAGAACTTGGGAGAGTAGGAGAGTAGGAGAGCTTGGGAGAGTGGGAGAGTAGGAGAGCTTGGGAGAGTGGGAGAGTAGGAGAGCTTGGGAGAGTAGGAGAGCTTGGGAGAGTAGGAGAGCTTGGGGGAGTAGGAGAACTTGGGTGAGTAGGAGAGCTTGGGTGAGTAGGAGAGCTTGGGGGAGAAGTAGAGCTTGGGGGAGTAGGAAAGCTTGGGGGAGATGGAGAGCTTGGGGGAGTAGGAAAGCTTGGGGGAGTAGGAGAGCTTGGGGGAGTAAGAGAGCTTGAGGGCGTATGAGAGCTTGAGTGCGTATGAGCGATTGCGGCGTATGAGAGCTTGGGGACATATTAGAAGAGCAGACCGGAGTAGGAGAGCTTGGGGGAGTAGGAGAGCTTGGGGGAGTAGCAGAACTTGGGTGAGTAGGAGAGCTTGGGTGAGTAGGAGAGCTTGGTTGAGTAGGAGAGCTTGGGAGAGTAGGAGAGCTTGGGTGAGTAAGAGAGCTTGGGAGAGTAGGAAAGCTTGGGGGAGTAGGAGAGCATGGGAGAGCAGGAGGGCTTGGGAGAGTATGAGAGGTTGGGAGAGTAGGAGAGCTTGGGAGAGTAGGAGAGCTTGGGAGAATAGGAGAGCTTGGGAGAGTAGGAGAGTAGGAGAGCTTGGGAGAGTGGGAGAGTAGGAGAGCTTGGGAGAGTGGGAGAGTAGGAGAGCTTGGGAGAGTAGGAGAGCTTGGGAGAGTAGGAGAGCGTGGGAGAGTAGGAGAGCTTGGGAGAGTAGGAGAGCTTGGGAGAGTAGGAGATCTTGGGAGAGTAGGAAAGCTTGGGAGAGTGCGAGAGCTTGGGAGAGTAGGAGAGTTTGGGAGAGTAGGAGAGCTTGGGAGGGTAGGAGAGCTTGGGAGAGTAGGAGAGCTTGGGAGAGTAGGAGAGCTTGCGAGAATAGGAGAGCTTCCAGGAGTAGGAGAGCTTAGCGGAGTAGGAGAGCTTACCGGAGCAGGAGATCTTGGGGGAGTAGCAGAGCTTACCGGAATAGGATAGGTTGGGGAGTAGGAGAACTCTGGGGAGTAGGAGAGCTTGGGGGAGTAGGAGAGCTTCCCGGAATAGGATGGGTGGGGGAGTAGGAGAGCTTGGGGGAGTAGGAGAGCTTACCGGAGTAGGAGAGCTTGGGGGAGTAGGAGAGCTTGGGGGAGTAGGAGACCTTGGGGGAGTAGGAACGCTTGGGGGAGTAGGATGCTTGGGGGAGAAGGAGAGCTTGGGGGAGTAGGAAAGCTTGGGGGAGAAGGAGAGCTTGGGGGAGTAGGAAAGCGTGGGGGAGTAGGAGAGCTTGGGGGAGTAAGAGAGCTTGAGGGCGTATGAGAGCTTGGGTGCGTATGAGAGATTGCGGCGTAAGAGAGCTTGGGGGCATATGAGATCTTGGAGGCGTATGAGAGCTTGTGGGCGTATGAGAGATTGGGGGCGTATTAGAGCTCGGGGCGTATGAGAGCGTGGGGGCGTAAGACTGCTTGGGGGCGTATGAGAGCTTGGGGGCGTATGAGAGCTTGGGGGTGGATGAGGGCTTGGGGGCGTATGAGTGCTTAACATAGAAACATAGAAACATAGAAAATAGGTGCGGGAATAGGACATTCGGCCCTTCTAGCCTACACCGCCATTCAATGACTTCATGGCTGAACATTCAACTTCAGTACCCCATTCCTGCTTTCTCGCCGTACCCCTTGATCCCCCTAGTATTAAGGACCTCATCTAACTCATTTTTGAATATATTTAGTGAATTGGCCTCAACAACTTTCTGTGGTAAAGAATTCCACAGGTTCACCACTCTCTGGGTGAAGAAGTTCCTCCGCATCTCGGTCCGAACTGGCTTACCCCTTATCCTTAGACTGTGACCTCTGGTTCTGGACTTCCCCAACATTGGGAACATTCTTCCTGCATCTAACCTGTCTAACCCCGTCAGAATCTTAAATGTTTCTATGAGGTCCCCTCTCATTCTTCTGAACTCCAGTGAATACAATACCAGTTGATCCAGTCTTTCTTGATAGGTCAGTCCCGCCATCCCGGGAATCAGTCTGGTGAACCTTCGCTGCACTCCCTCAATAGCAAGAATGTCCTTCCTCTGTTAGGAGACCAAAACTGTACACAATACTCCAGGTGTGGCCTCACCAATGCCCTGTACAACTGTAGCACCACCTCCCTGCCCCTGTACACAAATCCCCTTGCTCTGAAGGCCAACATGCCATTTGCTTTCTTAACCGCCTGCTGCACCTGCATGCCAACCTTCAATGACTGATGTACCATGACACCCAGGTCTCTTTGCACCTCCCCTTTTCCTAATCTGTCACCATTCATTAATAGTCTGTCTCTCTGTTTTTACCACCAAAGTGGATATCCTCACATTTATCCACATTTTCCTTCATCTGCCATGCATTTGCCCACTCACCTTACCTATCCAAGTCGCTCTGCAGCCTCACAGCATCCTCCTCGCAGCTCACACTGCCACCCAACTTGGTGTCATCCGCAAATTTGGAGATACTACATTTAATCCACTCGTCTAAATCATTAATGTACAGTGTAAACAGCTGGGGCCCCAGCACAGAACCTTGCGGTACCCCACTAGTCACTGCCTGCCATTCTGAAAAGTACCCATTTACTCCTAGTCTTTGCTTCCTGTCTGATAACCAGTTCTCAATCCATGTCAGTACACTACCGCCAATCCCATGTGCTCTAACTTTGCACATCAAACTCTTGTGTGGGACCTAGTCGAACGCCTTCTGAAAGTCCAAATATACCACATCAACTGGTTCTCCCTTATCCACTCTACTGGAAACATCCTCAAAAAATTCCAGAAGATTTGTCAAGCATGATTTCCCTTTCACAAATCCATGCTGAATTGGACCTATCATGTCACCTCTTTCCAAATGCACTGCTATGACATCCTTAATAATTGATTCCATCATTTTATCCACTACCGATGTCAGGCTGACCGGTCTATAATTCCCTGTTTTCTCTCTCCCTCCTTTTTTAAAAAGTGGGGTTACATTGGCTACCCTCCACTCCATAGGAACTGATCCAGAATCAATGGAATTTTGGAAAATGACTGTCAACGCATCCACTATTTCCAAGGCCACCTCCTTAAGTACTCTGGGATGCAGTCCATCAGGCCACGGGAATGTATCGGCCTTCAATCCCATCAATTTCCCCAACACAATTTCCCGGCTAATAAGGATTTCCCTCAGTTCCTCCTCCTTACTAGACCCCCCGACCCCTTTTATAACCGGAAGGTTGTTCGTGTCCTCTTTCGTGAATACCGAACCAAAGTACTTGTTCAATTGGTCCGCCATTTCTTTGTTCCCCGTTATGACTTCCCCTGATTCTGACTGCAGCGGACCTACGTTTGTCTTTACTAACCTTTTTCTCTTCACATATCTATAGAAACTTTTGCAATCCGTCTTAATGTTCCCTGCAAGCTTCTTCTCATACTCCATTTTCCCTGCCCTAATCAAACCCTTTGTCCTCCTCTGCTGAGTTCTAAATTTCTCCCAGTCCCCAGGTTCGCTGCTATTTCTGGCCAATTTGTATGCCACTTCCTTGGCTTTAATACTATCCCTGCTTTCACTTGTTAGCCACGGTTGAGCCATCATCCCTTTTTTATTTTTACGCCAGACAGGAATGTACAATTGTTGTAGTTCATCCATGCGGTCTCTAAATGTCAGAAATTGCCCATCCACAGTCAACCACTTAAGTATCATTCGCCAATCCATCCCAGCCAATTCACGCCTCATACCTTCAAAGTTAGCCTTCTTTTAGTTCTGGACCATGGTCTCTGAATTAACTGTTTCATTCTCCATCCCAATGCAGAATTCCACCATATTATGGTCACTCTTCCCTAAGGGGCCTCGCACAACGAGGTTGCTAATTAATCCTCTCTCATTCCATAACACCCAGTCTAAGATGGCCTCCCCCCTAGTTGGTTCCTCGACAAATTGGTCTAAAAAACCATCCCTTATGCACTCCAGAAAATCCTCCTCCACCGTATTGTTTCCAGTTTGGTTAGCCCAATCTATGTGCATATTAAAGTCACCCATTATAACTGCTGCAACTTTATTGCACGCACCCCTAATTTCATGTTTGATGCCCTCCCCAACATCACTACTACTGTTCGGAGTCTGTACACAACTCCCACTAACGTTTTTTGCCCTTTGGTGTTCTGCAGCTCTACCCATATAGATTCCACATCATCCAAGCTAATGTCCTTCCTAACTATTGCCTTAATCTCCTGAGGGAGTATGAGAGCTTGGGGGAGTATGAGAGCTTGGGGGAGTAGGAGACCTTGGTTGAGTAGGGGAGCTTGGTTGAGCAGGAGAGCTTGGTTGAGTAGGAGAGCTTGGGTGAGTAGGAGAGCTTGGGAGAGTAGGAGAGCTTGCGAGAGTATGAGACCTTGGGGGAGTAGGTGAGTTTGCCGAAAAGGAGAGCTTGGGGGAGCAGGGGAGGTTCCTGGAGTAGGAGAGCTTGGGGGAGCAGGAGAGGTTCCTTGAGTCGGAGAGCTTTGGGGAGTTGGAGAGCTCGGGGGAGGTGGAGAGCTAACCGGAGTAAGAAAGTTTATCGAAGCAGGAGAGCTTGGGGAAGCAGTAGAATTTGGGTGAGAAGGAGTGCTTTCGGGATTAGGAGACCTTACCGGAGTAGAAGAGCTTGGGGGAATAGAAGAGCTTGAGGGAGTATGAAAGCTTGAGGGAGTAGGAGAGCGTACTGATGTAGGCAGCTTAACGTTGTAGGAGATCATACAGAATTATGAGAGCTTGTGAGAGTAAGAGAGCTTGTGAGATTAGGAGAGCTCACCGGAATAGGAGAACTGACCGGAGTAGGAGAACTTTGGGGAGTCGGAGAGCTTGGGGGAGTAGGAGAGCTTGGGGGAGTAGGAGAGCTTGGGGGAGTCAGGGAGCTTGGGGGAGTAGGAGAACTTGGCAGAGTAGGAGAGCTTGGGGGAGTAAGAGAGCTTGGGGGAGTAAGAGAGCTTGGGGGAGTAAGAGAGCTTGGGGGAGTTAGAGAGCTTGGGGGAGTAAGACAGCTTGGGGGCTTAGGAGAGCTTGGGGGAGTAGGAGAGCTTGGGGGAGTAGGAGAGCTTGGCGGAGTAGGAGAGCTTGGGGGAGTAGGAGAGCTTGGGGGAGTAGGAGAGCTAGGGGGAGTAGGAGAGCTTGGGGGAGTAGGAGAGCTTGGATGAGTAAGAGAGCTTGGGTGAGTAAGAGATCTTGGGGGAGTAGGAGAGCTTGGGGGAGTAGGAGAGCTTGGGGGAGTAGGAGAGCTTGGGAGAGTAGGAGAGCTTGGAGGAGTAGTAGAGCATACCGGAGTAGGAGAGCTTACCGGAGTAGGAGAGCTTACCGGAGTAGGATAGCTTACCGGAGTAGGAGAGCTTACTGGCGTAGGAGAGCTTACCGGAGTAGGAGCGCTTACCAGAGCATGAGATCTTGGGGGAGTAAGAGAGCTTCCCAGAATAGGATAGGTGGGGGAGTAGGAGAGTTTGGGGGAGGAGGAGAGTTTGGGGGAGTAGGGGAATATGGGGGAGTAGGAGAGCCTGCGGGGGTAGGAGAGCTTGGGGGATTAGGAGAGATTGGGGGCGTTGGGGAGCTTGGAAGAGGAGGAGAAGGAGAGCTTACCGGAGTAGGACAGCTTGGGGGAGTAGGGTAGCTTGGGGGAGTAGGAGATCTTACCGGAGTAGGAGAGATTGGGGGAGTAGTAGAGATTGGGGAACTAGTAGGGCTTGGGGGAGTAGGAGAGCTTGGGGGAGTAGGAGAGCTTGGGGGAGTAGGAGAGCTTGGGGGAGTAGGAGAGCTTGGGGGAGTAGGAGAGCTTGGGGGAGTAGGTGTGCTTGTGGGAGTAGGAGAGCTTGGGGGAGTAGGGTAGCTTGGGGGAGAAGGAGGGCTTGCGGGAGAAGGAGAGCAATGGGGAGAAAGAGAGCAAGGAGGAGAAATAGAGCAAGGACGGGAAGGAGAGCTTGGGGGAGAAGGAGAGCTTGGGGGTGTAGGAGAGCCTGGGGGAGTAGGAGTGCCTGGGGGAATATGAGAGCCTGGGGGAGTATGAGAGGCTGGGGGAATATGAGAGGCTGGGAGAGTATGAGAGGGTGGCGTAGTATGAGAGCCTGGGGGAGTATGAGAGCCTGGGGGAGTATGAGACGCTGGGGCAGTATGAGAGGCTGGGGGAGTATGAGAGGCAGGGCGAGTATGAGAGGACGGGGACGTATGAGAGCTTGGGGGCGTATGAGAGCTTGGGGGCGTATGAGAGCTTTGGTGTATGAGAGCGTGGGGGCGTGTGCGAGCTTGGGGGCGTATGAGAGCTTGGGGGAGTATGAGAGCTTGGGGGCGGATGAGAGCTTGGGGCGAATGAGAGCTTGGGGGAATATGAGAGCTTCGGGGAGTATGAGAGCTTGGGGGAGTAGGAGAGTTTGCCGGAAAAGGAGAGCTTGGGGGAGCAGGAGAGGTTCCTGGAGTAGGAGAGCTTGGGGGAGTAGGAGAGGTTCCTGTACTCGAAGAGCTTGGGAGAGTTACAGAGCATGGGAGAGTAGGAGAGCTTACCGGTGTAAGAAAGATTCCCGGAGGAGGAGAGCTTGGGGAAGCAGTAGAATTTGGGGGAGAAGGAGAGTTTCTGAGATTCGGAGAACAAAGCGGAGTATAAGAGCTTGAGGGAGTAGGAGAGCTTGAGGCAGTAGGAGAGCGTACTGGTGTAGGAGAGCTTACCGGTGTAGGAGATATTACAGAATTATGAGAGCTTGGGAGAGTAGGAGAGCTTGTTGGAGTAGGAGAGTTCACCGGAATAGGAGAGCTGACCGGAGTAGGAGAGCTTTGGGGAGTCGGAGAGCTTGGAGGAGTCGGGGAGCTTGGTGAAGTAGGAGAGCTTGGGGGAGTAGGAGAACTTGGCAGAGTAGGAGAGCTTGGGGGTGGAATAGAGCTTGGGGGAGTAAGAGAGCTTGGGGGTGTAGGAGAGCTTGGGGGAGTAGGAGAGATTTGGGGAGTAGGAGAGCTTGGGCGAGTAGGAGAGCTTGGGGGAGTTGGAGAGCTTGGGGGAGTCGGGGAGCTTGCGGGAGTAGGAGAACTTGGCAGAGTAGGAGAGCTTGGTGGAGTAAGAGAGCTTGGGGGAGTAAGAGAGCTTGGGGGAGTAAGAGAGTTTGGGGGAGTAAGAGAGCTTGGGGGAGTAAGAGAGCTTCTGGGAGTAGGAGAGTAGGAGAGCTTGGGAGAGTTGGAGAGCAGGAAGCTTGGGAGAGTAGTACAGCTTGGGAGAGTAGGAGAGCTTGGGAGAGTAGGAGAGCTTGGGAGAGTAGGAGAGCTTGGGATAGTAGGAGAGCTTGGGAAAGTAGGAGAGCTTGGGAGAGTAGGCGAGCTTGGGGGAGTAGGAGAGATTGGGGGAGTAGGAGAGCTTGGGGGAATAGGACAGCTTGGGGGAGTAGGGTAGCTTGGGGGAGTAGGAGATCTTACCGGAGTAGGAGAGATTGGGGGAGTAGTAGAGATTGGGGAAATAGTAGGGCTTGGGGGAGTAGGAGAGCTTGGGGGAGTAGGAGAGCTTGGGGGAGTAGGAGAGCTTGGGTGAGTAGGAGAGCTTGGGGGAGTAGGAGAGCTTGGGGGAGTAGGAGTGCTTGTGGGAGTAGGAGAGCTTGGGGGAGTAGGGTAGCTTGGGGGAGAAGTGGGCTTGCGAGAGAAGGAGAACAAGGGGGAGAAGGAGAGCAAGGGGGAGAAAGAGAGCAAGGAGGAGAAATAGAGCAAGGACGGGAAGGAGAGCTTGGGGGAGAAGGAGAGCTTGGGGGAGTAGGAGAGCCTGGGGGAGTAGGAGTGCCTGGGGGAATATGAGAGCCTGGGGGAGTATGAGAGGCTGGGGGAATATGAGAGGCTGGGAGAGTATGAGAGGGTGGGGGAGTATGAGAGCCTGGGGGAGTATGAGAGCCTGGGGGAGTATGAGACGCTGGGGCAGTATGAGAGGCTGGGGCAGTATGAGAGGCAGGGCGAGTATGAGAGGACGGGGACGTATGAGAGCTTGGGGGCGTATGAGAGCTTTGGTGTATGAGAGCGTGGGGGCGTGTGAGAGCTTGGGGGCGTATGAGAGCTAGGGGGAGTATGAGAGCTTGGGGGCGGATGAGAGCTTGGGGGCGTATGAGAGCTTGGGGGAGTAGGAGAGTTTGCCGGAAAAGGAGAGCTTGGGGGAGCAGGAGAGGTTCCTGGAGTAGGAGAGCTTGGGGGAGCAGGAGAGGTTCCTGTACTCGAAGAGCTTGGGGGAGTTACAGAGCATGGGAGAGTAGGAGAGCTTACCGGTGTAAGAAAGATTCCCGGAGGATGAGAGCTTGGGGAAGCAGTAGAATTTGGGGGAGAAGGAGAGCTTCGGAAATTAGGAGAACAAAGCGGAGTAGAAGAGCTTGAGGGAGTAGGAGAGCTTGAGGGAGTAGGAGAGCGTACTGGTGTAGGAGAGCTTACCGGTGTAGGAGATATTACAGAATTATGAGAGCTTGGGAGAGTAGGAGAGCTTGTTGGAGTAGGAGAGTGCACCGGAATAGGAGAGCTGACCGGAGTAGGAGAGCTTTGGGGAGTCGGAGAGCTTGGAGGAATCGGGGAGCTTGGTGAAGTAGGAGAGCTTGGGGGAGTAGGAGAACATGGCAGAGTAGGAGAGCTTGGGGGTGGAATTGAGCTTGGGGGAGTAAGAGAGCTTGGGGGTGTAGGAGAGCTTGGGGGTGTAGGAGAGATTTGGGGAGTAGGAGAGCTTGGAAGAGTAGGAGAGCTTGGGGGAGTTGGAGAGCTTGGGGGAGTCGGGAAGCTTGCCGGAGTAGGAGAACTTGGCAGAGTAGGAGAGCTTGGTGGAGTAAGAGAGCTTGGGGGAGTAAGAGAGCTTGGGGGAGTAAGAGAGGTTGGGGGAGGAAGAGAGCTTGGGGGAGTAAGAGAGCTTGGGGGAGTAGGAGAGTAGGAGAGCTTGGGAGAGTTGGAGAGCAGGAAGCTTGGGAGAGTAGGACAGCTTGGGAGAGTAGGAGAGCTTGGCAGAGTAGGAGAGCTTGGGAGAGTAGGAGAGCTTGGGATAGTAGGAGAGCTTGGGAAAGTAGGAGAGCTTGGGAGAGTAGGAGAGCTTGGGGGAGTAGGAGAGATTGGGGGAGTAGGAGAGCTTGGGGGAGTAGGACAGCTTGGGGGAGTAGGGTAGCTTGGGGGAGTAGGAGATCTTACCGGAGTAGGAGAGATTGGGGGAGTAGTAGAGATTGGGGAAATAGTAGGGCTTGGGGGAGTAGGAGAGCTTGGGGGAGTAGGAGAGCTTGGGGGAGTAGGAGAGCTTGGGGGAGTCAGGGAGCTTGGGGGAGTAGGAGAACTTGGCAGAGTAGGAGAGCTTGGGGGAGTAAGAGAGCTTGGGGGAGTAAGAGAGCTCGGGGTAGTAAGAGAGCTTGCGGGAGTAAGAGAGCTTGGGGGAGTAAGAGAGCTTGGGGGAGTTAGAGAGCTTGGGGGAGTAAGACAGCTTGGGGGCGTAGGAGAGCTTGGGGGAGTAGGAGAGCTTGGGGGAGTAGGAGAGCTTGGCGGAGTAGGAGAGCTAGGGGGAGTAGGAGAGCTTGGGGGAGTAGGAGAGCTTGGATGAGTAAGAGAGCTTGGGTGAGTAAGAGATCTTGGGGGAGTAGGAGAGCTTGGGGGAGTAGGAGAGATTGGGGGAGTAGGAGAGCTTGGGGGAGTAGGAGAGCTTGGGAGAGTAGGAGAGCTTGGAGGAGTAGTAGAGCATACCGGAGTAGGAGAGCTTACCGGAGTAGGAGAGCTTACCGGAGTAGGATAGCTTACCGGAGTAGGAGAGCTTACTGGCGTAGGAGAGCTTACCGGAGTAGGAGAGCTTACCAGAGCATGAGATCTTGGGGGAGTAGGAGAGCTTCCCAGAATAGGATAGGTGGGGGAGTAGGAGAGTTTGGGGGAGGAGGAGAGTTTTGGGGAGTAGGGGAATGTGGGGGAGTAGGAGAGCCTGCGGGGGTAGGAGAGCTTGGGGGATTAGGAGAGATTGGGGGCGTTGGGGAGCTTGGAAGAGGAGGAGAAGGAGAGCTTACCGGAGTAGGACAGTTTGGGGGAGTAGGGTAGCTTGGGGGAGTAGGAGATCTTACCGGAGTAGGAGAGATTGGGGGAGTAGTAGAGATTGGGGAACTAGTAGGGCTTGGGGGAGTAGGAGAGCTTGGGGGAGTAGGAGAGCTTGGGGGAGTAGGAGAGCTTGGGGGAGTAGGAGAGCTTGGGGGAGTAGGAGAGCTTGGGGGAGTAGGTGTGCTTGTGGGAGTAGGAGAGCTTGGGGGAGTAGGGTAGCTTGGGGGAGAAGGAGGGCTTGCGGGAGAAGGAGAGCAATGGGGAGAAAGAGAGCAAGGAGGAGAAATAGAGCAAGGACGGGAAGGAGAGCTTGGGGGAGAAGGAGAGCTTGGGGGTGTAGGAGAGCCTGGGGGAGTAGGAGTGCCTGGGGGAATATGAGAGCCTGGGGGAGTATGAGAGGCTGGGGGAATATGAGAGGCTGGGAGAATATGAGAGGGTGGCGTAGTATGAGAGCCTGGGGGAGTATGAGAGCCTGGGGGAGTATGAGACGCTGGGGCAGTATGAGAGGCTGGGGGAGTATGAGAGGCAGGGCGAGTATGAAAGGACGGGGACGTATGAGAGCTTGGGGGCGTATGAGAGCTTGGGGGCGTATGAGAGCTTTGGTGTATGAGAGCGTGGGGGCGTGTGCGAGCTTGGGGGCGTATGAGAGCTTGGGGGAGTATGAGAGCTTGGGGGCGGATGAGAGCTTGGGGCGTATGAGAGCTTGGGGGAATATGAGAGCTTCGGGGAGTATGAGAGCTTGGGGGAGTAGGAGAGTTTGCCGGAAAAGGAGAGCTTGGGGGAGCAGGAGAGGTTCCTGGAGTAGGAGAGCTTGGGGGAGCAGGAGAGGTTCCTGTACTCGAAGAGCATGGGGGAGTTACAGAGCATGGGAGAGTAGGAGAGCTTACCGGTGTAAGAAAGATTCCCGGAGGAGGAGAGCTTGGGGAAGCAGTAGAATTTGGGGAGAAGGAGAGCATCGGAGATTAGGAGAACTTACCGGAGTAGAAGAGCTTGAGGGAGTAGGAGAGCTTCAGGGAGTAGGAGAGCGTACTGGTGTAGGAGAGCTTACCGGTGTAGGAGATATTACAGAATTATGAGAGCTTGGGAGAGTAGGAGAGCTTGTTGGAGTAGGAGAGTTCACCGGAATAGGAGAGCTGACCGGAGTAGGAGAGCTTTGGGGAGTCGGAGAGCTTGGAGGAGTCGGGGAGCTTGGTGAAGTAGGAGAGCTTGGGGGAGTAGGAGAACTTGGCAGAGTAGGAGAGCTTGGGGGTGGAATAGAGCTTGGGGAAGTAAGAGAGCTTGTGGTGTAGGAGAGCTTGGGGGAGTAGGAGAGATTTGGGGAGTAGGAGAGCTTGGGCGAGTAGGAGAGCTTGGGGGAGTTGGAGAGCTTGGGGGAGTCGGGGAGCTTGCGGGAGTAGGAGAATTGGTAGAGTCTGAGAGCTTGGTGGAGTAAGAGAGCTTGGGGGAGTAAGAGAGCTTGGGGGAGTAAGAGAGTTTGGGGGAGTAGGAGAGTAGGAGAGCTTGGGAGAGTTGGAGAGCAGGAAGCTTGGGAGAGTCGGACAGCTTGGGAGAGTAGGAGAGCTTGGGAGAACTTGGGAGAGTAGGAGAGCTTGGGATAGTAGTAGAGCTTGGGAAATTAGGAGAGCTTGGGTGAGTAGGAGAGCTTGGGGGAGTAGGAGAGATTGGGGGAGTAGGAGAGCTTGGGGGAGTAGGAGAGCTTGGGGGAGTAGGAGAGCTTGGGGGAGTAGGAGTGCTTGGGGGAGTATGAGAACCTGGGGGAGTTGGAGAGCCTGGGGGAGTAGGAGAGCCTGGGGGAGTATGAGAACCTGGGGGAGTATGAGAGGCTGGGGGAGTATGAAGGCTGGGGGAGTGTGAGAGGCTAGGGGAGTATGAGAGGCTGGGGGAGTATGAGAGACTGGGGGAGTATGAGAGCCTGGGGAAGTATGAGATCCTGGGGGAGTATGAGGGCCTGGGGGAGTATGAGAGCCTGGGGGAGTATGAGATCCTTGGGGAGTATGTGAGACCGGGGGTAATATGAGAGGCCGGGGGAGTATGAGAGGCCGGGGGAGTATGAGATGCTGGGAGAGTATGAGTCGCTGGGGGAGTATGAGAGGCTCGGGGACTATGAGAGGCTGGGCGAGTATGAAAGGATGGGGGCGTATGA
Source organism: Pristiophorus japonicus (assembly GCF_044704955.1). Classification (NCBI taxonomy): domain Eukaryota; kingdom Metazoa; phylum Chordata; class Chondrichthyes; family Pristiophoridae; genus Pristiophorus; species Pristiophorus japonicus. The sequence goes on along the minus strand of NW_027254857.1, from coordinate 1,104,253 downwards.
GAGCTTGGGGGTGTATGAGAGCTTGGGGGCGTATGGGAGCTTAGGGGCGTATGAGAGCTTGCGTGCGTATGAGAGCTTGGTGGCGTATAAGAGCTTGGGGGCGTATGAGAGCTTGGGGGCGTATGAGAGCTTGTGGGCGTATGAGAGCGTGGGGTCGTATGAGCGCTTGTGGGCGTATGAGAGCTTGAGGGAGTATGCCAGCTTGGGGGCGTATGAGAGCTTGGGGGCGTATGAGAGCTTGGGGGAATATGAGAGCTTCGGGGCGTATGAGAGCTTGGGGGAGTAGCAGAGTTTGCCGGAAAAGGAGAGTTAGGGGGAGCAGGAGAGGTTCCTGGAGTAGGAGAGCTTGGGGGAGCACGATAGGTTCCTGGAGTCGGAGAGCTTGGGGGAGTTGGAGAGCTTGGTTGAATAGGAGAACTTACCGGAGTAGAATAGCTTGGGGGAGTAGAAGAGCTTGAGGGAGTAGGAGAGCTTGAGGAAGTAGGAGAGCTTACTGGTGTAGGAGAGCTTACCGCTGTCGGAGGTCTTACAGAATTATGAGAGCTTGGGAGAGTAGGAGAGCTTGTGGGAGTAGGAGAGCTCACTTTAATAGGAGAATTGATCGGAGTAGGAGAGCTTTGGGGAGTCGGATAGATTGCGGGAGTCGGGGAGCTTGGGGGAGTAGGAGAGCTTGGGGGAGCAGGAGAACTTGGCAGAGTAGGCGAGCTTGGGGAAGTTAGAGAGCTTGGGGGAGTAAGAGAGCTTAGGGGAGTAAGAAATCTTGGGGGAGTAAGAGAGCTTGGGGGAGTACGAGAGAAGGAGAGCTTGGGAGAGTTTGAGAGTAGTGTAGGAGAGCTTGGGAGAGTTGGAGAGCTTGGGAGAGTAGGAGAGCTTGGGAGAGTAGGAGAGCGTGGGAGAGTAGGAGAGCTTGGGAGAGTAGGAGAGCTTTGGAGAGCAGGAGAGCTTGTGAGAGTAGGAGAGCTTGGGAGAGTAGGAGAGCTTGGGAGAGTGGGAGAGTTTTGGAGAGTGGGAGAGCTTGGGGGAGTAGGAGAGCTTGGGAGAGTAGGAGAGCTTGGGCGGGTCGGGGAGCTTGGGAGAGTAGGAGAGCTTGGGAGAGTATGAGAGTTTGGGAGAGTAGGAGAGCATACCGGAGTAGGAGAGCTTACCGGAGTGGGAGAGCTTACAGGAGTAGGAGAGCTTACCGGAGAAGGAAAGCTTACCGGAGCAGGAGATCTTGGGGGAGTAGGAGAGCTTACATGAATTGGATAAGTGGGGGAGTAGGAGAGCTCTGGGGAGTAGGAGAGCTTGGGGGAGTAGGAGAGCTTCCCGGAATAGGATAGGTGGGGAGTAGGAGAGCTTGGGGGAGTAGGTTAACTTGGGGGAGTAGGAGAGCTTTGGGGAGTCAGAGAGCTTGGGCGAGTAGGAGAGCTTGGGGGAGTAGGAGAGCTTGGGAGAGTCGGGGAGCTTGGGGGAGTAGGAGAACTTGGCAGAGTAGGAGAGCTTTGGGGAGTAAGAGAGCTTGGGGGAGTAAGAGAGCTTGGGGGATTAAGAGAGCTTGGGGGAGTAAGAGCGCTTGGGGATGTAAGAGAGCTTGGGGGAGTAGGAGAGTAGGAGAGCTAGAGAGTTGGAGAGAAGGAGAGCTTGGGAGAGGAGGAATGCTTGGGAGAGTACGAGAGCGTGGGAGAGTAGGAGAGCGTGGGAGAGTAGGAGATCTTGGGAGAGTAGGAGAGCTTGGGAGAGTAGGAGAGTTTGTGAGAGCAGGAGAGCTTGGGAGAGCAGGAGAGCTTGGGAGAGTGGGAGAGCTTGGGAGAGTGGGAGAGCTTGGGAGAGTAGGAGAGCATACCGGAGTAGGAGAGCTTACCGGAGTAGGAGAGCTTACCGAAGCAGGAGATCTTGGGGGAGTAGGAGAGCTTACATGAATAGGACAGGTGGGGGAGTAGGAGAGCTTGGGGGAGTAGGAGAGCTTGGGGGAGTAGGGGAGCATGGGGGAGTAGGAGAGCTTGCGGGAGTAGGAGAGCTTGGGGGAGTAGGAGAGATTGGGGGCGTTGCAGAGCTTGGAGGAGGAGGAGAAGGAGAGTTTAAAGAGTAGGACAGTTTGGGGGAGTAGGGTAGCTTGGGGGAGTAGGAGTGCTTGGGGGAGTAGGAGAGCTTGGGGGAGTAGGAGAGCTTGGGGGACTAGGAGTGCTTGGGGGAGTATGAGAACCTGGGGGAGTTGGAGAGCCTGGGGGAGTAGGAGAGCCTGGCGGAATATGAGAACCTGTGGGAGTATGAGAGGCTGGGGGAGTATGAAGGCTGGGGGAGTGTGAGAGGCTCGGGGAGTATGAGAGGCTGGGGGAGTATGAGAGCCTGGGGGAGTATGAGAGCCTGGGGAAGTATGAGATCCTGGGGGAGTATGAGGGCCTGGGGGTGTATGAGAGCCTGGGGGAGTATTATATCCTTGGGGAGTATGAGAGACCAGGGGTAATATGAGAGGCCGGGGGAGTATGAGAGGCCGGGGGAGTATGAGACGCTGGGGGAGTATGAGAGGCTCGGGGACTATGAGAGGCTGGGCGAGTATGAAAGGATGGGGGCGTATGAGAGCTTGGGGGCGTATCAGAGCTTGGGGGCGTATGAGAGCTTGCGTGCGTATGAGAGCTTGGGGGCATATAAGAGCTTGGGGGCGTATGAGAGCTTGGGGGCGTATGAGAGCTTGTGGGCGTATGAGAGCGTGGGGTCGTATGAGAGCTTGGGGGCGTATGAGAGCTTGGGGGAGTATGAGAGCTTGGGGGCGTATGAGAGCTTGGGGGCGTATGAGAGCTTGGGGGAATATGAGAGCTTCGGGGCGTATGAGAGCTTGGGGGAGTAGCAGAGTTTGCCGGAAAAGGAGAGTTAGGGGGAGCAGGAGAGGTTCCTGGAGTAGGAGAGCTTGGGGGAGCACGATCGGTTCCTGGAGTCGGAGATCTTTGGGAGTTGGAGAGCTTGGGGGAATAGGAGAACTTTCCGGAGTAGAACAGCTTGGGGGAGTAGAAGAGCTTGAGGGAGTAAAGAGCTTGAGGAAGTAGGAGAGCTTACTGGTGTAGGACAGCTTACCGGTGTCGGAGATCTTACAGAATTATGAGAGCTTGGGAGAGTAGGAGAGCTTGTGGGAGTAGGAGAGCTCACCGGAATAGGAGAACTGATCGGAGTAGGAGAGTTTTGGGGAGTCGGATAGCTTGGGGGAGTCGGGGAGCTTGGGGGAGTAGGAGAACTTGGCAGAGTAGGCGAGCTTGGGGAAGTTAGAGAGCTTGGGGGAGTAAGAGAGCTTAGGGGAGTAAGAGAGCTTGGGGGAGTAAGAGAGCTTGGGGGAGTAGGAGATTAGGAGAGCTTGGGAGAGTTTGAGAGTAGGAGAGCTTGGGAGAGTTGGAGAGCTTGGGAGAGTAGGAGAGCTTGGGGGAGTAGGAGAGCGTGGGAGAGTAGGAGAGCTTGGGAGAGTAGGAGAGCTTTGGAGAGCAGGAGAGCTTGTGAGAGTAGGAGAGCTTGGGAGAGTAGGAGAGCTTGGGAGAGTGTGAGAGCTTTGGAGAGTGGGAGAGCTTTGGGGAGTCGGAGAGCTTGGGAGAGTAGGAGAGCTTGTGCGGGTCGGAGAGCTTGGGAGAGTAGGAGAGCTTGGGAGAGTAGGAGAGTTTGGGAGAGTAGGAGAGCATACCGGAGTAGGTGAGCTTACAGGAGTAGGAGAGCTTACCGTAGCAGGAGATCTTGGGGGGAGTAAGAGAGATTACATGAATAGGATAGGTGGGGGAGTAGGAGAGCTCTGGGGAGTAGGAGAGCTTGGGGGAGTAGGACAGCTTCCCGGAATAGGATAGGTGGGGGAGTAGGAAAGCTTGGGGGAGTTGGAGAACTTGGGGGAGTAGGGGAGCATGGGGGAATAGGTGAGCTTGCGGGAGTAGGGGAGCTTGGGGGAGTAGGAGAGCATGGGGGCGTTGGAGAGCTTGGAGGAGGAGGAGAAGGAGAGTTTACCGGAGTAGGACAGCTTGGGGGAGTAGGATAGCTTGGGGGAGTAGGGGAGCTTGGGGGAGTAGGAGAGCTCTGGGGAGTAGGAGAGCTTGGGGGGTAGGAGAGCTTGGGGGAGTAGGAGAGCTTGGGGGATTAGGAGTGCTTGGGGGAGTATGAGAACCTGGGGGAGTTGGAGAGCCTGGGGGAGTAGGAGAGCCTGGGGGAGTATGAGAACCTGGGGGAGTATGAGAGGCTGGGGGAGTATGAAGGCTGGGGGAGTGTGAGAGGCTGGGGGAGTATGAGAGGCTGGGGGAGTATGAGAGACTGGGGGAGTATGAGAGCCTGGGGAAGTATGAGATCCTGGGGGAGTATGAGGGCCTGGGGGAGTATGAGAGCCTGGGGGAGTATGAGATCCTTGGGGAGTATGAGAGACCGGGGGTAATATGAGAGGACGGGGGAGTATGAGAGGCCGGGGGAGTATGAGATGCTGGGAGAGTATGAGACGCTGGGGGAGTATGAGAGGCTCGGGGACTATGAGAGGCTGGGCGAGTATGAAAGGATGGGGGCGTATGAGAGCTTGGGGGCGTATGAGAGCTTGGGGGCGATTGGGAGCTTGGGGGCGTATGAGAGCTTGCGTGCGTATGAGAGCTTGGTGGCGTATAAGAGCTTGGGGGCGTATGAGAGCTTGGGGGCGTATTAGAGCTTGTGGGCGTATGAGAGCGTGGGGTCGTATGCGCGCTTGTGGGCGTATGAGAGCTTGAGGGAGTATGCCAGCTTGGGGGCGTATGAGAGCTTGGGGGCGTATGAGAGCTTGGGGGAATATGAGAGCTTCGGGGCGTATGAGAGCTTGGGGGAGTAGCAGAGTTTGCCGGAAAAGGAGAGTTAGGGGGAGCAGGAGAGGTTCCTGGAGTAGGAGAGCTTGGGGGAGCACGATAGGTTCCTGGAGTCGGAGAGCTTGGGGGAGTTGGAGAGCTTGGTTGAATAGGAGAACTTACCGGAGTAGAACAGCTTGGGGGAGTAGAAGAGCTTGAGGGAGAAGGAGAGCTTGAGGAAGTAGGAGAGCTTACTGGTGTAGGAGAGCATACCGCTGTCGGAGGTCTTACAGAATTATGAGAGCTTGGGAGAGTAGGAGAGCTTGTGGGAGTAGGAGAGCTCACCGGAATAGGAGAACTGATCGGAGTAGGAGAGCTTTGGGGAGTCGGATAGATTGCGGGAGTCGGGGAGCTTGGGGGAGTAGGAGAGCTTGGGGGAGCAGGAGAACTTGGCAGAGTAGGCGAGCTTGGGGAAGTTAGAGAGCTTGGGGGAGTAAGAGAGCTTAGGGGAGTAAGAAATCTTGGGGGAGTAAGAGAGCTTGGGGGAGTAGGAGAGTAGGAGAGCTTGGGAGAGTTTGAGAGTAGGAGAGCTTGGGAGAGTTGGAGAGCTTGGGAGAGTAGGAGAGCTTGGGAGAGTAGGAGAGCGTGGGAGAGTAGGAGAGCTTGGGAGAGTAGGAGTGCTTTGGAGAGCAGGAGAGCTTGTGAGAGTAGGAGAGCTTGGGAGAGTAGGAGAGCTTGGGAGAGTGGGAGAGTTTTGGAGAGTGGGAGAGCTTGGGGGAGTAGGAGAGCTTGGGAGAGTAGGAGAGCTTGGGCGGGTCGGGGAGCTTGGGAGAGTAGGAGAGCTTGGGAGAGTAGGAGAGCATACCGGAGTAGGAGAGCTTACCGGAGTAGGAGAGCTTACCGAAGCCGGAGATCTTGGGGGAGTAGGAGAGCTTAAATGGATAGGACAGGTGGGGGAGTAGGAGAGCTTGGGGGAGTAGGAGAGCCTGGGGGAGTAGGGGAGCATGGGGGAGTAGGAGAGCATACCGGAGTAGGAGAGCTTACCGGAGTGGGAGAGCTTACAGGAGTAGGAGAGCTTACCGGAGAAGGAGAGCTTACCGGAGCAGGAGATCTTGGGGGAGTAGGAGAGCTTACATGAATTGGATAGGTGGGGGAGTAGGAGAGCTCTGGGGAGTAGGAGAGCTTGGGGGAGTAGGAGAGCTTCCCGGAATAGGATAGGTGGGGAGTAGGAGAGCTTGGGGGAGTAGGAGAACTTGGGGGAGTAGGAGAGCTTTGGGGAGTCAGAGAGCTTGGGCGAGTAGGAGAGCTTGGGGGAGTAGGAGAGCTTGGGAGAGTCGGGGAGCTTGGGGGAGTAGGAGAACTTGGCAGAGTAGGAGAGCTTTGGGGAGTAAGAGAGCTTGGGGGAGTAAGAGAGCTTGGGGGATTAAGAGAGCTTGGGGGAGTAAGAGCGCTTGGGGATGTAAGAGAGCTTGGGGGAGTAGGAGAGTAGGAGAGCTTGAGAGAGTTGGAGAGAAGGAGAGCTTGGGAGAGGAGGAATGCTTGGGAGAGTACGAGAGCGTGGGAGAGTAGGAGAGGGTGGGAAAGTAGGAGATCTTGGGAGAGTAGGAGAGCTTGGGAGAGTAGGAGAGTTTGTGAGACCAGGAGAGCTTGGGAGAGCAGGAGAGCTTGGGAGAGTGGGAGAGCTTGGGAGAGTGGGAGAGCTTGGGAGAGTAGGAGAGCATACCGGAGTAGGAGAGCTTACCGGAGTAGGAGAGCTTACCGAAGCAGGAGATCTTGGGGGAGTAGGAGAGCTTACATGAATAGGACAGGTGGGGGAGTAGGAGAGCTTGGGGGAGTAGGAGAGCTTGTGGGAGTAGGGGAGCATGGGGGAGTAGGAGAGCTTGCGGGAGTAGGAGAGCTTGGGGGAGTAGGAGAGATTGGGGGCGTTGCAGAGCTTGGAGGAGGAGGAGAAGGAGAGTTTACCGGAGTAGGACAGTTTGGGGGAGTAGGGTAGCTTGGGGGAGTAGGAGTGCTTGGTGGAGTAGGAGAGCTTGGGGGAGTAGGAGAGCTTGGGGGAGTAGGAGTGCTTGGGGGAGTATGAGAACCTGGGGGAGTTGGAGAGCCTGGGGGAGTAGGAGAGCCTGGCGGAATATGAGAACCTGTGGGAGTATGAGAGGCTGGGGGAGTATGAAGGCTGGGGGAGTATGACAGGCTCGGGGAGTATGAGAGCCTGGGGAAGTATGAGATCCTGGGGGCGTAGGAGGGCCTGGGGGAGTATGAGAGCCTGGGGGAGTATTATATCCTTGGGGAGTATGAGAGACCAGGGGTAATATGAGAGGCCGGGGGAGTATGAGAGGCCGGGGGAGTATGAGACGCTGGGGGAGTATGAGAGGCTCGGGGACTATGAGAGGCTGGGCGAGTATGAAAGGATGGGGGCGTATGAGAGATTGAGGGCGGATCAGAGCTTGGGGGCGTATGAGAGCTTGGGGGCATATGAGAGCTTGCGTGCGTATGAGAGCTTGGGGGCGTATAAGAGCTTGGGGGCGTATGAGAGCTTGGGGGCGTATGAGAGCTTGTGGGCGTATGAGAGCGTAAGGTCGTATGAGAGCTTGGGGGCGTATGAGAGCTTGGGGGAGTATGAGAGCTTGGGGGCGTATGAGAGCTTGGGGGCGTATGAGAGCTTGGGGGAATATGAGAGCTTCGGGGCGTATGAGAGCTTGGGGGAGTAGCAGAGTTTGCCGGAAAAGGAGAGTTAGAGATGCAGGAGAGGTTCCTGGAGTAGGAGAGCTTGGGGGAGCACGATAGGTTCCTGGAGTCGGAGAGCTTTGGGAGTTGGAGAGCTTGGGGGAACAGGAGAACTTACCGGAGTAGAACAGCTTGGGGGAGTAGAAGAGCTTGAGGGAGTAGGAGAGCTTGAGGAAGTAGGAGAGCTTACTGGTGTAGGACAGCTTACCGGTGTCGGAGATCTTACAGAATTATGAGAGCTTGGGAGAGTAGGAGAGCTTGTGGGAGTAGGAGAGCTCACCGGAATAGGAGAACTGATCGGAGTAGGAGAGCTTTGGGGAGTCGGATAGCTTGGGGGAGTCGGAGAGCTTGGGGGAGTAGGAGAACTTGGCAGAGTAGGCGAGCTTGGCGAAGTTAGAGAGCTTGGGGGAGTAAGAGAGCTTAGGGGAGTAAGAGAGCTTGGGGGAGTAAGAGAGCTTGGGGGAGTAGGAGATTAGGAGAGCTTGGGAGAGTTTGAGAGTAGGAGAGCTTGGGAGAGTTGGAGAGCTTGGGAGAGTAGGAGAGCTTGGGGGAGTAGGAGAGCGTGGGAGAGTAGGAGAGCTTGGGAGAGTAGGAGAGCTTTGGAGAGCAGGAGAGCTTGTGAGAGTAGGAGAGCTTGGGAGAGTAGGAGAGCTTGGGAGTGTGTGAGAGCTTTGGAGAGTGGGAGAGCTTGGGGGAGTCGGAGAGCTTGGGAGAGTAGGAGAGTTTGGGAGAGTAGGAGAGCATACCGGAGTAGTAGAGCTTACCGGAGTAGGTGAGCTTACAGGAGTAGGAGAGCTTACCGGAGCAGGACATCTTGGGGGAGTAAGAGAGCTTACATGAATAGGATAGGTGGGGGAGTAGGAGAGCTCTGGGGAGTAGGAGAGCTTGGGGGAGTAGGACAGCTTCCCGGAATAGGATAGGTGGGGGAGTAGGAAAGCTTGGGGGAGTTGCAGAACTTGGGGGAGTAGGGGAGCATGGGGGAATAGGTGAGCTTGCGGGAGTAGGAGAGCTTGGGGGAGTAGGAGAGCATGGGGGCGTTGGAGAGCTTGGAGGAGGAGGAGAAGGAGAGTTTACCGGAGTAGGACAGCTTGGGGGAGTAGGGTAGCTTGGGGGAGTAGGGGAGCTTGGGGGAGTAGGAGAGCTTGGGGGAGTAGGAGAGCTTGGGGGAGTAGGAGAGCTTGGGGGAGTAGGAGAGCTTGGGGGAGTAGGAGAGCTTGGGGGAGAAGGAGAGTTTGGGGAGAAGGAGAGCAAGGGGGATAAGGAGAGCAAGGGGGCGAAGGAGAGCTTGGGAGAGTATGAGAGCTTGGGAGAGTACGAGATCTTTGGAGAGTAGGAGAGCTTGGGAGAGAAGGAGAGCTTGGGGGCGTATGAGAGCTTGGGGGAATATGAGAGCTTCGGGGAGTATGAGAGCTTGTGGGAGTAGGAGAGTTTGCTGGAAAAGGAGAGTTTGGGGGAGCATGAGAGGTTCCTGCAGATGGAGAGCTTGGGGGAGCAGGAGAGATTCTTGGAGTCGGAGAGGTTGGGGGAGTTGGAGAGCTTGGGGGAGTATGAGAGCTTACCGGAGTAAAAAAGTTAACCGGAGAAGGAAAGCTTGGCGAAGCAGTAGAATTTAGGGGAGAAGGAGAGCTCCGGTGATTAGGAGAACTTACCGGAGTAGAAGAGCTTGGGGGAGTAGGAGAGCTTGAGGGAGTAGGAAAGCTTGAAGGAGTAGGAGAGCTTAGTGGTGTAGGAGAGCTTACCGGTGTAGGAGATCTTACAGAATTATGAGAGCTTGGGAGAGTAGGAGAGCTTGTGGGAGTACGAGAGCTCACCGGAATTGGAGAGCTGACCGGAGTAGGAGAGCTTTGGGGAGGCAGAGAGCTTGGGGCAGTCGGGGAGCTTGTGGGAGAAGGAGAGCTTGGGGGAGTAGGAGAGCTTGGGGGAGTAGGAGAGCTTTGATGAGTCGGAGAGCTTGGGCGAGTAGGATAGCTTGGGGGAGTCGGAGAGCTTTGGGGAGTGGGAGAATTTGGCAGAGTAGGAGAGCTTGGGGGAGTAAGAGAGCTTGGGGGAGTAAGAGCGCTTGGGGATGTAAGAGAGCTTGGGGGAGTAGGAGAGCAGGAGAGCTTGAGAGAGTTGGAGAGAAGGAGAGCTTGGGAGAGGAGGAATGCTTGGGAGAGTACGAGAGCGTGGGAGAGTAGGAGAGCGTTGGATAGTAGGAGATCTTGGGAGAGTAGGAGAGCTTGGGAGAGTAGGAGAGTTTGTGAGAGCAGGAGAGCTTGGGAGAGCAGAAGAGCTTGGGAGAGTGGGAGAGCTTCGCAGAGTGAGAGAGCTTGGGAGAGTGGGAGAGCTTTGGAGAGTAGGATAGCTTGGGAGAGTAGGAGAGCTTGGGAGGGTAGGAGAGCTTGGGAGAGTTGGAGAGCTTGGGGGAGTAGGAGAGCTTGCGGGAGTAGGAGAGCTTGGGTGAGTAGGAGATATTGGGGGAGTAGGGGAGCATGGGGGAGTAGGAGAGCTTGCGGGAGTAGGAGAGCTTGGGGGAGTAGGAGAGATTGGGGGCGTTACAGAGCTTGGAGGAGGAGGAGAAGGAGAGTTTACCGGAGTAGGACAGTTTGGGGGAGTAGGGTAGCTTGAGGGAGTAGGAGAGCTTGGGGGAGTAGGAGAGCTTGGGGGAGTAGGAGAGCTTGGGGGAGTAGGAGTGCTTGGGGGAGTATGAGAACCTGGGGGAGTTGGAGAGCCTGGGGGAGTAGGAGAGCCTGGCGGAATATTAGAACCTGGGGGAGTATGAGAGGCTGGGGGAGTATGAAGGCTGGGGGAGTGTGAGAGGCTGGGAGAGTATGAGAGGCTGGGGGAGTATGAGAGCCTGGGGGAGTATGAGAGCCTGGGGAAGTATGAGATCCTGGGGGAATATGAGGGCCTGGGGGAGTATGAGAGCCTGGGGGAGTATTATATCCTTGGGGAGTATGAGAGACCAGGGGTAATATGAGAGGCCGGGGGAGTATGAGAGGCCGGGGGAGTATGAGACGCTGGGGGAGTATGAGAGGCTCGGGGACTATGAGAGGCTGGGCGAGTATGAAAGGATGGGGGCGTATGAGAGCTTGGGGGCGTATCAGAGCTTGTGGGCGTATGAGAGCTTGGGGGCGTATGAGAGCTTGCGTGCGTATGAGAGCTTGGGGGCGTATAAGAGCTTGGGGTCGTATGAGAGCTTGGGGGCGTATGAGAGCTTGTGGGCGTATGAGAGCTTGGGGGCGTATGAGAGCTTGGGGGCGTATGAGAGCTTGGGGGAATATGAGAGCTTCGGGGCGTATGAGAGCTTGGGGGAGTAGCAGAGTTTGCCGGAAAAGGAGAGTTCGGGGGAGCAGGAGAGGTTACTGGAGTAGGAGAGCTTGGTGCAGCACGATAGGTTCCTGGAGTCGGAGAGCTTTGGGAGTTGGAGAGCTTGGGGGAATAGGAGAACTTACCGGAGTAGAACAGCTTGGGGGAGTAGAAGAGCTTGAGGGAGTAGGAGAGCTTGAGGAAGTAGGAGAGCTTACTGGTGTAGGACAGCTTACCGTTGTCGGAGATCTTACAGAATTATGAGAGCTTGGGAGAGTAGGAGACCTTGTGGGAGTAGGAGAGCTCACCGGAATAGGAGAACTGATCGGAGTAGGAGAGCTTTGGGGAGTCGGATAGCTTGGGGGAGTAGGAGAACTTGGCAGAGTAGGCGAGCTTGGGGAAGTTAGAGAGCTTGGGGGAGTAAGAGAGCTTAGGGGAGTAAGAGAGCTTGGGGGAGTAAGAGAGCTTGGGGGAGTAGGAGATTAGGAGAGCTTGGGAGAGTTTGAGAGTAGGAGAGCTTGGGAGAGTTGGAGAGCTTGGGAGAGTAGGAGAGCTTGGGGGAGTAGGAGAGCGTGGGAGAGTAGGAGAGCTTGGGAGAGTAGGAGAGCTTTGGAGAGCAGGAGAGCTTGTGAGAGTAGGAGAGCTTGGGAGAGTAGGAGAGCTTGGGAGAGTGTGAGAGCTTTGGAGAGTTGGAGAGCTTGGGGGAGTCGGAGAGCTTGGGAGAGTAGGAGAGCTTGTGCGGGTCGGAGAGCTTGGGAGAGTAGGAGAGCTTGGGAGAGTAGGAGAGTTTGGGAGAGTAGGAGAGCATACCGGAGTAGTAGAGCTTACCGGAGTAGGTGAGATTAAAGGAGTAGGAGAGCTTACCGGAGCAGGAGATCTTGGGGGAGTAAGAGAGCTTACATGAATAGGATAGGTGGGGGAGTAGGAGAGCTCTGGGGAGTAGGAGAGCTTGGGGGAGTAGGAGAGCTTCCCGGAATAGGATAGGTGGGGGAGTAGGAAAGCTTGGGGGAGTTGGGGAACTTGGGGGAGTAGGGGAGCATGGGGGAATAGGTGAGCTTGCGGGAGTAGGAGAGCTTGGGGGAGTAGGAGAGCATGGGGGCGTTGGAGAGCTTGGAGGAGGAGGAGAAGGAGAGTTTACCGGAGTAGGACAGCTTGGGGGAGTAGGGTAGCTTGGGGGAGTAGGGGAGCTTGGGGGAGTAGGAGAGCTTGGGGGAGTAGGAGAGCTTGGGGGAGTAGGAGAGCTTGGGGGAGAAGGAGAGTTTGGGGAGAAGGAGAGCAAGGGGGATAAGGAGAGCAAGGGGGAGAAGGAGAGCTTGGGAGAGTATGAGAGCTTGGGAGAGTACGAGATCTTGGGAGAGTAGGAGAGCTTGGGAGAGAAGGAGAGCTTGGGGGCGTATGAGAGCTTGGGGGAATATGAGAGCTTCGGGGAGTATGAGAGCTTGTGGGAGTAGGAGAGTTTGCTGGAAAAGGAGAGTTTGGGGGAGCATGAGAGGTTCCTGCAGATGGAGAGCTTGGGGGAGCAGGAGAGATTCCTGGAGTCGGAGAGGTTGGGGGAGTTGGAGAGCTTGGGGGAGTATGAGAGCTTACCGGAGTAAAAAAGTTAACCGGAGAAGGAAAGCTTGGCGAAGCAGTAGAATTTAGGGGAGAAGGAGAGCTCCGGTGATTAGGAGAACTTGACGGAGTAGAAGAGCTTGGGGGAGTATGAGAGCTTGAGGGAGTAGGAAAGCTTGAAGGAGTAGGAGAGCTTACTGGTGTAGGAGCGCTTACCGGTGTAGGAGATCTTACAGAATTATGAGAGCTTGGGAGAGTAGGAGAGCTTGTGGGAGTACGAGAGCTCACCGGAATAGGAGAGCTGAGCGGAGTAGGAGAGCTTTGGGGAGTCAGAGAGCTTGGGGCAGTCGGGGAGCTTGTGGGAGTAGGAGAGCTTGGGGGAGTAGGAGAGCTTGGGCGAGTAGGATAGCTTGGGGGAGTCGGAGAGCTTTGGGGAGTGGGAGAATTTGGCAGAGTAGGAGAGCTTGGGGGAGTAAGAGAGCTTGGCGGAGTAAGAGAGCTTGTGGGAGTAAGAGAGATTGGGGGAGTAAGGGAGCTTGGGGGGGTAGGAGATTAGGAGAGCTTGGGAGAGTTGGAGAGTAGGAGACCTTGGGAGAGTAGGAGAACTTGGGAGAGTAGGAGAGCTTGGGAGAGTAGGAGAGCTTGGGAGAGCAGGAGAGCTTGGGAGAGTTGGAGAGCGTGGGAGAGTAGGAGAGCTTGGGAGAGTAGGAGAGCTTGGGAGAGTAGGAGAGCTTGGGAGAGTAGGAGAGCGTGGGAGAGTTGGAGAGCTTGAGAGAGTAGGAGAGCTTGGGAGAGTAGGAGAGCTTGGGGGAGTGGGAGAGCTTGGGAGAGTAGGAGAGCTTGGGAGAGTAGGAGAGCTTGGGAGGGTAGGAGAGCTTGGGAGTGTAGGAGTGCTTGGGAGAGGAGGAGAGCTTGGGAGAGTAGGAGAGCATACCGGAGTAGGAGAGCTTGGGGGAGTAGGAGATTAGGAGAGCTTGGGAGAGTTTGAGAGTAGGAGAGCTTGGGAGAGTTGGAGAGCTTGGGAGAGTAGGAGAGCTTGGGGGAGTAGGAGAGCGTGGGAGAGTAGGAGAGCTTGGGAGAGTAGGAGAGCTTTGGAGAGCAGGAGAGCTTGTGAGAGTAGGAGAGCTTGGGAGAGTAGGAGAGCTTGGGAGAGTGTGAGAGCTTTGGAGAGTTGGAGAGCTTGGGGGAGTCGGAGAGCTTGGGAGAGTAGGAGAGCTTGTGCGGGTCGGAGAGCTTGGGAGAGTAGGAGAGCTTGGGAGAGTAGGAGAGTTTGGGAGAGTAGGAGAGCATACCGGAGTAGTAGAGCTTACCGGAGTAGGTGAGATTAAAGGAGTAGGAGAGCTTACCGGAGCAGGAGATCTTGGGGGACTAAGAGAGCTTACATGAATAGGATAGGTGGGGGAGTAGGAGAGCTCTGGAGAGTAGGAGAGCTTGGGGGAGTAGGAGAGCTTCCCGGAATAGGATAGGTGGGGGAGTAGGAAAGCTTGGGGGAGTTGGGGAACTTGGGGGAGTAGGGGAGCATGGGGGAATAGGTGAGCTTGCGGGAGTAGGAGAGCTTGGGGGAGTAGGAGAGCATGGGGGCGTTGGAGAGCTTGGAGGAGGAGGAGAAGGAGAGTTTACCGGAGTAGGACAGCTTGGGGGAGTAGGGTAGCTTGGGGGAGTAGGGGAGCTTGGGGGAGCAGGAGAGCTTGGGGGAGTAGGAGAGCTTGGGGGAGTAGGAGAGCTTGGGGGAGTAGGAGAGCTTGGGGGAGTAGGAGAGCTTGGGGGAGAAGGAGAGTTTGGGGAGAAGGAGAGCAAGGGGGATAAGGAGAGCAAGGGGAGAAGGAGAGCATGGGAGAGTATGAGAGCTTGGGAGAGTACGAGATCTTGGGAGAGTAGGAGAGCTTGGGAGAGAAGGAGAGCTTGGGGGCGTATGAGAGCTTGGGGGAATATGAGAGCTTCGGGGAGTATGAGAGCTTGTGGGAGTAGGAGAGTTTGCTGGAAAAGGAGAGTTTGGGGGCGCATGAGAGGTTCCTGCAGATGGAGAGCTTGGGGGAGCAGCAGAGATTCCTGGAGTCGGAGAGGTTGGGGGAGTTGGAGAGCTTGGGGGAGTATGAGAGCTTACCGGAGTAAAAAAGTTAACCGGAGAAGGAAAGCTTGGCGAAGCAGTAGAATTTAGGGGAGAAGGAGAGCTCCGGTGATTAGGAGAACTTACCGGAGTAGAAGAGCTTGGGGGAGTATGAGAGCTTGAGGGAGTAGGAAAGCTTGAAGGAGTAGGAGAGCTTACTGGTGTAGGAGCGCTTACCGGTGTAGGAGATCTTACAGAATTATGAGAGCTTGGGAGAGTAGGAGAGCTTGTGGGAGTACGAGAGCTCACCGGAATAGGAGAGCTGACCGGAGTAGGAGAGCTTTGGGGAGTCAGAGAGCTTGGGGCAGTCGGGGAGCTTGTGGGAGTAGGAGAGCTTGGGGGAGTAGGAGAGCTTGGGGGAGTAGGAGAGCTTTGGGGAGTCGGAGAGCTTGGACGAGTAGGATAGCTTGGGGGAGTCGGAGAGCTTTGGGGAGTGGGAGAATTTGGCAGAGTAGGAGAGCTTGGGGGAGTAAGAGAGCTTGGCGGAGTAAGAGAGCTTGGGGGAGTAAGAGAGATTGGGGGAGTAAGGGAGCTTGGGGGAGTAGGAGATTAGGAGAGCTTGGGAGAGTTGGAGAGTAGGAGACCTTGGGAGAGTAGGAGAACTTGGGAGAGTAGGAGAGCTTGGGAGAGTAGGAGAGCTTGGGAGAGCAGGAGAGCTTGGGAGAGTTGGAGAGCGTGGGAGAGTAGGAGAGCTTGGGAGAGTAGGAGAGCTTGGGAGAGTAGGAGAGCTTGGGAGAGTGGTAGAGCTTTGGAGAGTGGGAGAGCTTGGGGGAGTAGGAGAGCTTGGGAGAGTAGGAGAGCATACCGGAGTAGGAGAGCTTACCGGAGTAGGAGAGCTTACAGGAGTAGGAGAGCTTACCGGAGTAGGAGAGCTTACCGGAGCAGGAGATCTTGGGGGAGTAGGAGAGCTTACAGGAGTAGGAGAGCTTACCGGAGTAGGAGAGCTTACCGGAGCAGGAGATCTTGGGGGAGTAGGAGAGCTTCCCGGAATAGGATAGGTGGGGGAGTTGGAGAGCTTGGTGGAGTCGGAGAACTTGGGGGAGTAGGGGAGCATGGGGGAGTAGGTGAGCTTGCGGGAGTAAGAGAGCATGGGGGAGTAGGAGAGCATGGGGGCTTTGGAGAGCTTATAGGAGGAGGAGAAGGAGAGTTTACCGGAGTAGGACAGATTGGGGGAGTAGGGTAGCTTGGGGGAGTAGGAGAGCTTGGGGGAGTAGGAGAGCTTGGGGGAGTAGGAGAGCTTGGGGGAGTCGGAGAGCTTGGGGGAGTAGGAGAGCTTGGGAGAGTAGGGGAGCATGGGGGAGTAGGAGAGCTTGGGGGAATATGAGAGCTTCGGGGAGTATGAGAGCTTGGGTGAGTAGGAGAGTTTGCCGGAAAAGGAGAGTTTGGGGGAGCATGAGAGGTTCCTGGATTAGGAGAGCTTGGGGGAGCAGGAGAGGTTCCTGGACACGGAGAGCTTGGGGGAGATGGAGAGCTTTGGGGAGTAGGAGAGCTTACCGAAGCAGGAGATCTTGGGGGAGTAGGAGAGCTTGCATGAATAGGACAGGTGGGGGAGTAGGAGAGCTCTGGGGAGTAGGAGACCTTGAGGAAGTAGGAGAGCTTACTGCTGTAGGAGAGCTTACCGGTGTAGGAGATCTTACAGAATTATGAGAGCTTGGGAGAGTAGGAGAGCTTGTGGGAGTACGAGAGCTCACCGGAATAGGAGAGCTGACCGGAGTAGGAGAGCTTTGGGGAGTCAGAGAGCTTGGGCGAGTAGGAGAACTTGGGGAAGTAGGAGAGCTTGGGAGAGTCGGGGAGCTTGGGGGAGTAGGATAAGTTGGCAGAGTAGGAGAGCTTTGGGGAGTAAGAGAGCTTGGGGGAGTAAGAGAGCTTGGGGGATTAAGAGAGCTTCGGGGAGTAAGAGCGCTTGGGGATGTAAGAGAGCTTGGGGGAGTAGGAGAGTAGGAGAGCTTGAGAGAGTTGGAGAGAAGGAGAGCTTGGGAGAGGAGGAACGCTTGGGAGAGTACGAGAGCGTGGGAGAGTAGGAGAGCGTGGGAGAGTACGAGATCTTGGGAGAGTAGGAGAGCTTGGGAGAGTAGGAGAGTTTGTGAGAGCAGGAGAGCTTGGGAGAGCAGAAGAGCTTGGGAGAGTGGGAGAGCTTTGCAAAGTGGGAGAGCTTGGGAGAGTGGGAGAGCTTGGGAGAGTAGGATAGCTTGGGAGAGTTGGAGAGCTTGGGAGGGTATGAGAGCTTGGGAGAGTTGGAGAGCTTCGGAGAGTAGGAGAGCATACCGGAGTAGGAGAGCTTACCGGAGTAGGAGAGCTGACAGGAGTAGGAAAGCTTACCTGAGTAGGAGAGCTTACCGAAGCAGGAGATCTTGGGGGAGTAGGAGAGCTTGAGGGAGTAGGAGAGCTTGGGGGAGTAGGGGAGCATGAGGGAGTATGAGAGCTTGCGGGAGTAGGAGAGCTTGGGGGAGTAGGAGAGATTGGGGGCGTTGCAGAGCTTGGAGGAGGAGGAGAAGGAGAGTTTACCGGAGTAGGACAGTTTGGGGGAGTAGGGTAGCTTGGGGGAGTAGGAAAGCTTGGGGGAGTAGGAGAGCTTGGGGGAGTAGCAGAACTTGGGGGAGTAGGAGAGCTTGGGGGAGTAGGAGAGCTTGGGGGAGTAGGAGAGCTTGGGGGAGAAGGAGAGCAAGGGGCAGAAGGAGTGCAAGGGGGAGAAGGAGAGCAAGGGGGAGAAGGAGAGTTTGGGAGAGTATGAGAGCTTGGGAGATTAGGAGAGCTTGGGAGAATAGGAGCGCTTCGCAGAGTAGGAGAGCTTGGGGGCGTATGAGAGATTGGGGGAATATGAGAGCTTCGGGGAGTATGAGAGCTTGTGGGAGTAGGAGAGTTTGCCGGAAAAGGAGAGTTTGGGGGAGCAGGAGATGTTTCTGGAGATGGAGAGCTTGGGGGAGCAGGAGAGGTTCCTGGAGTCGGAGAATTTTGGGGAGTAGGAGAGCTTGGGGGAGTCGGAGAGCTTACCGGAGTAAGAAAGTTAACCGGAGAAGGAGAGCTTGGGAAAGCAGTAGATTTTGGGGGAGAAGGAGAGATTCGGGGATTAGGAGAACTTACCGGAGTAGAAGAGCTTGGTTGAGTAGAAGAGCTTGAGGGAGTAGGAGAGCTTGAGGGAGTAGGAGAGCTTACTGGTGTAGGAGAGCTTACCGGTGTAGGAGATCTTACAGAATTATGAGAGCTTGGCAGAGTAGGAGAGCTTGGGGGAGAAGGAGAGCAAGGGGGAGAAGTAGTGCAAGGGGGAGAAGGAGCGCAAGGGGGTGAAGGAGAGATTGGGAGAGTATGAGAGCTTGGGAGAGTAGGAGAGCTTGGGAGAATAGGAGCGCTTGGGAGAGTAGGAGAGCTTGGGGGCGTATGAGAGATTGGGGGAATATGAGAGCTTCAGGGAGTATGAGAGCTTGTGGGAGTAGGAGAGTTTGCCGGAAAAGGAGAGTTTGGGGGAGCAGGAGATGTGTCTGGAGATGGAGAGCTTGGGGGAGCAGGAGAGGTTCCTGGAGTCGGAGAGGTTTGGGGAGTAGGAGAGCTTGGGGGAGTAGGAGAGCTTACCGGAGTAAGAAAGTTAACCGGAGAAGGAGAGCTTGGGAAAGCAGTAGATTTTGGGGGAGAAGGAGAGATTCGGGGATTAGGAGAACTTACCGGAGTAGAAGAGCTTGGTTGAGTAGAAGAGCTTGAGGGAGTAGGAGAGCTTGAGGGAGTAGGAGAGCTCACCGGAATAGGAGAGCTGACCGGAGTAGGAGATCTTTGGGGAGTCGGAGACCTTGGTGGAGTCGGGGAGCTTGGGGGAATAGGAGAGCTTGGGGGAGTAGGAGAACTTGGCAGAGTAGGTGAGCTTGGGGGAGTAAGAGAGCTTGGGGGAGTAAGAGAGCTTGGGGGAGTAGGAGAGCTTGGGGGTGTAGGAGAGCTTTGGCGAGTCGGAGAGCTTGGGCGAGTAGGAGAGCTTGGGAGAGTAGGAGAAATTGGGAGAGTAGGAGAGCTTGGGAGAGTAGGAGAGCTTCTGAGAGTAGGAGAGTAGGAGAGCTTGGGAGAGTTTGAAAGTAGGAGAGCTTGGGAGAGTAGGAGAGCTTGGGAGAGTAGAATAGCTTGGGGGAGTAAGAGAGCTTGGGGAGTAAGATAGCTTGGGGGAGTAGAAGAGAAGGAGAGCTTGGGAGAGTTGGAGAATAGGAGAGCTTGGGAGAGTAGGAGAGCTTGGGAGAGTCGGAGAGCTTGGGAGAGCAGTAGAGCTTGGGAGAGTAGGAGAGCGTGGGAGAGTCGGAGAGCATGCGAAAGTAGGAGAGCTTGGGAGAGTCGGAGAGCTTGGGAGAGCAGTAGAGCTTGGGAGAGTAGGAGAGCGTGGGAGAGTCGGAGAGCATGCGAAAGTAGGAGAGCTTGGGAGAGTAGGAGAGCTTGGGAGAGTAGGAGAGCTTGGGAGAGTGGGAGAGCTTGGGAGAGTAGGAGAGCTTGGGAGAGTAGGAGAGCTTGGGAGATTAGGAGAGCTTGGGAGAGTAGGAGAGCTTGGGAGAGTAGGAGAGATTGGGAGAGTAGGAGAGCATACCAGAGTAGGAGAGCTTACCGGAGTAGGAGAGCTTACAGGGGTAGGAGAGCTTACCAGAGTAGGAGAGCTTACCGGAGCAGGAGATCTTGGGGGAGCAGGAGAACTTACCGGAATAGGATAGGTGGGGGAGTAGGAGAGCTCTGGGGAGTAGGAGAGCTTGGGGGAGTAGGAGAGCTTCCCGGAATAGGATAGGTGTGGGTGTAGGAGAGCTTGGGGGAGTAGGAGAGCTTGGGGGAGTAGGGGTGCATGAGGGAGTAGGTGAGCCTGCGGGAGTAAGAGAGCTTGGGGGAGTAGGAGAGATTGGATGCGTTGGAGAGATTGGAGGAGGAGGAGAAGGAGAGCTTACCGGAGAAGGACAGCTTTGGGGAGTAGGATAGCTTGGGGGAGTAGGAGAGCTTACCGGAGTAGGTGAACTTGGGGGAGTAGGAGAGCTTGGGGGAGTAGGAGAGCTTGGGGGAGTAGGAGAGCTTGGGGGAGTAGGAGAACTTGGGGGAGTAGGAGAGCTTGGGGGAGTAGGAGAGCTTGGGGCAGTAGGAGAGCTTGGGGGAGAAGGAGAGCTTGGGGGAGAAGGAGAGCAAGGGGGAGAAGGAGTGCAAGGGGGAGAAGGAGAGCTTGCGAGAGTAGGAGAGCTTGGGAGAGTAGGAGAGCTTACCGGAACAGGATAGGTGGGGGAGTAGGAGAGCGCTGGGGTGTAGGAATGCTTGGGGGAGTAGGAGAGCTTCGCGGAATAGGAGAGGTGTTGGAGTAGGAGACATTGGGGGAGTAGGAGAGCTTGGGGGAGTAGGAGAGCATGGGGTGTAGGAAAGCTTGCGGGAGTAGGAGAGATTGGGGGAGTAGGAGTGATTGCGGCCGGTGGAGAGCTTGGGGGAGTAGGAGAGCTTGGGGGAGTAGGAGAGCTTGGGGGAGCAGGAGAGCTTGGGGGAGAAGGAGAGCAAGGGGGAGAAGGAGAGCAAGGGGGAGTAGGAGAGCTTGGGGGAGTAGGAGAGCTTGGGGGAGTAGGAGAGCCTGGGGAAGTAGGAGAGCCTGGGGGAGTATAAGAGGCTGGGGGACTATGAGATCCTGGGGGAGTATGAGAGCCTGGGGGAGTAAAAGAGCCTGGGGGTGTTTGAGAGCCTGGGGGAGTATGAGAGGCCGGGGGAGTATGAGAGGCCGGGGGAGTATGAGAGGCTGGGGGAGTATGAGAGGCTCGGGGAGTATGAGAGGCTGGGAGAGTATGAGAGGATGGGGGCGTATGAGAGCTTGGGGGCGTATGAGAGTGTGGGGGCGTCTGAGAGCTTGGGGGAGTAGGAGAGCTTGGGGGAGTAGGAGAGCAAGGGGGAGAAGGATAGCAAGGGGGAGAAGTAGAGCAAGGGGGAGAAGGAGAGCTTGGGGAGAAGCAGAGCTTGGGGGAGAAGGAGAGCTTGGGGGATTAGGAGAGCTTGGGGGACTAGGAGAGCTTGGGGGAGTATGAGAGCTTAGGGGAGTAGGAGAACCTGGGGGAGTAGGCGAGCTTGGGGGAGTAAGAGAGCCTGGGGGAGTAGGAGAGCCTGGGGGAGTATGAGAGACTGGGAGAGTGTAAGAGGCTGTGAGAGTATGAGAGGCTGGGGGAGTATGAGAGGCTGGGGGAGTATGAGAGCTTGGGAGAGTATGAGAGCCCGGGGGAGTATAAGAGCCTGGGGAAGTATGAGAGCCTCGGGGAGTATGAGAGGCCGGGGGAGTATGAGAGGCCGGGGGAGTATGAGAGGCTTCGGGAGTATGTGAGGCTGGGGGAGTGTGAGAGACTGGGAGAGAATGAGAGGTTGGGGATGTATGAGAAATTGTGGGCGTATGAGAGCTTGGGGGCGTATGAGAGCTTTGGAGGGTATGAGAGCTTGGGGGCATATGAGAGCGTGGGGTCGTCTGAGAGCTTGGAGGCGTATGAGAGCTTGGGGGCGTATGAGGGCTTGGGGGCGTATGATAGCTTGGGGGAGTATGAGAGCTTGGGGGAGTATGAGAGCTTGGGGGAGTCAGAGAGTTTGCCGGAAAAGGAGAGCTTGGGGGAGCAGGAGAGGTTCCTGGAGCAGGAGAGCTAGGGGGAGCAGGAGAGGTTCCTGGAGTCAGAGAGCTTGGGGGAGTTGGAGAGCTTGGGGGAGTGGGAGAGCTTACCGGAGTAAGAAAGTTTACCGGAGCAGGAGAGTTTGGGGAAGCAGTAAAATTTGGGGGAGAAGGAGAGCTTCGGGGATAAGGAGAACTTACCGGAGTAGAAGAGCTTGGGGGAGTAGGAGAGCTTGAGGGAGTAGGAGAGCTTGAGGGAGTAGGAGAGCTTACTGCTGTAGGAGATCTTACCGGTGTAGGAGATCTTATAGAATTATGAAAGCTTGGGAGAGTATGAGAGCTTGGGGGAGTAGGAGAGCTTGGAGGAGTAGGATAAATTGGCAGAGTAGGAGAGCTTGGGGGAGTAGGAGAGCTTGGTGGAGTAAGAGAGCTTGGCGGAGTAAGAGAGCTTGGGGAGTAAGAGAGCTTGGGTGAGTAAGAGAGCTTGGGGGAGTGGGAGAGCTTGGGGGAGTAGGAGAGCTTGGGGGCGTAGGAGCGCTTGGGGGAGTAGAAGAGCTTGGGGAATAGGAGAGCTTGGGGGAGTAGGAGAGCTTGGGGGAGTAAGAGAGCTTGGCAGAGTAGGAGAGCTTGGGGGAGTCTGCGATCTTGGGGGAGTAGGAGATCTTGAGGGAGTAGTAGAGTTTGGGGGAGTAGGAGAGCTTGGGGGAGTAGAGAGCTTGGGGGAGTAGGAGAGCTTGGGGGAGTAGGAGAGCTTGGGGGAGTAGGGGTGCTTGTGTGAGTAGGAGAGATTGGTGGAGTAGGGGAGCTTGGGGGAGTAGGAGTGCTTGGGGGAGTAGGAGAGCTTGGGGGAGTAGGGGAGCTTGTGCGAGTAGGAGAGATTGGGGGAGTAGGGGAGCTTGGGGGAGTAGGAGTGCTTGGGGGAGTAGGAGAGCTTGGGGGAGTAAGAGAGCCTGGGGGAGTAGGAGAGCCTGGGGGAGTATGAGAGACTGGGAGAGTGTAAGAGGCTGTGAGAGTATGAGAGGCTGGAGGAGTATGAGAGGCTGGGGGAGTATGAGAGCCTGGGAGATGATGAGAGACTGGGGGAGTATAAGAGCCTGGGGAAGTATGAGAGCCTCGGGGAGTATGAGAGGCCGGGGGAGTATGAGAGGCCGGGAGAGTATGAGAGGCTTGGCGAGTATGTGAGGCTGGGGGAGTGTGAGAGACTGGGAGAGTATGAGAGGATGGGGATGTATGAGAAATTGTGGGCGTAATAGAGCTTGGGGGCGTATGAGAGCTTGGGAGGGTATGAGAGCTTGGGGGCATATGAGAGCGTGGGGTCGTCTGAGAGCTTGGAGGCGTATGAGAGCTTGGGGGCGTATGAGGGCTTGGGGGCGTATGAGAGCTTGGGGGAGTAGGAGAGCGTGGGCGAGTAGGAGAGCTTGGGGGAGTAGGAGAGCTTGGGGGAGTAAGATAGCTTGGGGGAGTAGGAGAGCCTGGGAGAGTAAAAGGGCTTGGGGGAGTAAAAGAGCTTGGGGGAGTAAGAGAGCTTGGTGGAGTAGGAGAGCTTCCTGGAATAGGATAGGTGGGGGAGTAGGAGAGTTTCGGGAATTAGGAGAGCTTGGGGGAGAAGGAGAGATTGGTGGAGAAGGAGAGCAAGGGGAGAAGTAGAGCAAGGGGGAGAAGTAGAGCAAGGGTTAGAAGGAGAGCTTGGGGAGAAGCAGAGCTTGGGGGAAAAGGAGAGCTTGGGGGAGTAAGAGAGCTTGGGGGAGTAGGAGAGCTTGGGGCAGTATGAGAGCTTGGGGGAGTAGGAGAGCGTGGGCGAGTAGGAGAGCTTGGGGGAATGAGAGATTGAGGGAGTAAAAGAGCTTGGGGAAGTAAGAGAGCTTGGGTGAGTAGGAGAGCTTGGGGGAATAGTAGAGCTTCCTGGAATAGGATAGGTGGGGGAGTAGGGTAGCTTGGGGGATCAGGAGAGCTTAGCGGAGTAGAAGAGATTGGGGGAGTAGTAGTGCTTGGGGGAGTAGTGGAACTTGGGGGAGTAGGAGAGCTTACCGGAGTAGGAGAGCTTACCGGATTAGGAGAGTTTACCGGAGCAGGAGACCTTGTGGGTGTAGGAGAGCTTACCGAAGTAGGATAGGTGGGGAAGCAGGAGAGCTCTGGGGAGTAGGAGAGTTTGGGTGAGTAGGGGAGCATGGGGGAGTAGGAAAGCATGCGGGAGTAGGAGAGATTGGGGGAGTAGGAGAGCTTTGTGGTGCAGGACAGCTTGGGGGAGTAGGAGAGCTTGTGGTAGAAAGAGAGCTTGGGGAGAAGGAGAGAAAGGGGGAGAAGGAGAGCAAGGGGGAGAGTAGAGTAACGGGGAGAAGGAGAGCTTGGGGAGAAGCAGAGCTTGGGGGAGAAGGAGTGCTTGGGGGAGTAGGAGAGCTTGGTGGAGTAGGAGAGCTTGGGGGAGTAGGAGAGCTTGGGGGAGTAGGAGAGCTTGGGGGAGTAGGAGAGCTTGGGGGAGTTTGAGAGCTTGGGGGCATATGAGAGCGTGGGGTCGTCTGAGAGCTTGGAGGCGTATGAGAGCTTGGGGGCGTATGAGTGCTTGGGGGCGTATGAGAGCTTGGGGGAGTATGAGAGCTTGGGGGAGTATGAGAGCTTGGGGGAGTCAGAGAGTTTGCCAGAAAAGGAGAGCTTGGGGGAGCAGGAGAGGTTCCTGGAGTAGGAGAGCTTGGGGGAGCAGGAGAGGTTCCTGGAGACAGAGAGCTTGGGGGAGTTGGAGAGCTTGCGGGAGTGGGAGAGCTTACCGGAGTAAGAAAGTTTACCGGAGCAGGAGAGTTTGGGGAAGCAGTAAAATTTGGGGGAGAAGGAGAGCTTCGGGAATTAGGAGAACTTACCGGAGTAGTAGAGCTTGGGGGAGTAGGAGAGCTTGAGGGAGTAGGAGAGCTTGAGGGAGTAGGAGAGCTTACTGGTGTAGGAGAGCTTACCGGTGTAGGAGATCTTATAGAATTATGAAAGCTTGGGAGAGTAGGAGAGTTTGGGGGAGTAGGAGAGCTTGGAGGAGTAGGAGAAATTGGCAGAGTAGGAGAGCTTGGGGGAGTAGGAGAGCTTGGGGGTGTAAGAGAGTTGGAGGAGTAAGAGAGCTTGGGGAGTAAGAGAGCTTGGGGGAGTAAGAGAGCTTGGGGGAGTGGGAGAGCTTGGGGGAGTAGGAGAGCTTGGGGGAGTAGGAGCGCTTGGCGGAGTAGGAGAGCTTGGGGAATAGAGAGCTTGGGGGAGTAGGAGAGCTTGGGGGAGTAAGAGAGCTTGGGAGAGTAGGAGAGCTTGGGGGAGTCTGCGATCTTGGGGGAGTAGGAGATTTGGGGGAGTAGTAGAGTTTGGGGGAGTAGGAGAGCTTGGGGGAGTCGGAGAGCTTGGGGGAGTAGGAGAGCTTGGGGGAGTAGGAGAGCTTGGGGGAGTAGGGGAGCTTGTGTGAGTAGGAGAGATTGGTGGAGTAGGGGAGCTTGGGGGAGTAGGAGTGCTTGGGGGAGTAGGAGAGCTTGGGGGAGTAGGGGAGCTTGTGCGAGTAGGAGAGATTGGGGGAGTAGGGGAGCTTGGGGGAGTAGGAGTGCTTTGGGGAGCAGGAGAGCTTGGGGGAGAAGGAGAACTTGGGGGCGAAGGAGAGCAAGTGGGAGAAGGATAGCAAGGGGGAGAAGGAAAGCAAGGGGTAGAAGGAGAGCTTGGGGAGAAGCAGAGCTTGGGGGAAAAGGAGAGCTTGGGGGAGAAGGAGAGCTTGGTGGAGTAGGAGAGCTTGGGGGAGTAGGAGAGCTTGGGGGAGTAGGAGAGCTTGGGGGAGTAAGATAGCTTGGGGGAGTAGGAGAACCTGGGAGAGTAAAAGGGCTTGGGGGAGTAAAAGAGCTTGGGGGAGTAAGAGAGCTTGGTGGAGTAGGAGAGCTTCCTGGAATAGGATAGGTGGGGGAGTAGGAGAGTTTCGGGGAGTAGGAGAGCTTGGGTGAGAAGGAGAGATTGGGGGAGAAGGAGAGCAAGGGGAGAAGTAGAGCAAGGGGAAGAAGTAGAGCAAGGGTTAGAAGGAGAGCTTGGGGAGTAGGAGAGCTTGGGGGATTAGGAGATCTTGGGGGAGTAGGAGAGTTTCGGGGAGTAGGAGAGCTTGGGGGAGTAGGAGAGCTTGGAGGAATAGGAGAGCTTGGGGGAGTAGGAGAGCTTGGGAGAGTAGGAGAGCTTTGGAGAGTCGGGGAGCTTGTGGGAGTAGGAGAGCTTGGGGGAGTAGGAGAGCTTGGGGGATTAGGATAGCTTGGGGCAGTCAGAGAGCTTGGGGCAGTAGGAGAGCTTGGGGGAGTAGGAGATCTTGGGGGATTAGGAGAGCTTGGGCGAGTAGGAGAGCCTGGGGGAGTAAGAAAGCTTGGTGGAGTAAGAGAGCTTGGGGAGTAAGAGAGCTTGGGCGAGTAAGAGAGCTTGGGGGAGTGGGAGAGCTTGGGGGAGTAGGAGAGCTTGGGGGAGTAGGAGCGCTTGGGGGAGTAGGAGAGCTTGGGGAATAGGAGAGCTTGGGGAGTAGGAGGACTTGAGAGAGTAGGAGAGCTTGGGGGAGTAGGAGATCTTGGGGTAGTAGGAGATCTTGGGGGAGTAGGACAGTTTGGGGGAGTAGGACAGCTTGGGGTCTTAGGAGAGCTTGGGGGAGTAGGAGAGCTTGGGAGAGTAGGAGAGCTTTGGGGAGTAGGAGAGCTTGTGGGAGTAGGATAGCTTGGGGGAGTAGGAGAGCTTGGGGGAATAGGAGAGCTTGGGGAGTAGGAGAGCTTGGGGGATTAGGAGTGCTTGGGGGAGTAGGAGAGCTTGGGGGAGTAGGAGAGCTTCGGAGAGTAGGAGAGCTTGGGGGAGTAGGAGAGGTTGGCGGATTCGGGAACTTGGGGCAGTAGGAGAGCTTAGAGGAGTCGGAGAGCTTGGCGGAGTAGGAGATCTTGGCGGAGTAGGAGAGCTTGGGGGAGTCGGAGAGCTTGGGAGCGTATGAGAGCTTGGGGGCGTATGAGAGCTTGGGGGAGTGTGAGAGCTTGGGGTGTATGAGAGCTTGGGGAAGTAGGCGAGCTTGGGGGATTAGTAGAGCTTGTGGGAGTCGGAGAGCTTGGGCGAGTAGGAGAGCTTGGCGGAGTAAGAGAGCTTGGGGGAGGAAGAAAGCTTGGTGGAGAAAGAGAGCTTGGGGGATTAAGAGAGCTTGGGGGAGTAGGAGAGCTTGGGGGAGTAGGACAGCTTGGGGGAGTAGGAGTGTTTGGGGGAGTAGGAGAGTTTGGGGGAGTCGCGGAGCTTGTGGGAGTAGGAGAACTTGGCAGAGTAGGAGAGCTTGGGGGAGTAAGAGAGCTTGGGGAGTAAGAGAGCTTGGGGGAGTAAGAGAGCTTGAGGGAGTAAGAGAACTTGGTGGAGTAAGAGAGCTTGCGGGTTTAAGAGAGCTTGGGGAGTAGAAGAACTTGGGGGAGTAGGGGAGCTTGGGGGAGTAGGAGACCTTGGGCGGGTATGAGAGCTTGGCGGAGGAAGAGAGCTTGGGGGAGTAAGAGAGCTTGGGGGAGTAAGATAGCTTGGGGGAGTAGGAGAGCTTGGGGAACAGGTGAGTTTGTGGGAATAGGAGAGCTTGCGGGAGTACGAGCGCTTGTGGGTGTAGGAGATCTTGAGGGAGGAGGAGAACTTGGCAGAGTAAGAGAGCTTGGGGGAGTAAGAGAGCTTGGGGGAGTAAGAGAGCTTGGTGGAGAAAGAGAGCTTGGGGGAGTAAGAGAGCTTGGTGGAGTAAGAGAGCTTGGGGGAGTAAGAGAGCTTTGGGGAGTAAGAGAGCTTGGGGGTGTAAGAGAGCTTGGGGGAGTAGGAGAACTTGGCAGAGTAGGAGAGCTTGGGGGATTTAGAGAGCTTGGGGGAGTAATAGAGCTTGGGGGAGTAAGAGAGCTTGGGGGAGTAGTAGAGCTTGGGGGAGTAGGAGTGCTTGGGGGAGTAGGAGAACTTGGGCGAGTAGGAGAGCTTGGGGGAGTAAGAGAGCTTAGGGGAGTAAGAGAGCTTGGGGGAGCAGTAGAGCTTGGAGGAGTAGGAGAGCTTGGGGCTGTAGTAGCGCTTGGGGGAGTACGAGAGCTTGGGGGAGAAGGAGAGCTTGGGGGAGTAGGAGAAATTGGCAGAGTAGGAGAGCTTGGAGGAGTAATAGAGCTTGGGGGTGTAAGAGAGCTTCGGGGAGTAAGAGAGCTTGGGGGAATACGAGAGCTTGGGGGAGTAGGAGAGCTTGGGGGATTCGGGGAGCTTGGGGGAGTAGGAGAATTTGGCACAGTAGGAGAGTTTGGGGGAGTAAGAGAGCTTGGGGGAGTAAGAGAGCTTGGGGGAGTAATAGAGATTGGGGGAGTAGGAGAGCTCAGGGGAGTAGGAGAGCTTCCTGGAATAGGATAGGTGGGGGAGTAGGAGAGCTTGGGGGAGTAGGAGAGCTTGCTTGAGTAGGGGAGCATGGGGGAGTAGGAGAGCTTGCGGGAGTAGGAGAGCTTGGGTGAGTAGGAGAGATTGGGGGCGTTAGAGAGCTTGGAGGAGGAGGAGAAGGAGAGCTTACCGTAGTAGGACAGCTTGGGGGAGTCGGGTAGCTTGGGGAAGCAGGAGAGCGTACCGGAGTAGGAGAGATTGCTGGAGTAGTAGAGCTTGGGGGAGTAGGAGAGCTTGGGGGAGTAGGAGAGCTTGGGGGAGTAGGAGAGCTTGGGTGAGTAGGACAGCTTGGGGGAGTAGGAGAGCTTGGGGGAGTAGGAGAGCTTGGGAGAGTAGGAGAGGTTGGGGAGAAGGAGAACTTCGGGAGAAGGAGAGCAAGGGGGAGAAGGAGAGCAAGGGGGAGAAGGAGAGCTTGGTGGAGAAGGAGAGCTTGGGGGTGAAGGAGAGCTTGTGGGAGAAGGAGAGCTTTGGGGCATAGGAGAGCTTGGGGGAGTAGGAGAGCTTGTGGCAATAGGAGAACTTGGGGGAGTGGGAGAGCTTGGTTGAGTAGAATAGCTTGGGGGAGTAGGAGAGCTTGGGGGATTGGAGAGCCTGGGGGAGTAGGAGAGCCTGTGGGTGTATGAGAGCCTGGGGGAGTATGAGAGGCTGGAGGAGTATCAGAGGCTGGGGGAGTATGAGAGGCTGGGGTAGTATGAGAGGCTGTGGGAGTATGAGAGGCTTGGGGAGTATAAGAGCCTGGGGGAGTATGAGAGTCTGGGGGAGTATGAGATCCTATTAGTGTATGAGAGCCTGGGGGAGTATCAGAGCCCTGGGGGAGTATGAGAGCCTGGGAGAGAATGAGAGGCTGGGGGAGTATGAGAGGCTGGGGTAGAATGAGAGCCTGGGGGAGTATGAGAGCTTGGGGGAGTCGGAGAGCTCGGGGGAGTAGGAGAGCTCGGGGGAGTAGGAGAGCTTGGGGGAGTAGGAGAGCTTGGGGGAGTAGGAGTGCTTGGGGGAGTAGGAGATCTTGGGGGAGTAGGAGAGCTTGGTGGTTTAGGAGAGCTTGAGGGCGTAGGAGAACTTGGGGGAGTAGGAGAGCTTAGGAGAGTAGGAGAGCTTGGCGGAGTAGGAGAACTTGGTGTAGTAGGAGAGCTTAGGGGAGTAGGAGAGCTTGGGGGAGTCGGAGAACTTGGGAGGGAAGGAGAGCTTGGGGGAGTCGGCGAGATTGGGGGAGTAGGAGAGCTTGGGATGGTAGGAGAGCTTGGGGGGGTATGAGAGCTTGGGGGCGTATGAGAGCTTGGGTGAGTATGAGAGCTTGGGGAAGTAGGAGAGCTTGGGGAAGTAGTAGAGCTTGGGGGAGTGGGAGAGCTTGGGCGAGTAGGAGAGCTTGGGGGAGTAAGAGAGCTTGGGGGAGGAAGAGAGCTTGGGGGAGAAAGAGAGCCTGGGGGAGTAAGAGAGCTTGGGGGAGTACGAGAGCTTGGGGGAGTAGGAGAGCTTGGGGGAGTAGGAGAGTTTGGGGGTGTAGGATAGCTTGGGGCAGTCGGAGCGCTTGGGGGAGTAGGAGAGCTTGGGGGAGAAGGAGAGCTTGGGGCAGCAGCAGCATTTGTCAGCGTAGGAGAGCTTGGAGGAGTAAGAGAGCTTGGGAGAGTAGGAGAGCTTTGGGGAGGAGGAGAGTTTGTGGGAGTAGGAGAGCTTGGGGGAGTAAGAGAGCTTAGGGGAGTAAGAGAGCTTGGGGGAGTAGGAGAGCTTGGGGGAGTAGGAGAGCTTGGGGGAGTAGGAGAACTTGGGGCAGTAGGAGAGCTTAGGGGAGTAGGAGAGCTTGGGGGAGTAGGAGAACTTGGGAGGGTAGGAGAGCTTGGGGGAGTCGGCGAGATTAGGGGAGTAGGAGAGCTTGGGAGGGTAGGAGAGCTTGGGGGCGTATGAGAGCTTGGGGGCGTATGAGAGCTTGGGTGAGTATGAGAGCTTGGGGAAGTAGGAGAGCTTGGGGAAGTAGTAGAGCTTGGGGGAGTGGGAGAGCTTGGGGGAGAAAGAGACCATGGGGGAGTAAGAGATCTTGGGGGAGTAGGAGAGCTTGGGAGAGTAGGAGAGCTTGGGGGAGTAGGAGAGTTTGGGGGAGTAGGATAGCTTGGGGCAGTAGGAGCCCTTGGGGGAGTAGGAGAGCTTGGGGGAGAAGGAGAGCTTGGGGGAGTAGGAGAATTTGTCAGAGTAGGAGAGCTTGGAGGAGTAAGAGAGCTTGGGAGAGTAGGAGAGCTTTGGGGAGGAGGAGAGTTTGTGGGAGTAGGAGAGCTTGGGGGAGTAAGAGAGCTTAGGGGATAAGAGAGCTTGGGGGAGTAGGAGAGCTTGGGGGAGTAGGAGAGCTTGGGGGAGTAGGAGAGCTTGGAAGAGTAGGAGAGCTTGGCGGAGTAGGAGAACTTGGGGCAGTAGGAGAGCATAGGGGAATATGAGAGCTTGGGGGAGTAGGAGAGCTTGGGACGGTAGGATAGCTTGGGGGAGTCGGAGATTTTGGGGGAGTAGGAGAGCTTGGGGCAGTAGGAGCGCTTGGGGGAGTAGGAGAGATGGGGGAGATGGAGAGCTTGGGGAAGTAGGAGATTTTTTCAGAGTCGGAGAGCTTGGAGGAGTAAGAGAGATTGGGAGAGTAGGAGAGCTTTGGGGAGTAGGAGAGTTTGTGGGAGTAGGAGAGCTTGGGGGAGTAAGAGAGCTTAGGGGAGTAAGAGAGCTTGGGGGAGTAGGAGAGCTTGGGGGAGTAGGAGAGCGTGGGGCAGTAGGAGCGCTTGTGGGAGTAGGAGAGCTTGGGGAGAAGGAGAGCTTGGGGGAGTAGGAGAACATGGCAGAGTAGGAGAGCTTGGGGGATTAATAGAGCTTGGGGGAGTAAGAGAGCTTGGCGGAATACGAGAGCTTGGGGGAGTAGGAGAGCTTGGGGGAGTAGGGGAGCTTGGGGGAGTAGGACAAATTGGGGGATTCGGGGAACTTGGGGGAGGAGGAGAACTTGGCAAATTAGGAGAGCTTGGGGGAGTAAGAGATCTTGGGGGAGTAAGAGAGCTTGGGGGAGTGAGAGAGCTTGTGGGAGTAGGAGAGCTTGGGGGAGTAGGAGAGCTTTGGGGAGTATGAGAGCTTGGGGGAGTAAGAGAGCTTGGGGGACTAGGAGAGCTTGGAATAGAAGGAGATCTTGGGGGAGTAGGAGAGCTTGGGAGATTAGGAGAGCTTGGGGGAGTAGGAGAGTTTGGGGGAGTAGGAGAGCTTTGGAGAGTAGGATAGCTTGGCGGAGTAGGATAACTTGGGCCAGTCTGAGAGCTTAGGGGAGTAGGAGAGCTTGGGGGAGTAGGAGAGCTTGGGGGAGTAGGAGAGCTTGGGAGGGTAGGAGAGCTTGGGGGCGTATGACAGCTTGGGGGCGTATGAGAGCTTGGGGGAGTGTGAGAGCTTGGTGTGCATGAGAGCTTGGGGAAGTAGGCGATCTTGGGGGAGTAATAGAGCTTGTGGAAGTGGGAGAAATTGGGCGAGTAGGAGAGCTTGGGGGAGTAAGAGAACTTGCGGAGTAAGAGAGCTTGGGAGAGTAAGAGAGCTTGAGGGAGTAAGAGAGCTTGGGGGAGTAAGATAGCTTGCGGGTGTAAGAGAGCTTGGGGAGTAGGAGAGCTTGGGGGAATGAGAGATTGAGGGAGTAAAAGAGCTTGGGGAAGTAAGAGAGCTTGGGTGAGTAGGAGAGCTTGGGGGAGTAGTAGAGCTTCCTGGAATAGGATAGGTGGGGGAGTAGGGTAGCTTGGGGGATCAGGAGAGCTTAGCGGAGTAGAAGAGATTGGGGGAGTAGTAGTGCTTGGGGGAGTAGTGGAACTTGGGGGAGTAGGAGAGCTTACCGGAGTAGGAGAGCTTACCGGATTAGGAGAGCTTACCGGAGCAGGAGACCTTGTGGGTGTAGGAGAGCTTACCGGAGTAGGATAGGTGGGGAAGTAGGAGAGCTCTGGGGAGTAGGAGAGTTTGGGTGAGTAGGGGAGCATGGGGGAGTAGGAAAGCATGCGGGAGTAGGAGAGATTGGGGGAGTAGGAGAGCTTCGTGGTGTAGGACAGCTTGGGGGAGTAGGAGAGCTTGTGGTAGAAAGAGAGCTTGGGTAGAAGGAGAGAAAGGGGGAGAAGGAGAGCAAGGGGGAGTGTAGAGTAATGGGGAAAAGGAGAGCTTGGGGAGAAGCAGAGCTTGGGGGAGAAGGAGTGCTTGGGGGAGTAGGAGAGCTTGGTGGAGTAGGAGAGCTTGGGGGAGTAGGAGAGCTTGGGAGAGTAGGAGAGCTTGGGGGAGTAGGAGAGCTTGGGGGAGTATGAGATTGGGGGATTAGGAGAGCTTGCGGGAGTACGAGCGCTTGTGGGTGTAGGAGATCTTGAGGGAGGAGGAGAACTTGGCAGAGTAAGAGAGCTTGGGGGAGTAAGAGAGCTTGGGGGAGTAAGAGAGCTTGGTGGAGAAAGAGAGCTTGGGGGAGTAAGAGAGCTTGGTGGAGTAAGAGAGCTTGGGGGAGTAAGAGAGCTTTGGGGAGTAAGAGAGCTTGGGGGTGTAAGAGAGCTTGGGGGAGTAGGAGAACTTGGCAGAGTAGGAGAGCTTGGGGGATTTAGAGAGCTTGGGGGAGTAATAGAGCTTGGGGGAGTAAGAGAGCTTGGGGGAGTAGTAGAGCTTGGGGGAGTAGGAGTGCTTGGGGGAGTAGGAGAACTTGGGCGAGTAGGAGAGCTTGGGGGAGTAAGAGAGCTTAGGGGAGTAAGAGAGCTTGGGGGAGCAGTAGAGCTTGGAGGAGTAGGAGAGCTTGGGGCTGTAGTAGCGCTTGCGGGAGTACGAGAGCTTGGGGGAGAAGGAGAGCTTGGGGGAGTAGGAGAAATTGGCAGAGTAGGAGAGCTTGGAGGAGTAATAGAGCTTGGGGGTGTAAGAGAGCTTCGGGGAGTAAGAGAGCTTGGGGGAATACGAGAGCTTGGGGGAGTAGGAGAGCTTGGGGGATTCGGGGAGCTTGGGGGAGTAGGAGAATTTGGCACAGTAGGAGAGTTTGGGGGAGTAAGAGAGCTTGGGGGAGTAAGAGAGCTTGGGGGAGTAATAGAGATTGGGGGAGTAGGAGAGCTCAGGGGAGTAGGAGAGCTTCCTGGAATAGGATAGGTGGGGGAGTAGGAGAGCTTGGGGGAGTAGGAGAGCTTGCTTGAGTAGGGGAGCATGGGGGAGTAGGAGAGCTTGCGGGAGTAGGAGAGCTTGGGTGAGTAGGAGAGATTGCGGGCGTTAGAGAGCTTGGAGGAGGAGGAGAAGGAGAGCTTACCGTAGTAGGACAGCTTGGGGGAGTCGGGTAGCTTGGGGAAGCAGGAGAGCGTACCGGAGTAGGAGAGATTGCTGGAGTAGTAGAGCTTGGGGGAGTAGGAGAGCTTGGGGGAGTAGGAGAGCTTGGGGGAGTAGGAGAGCTTGGGTGAGTAGGACAGCTTGGGGGAGTAGGAGAGCTTGGGGGAGTAGGAGAGCTTGGGAGAGTAGGAGAGGTTGGGGAGAAGGAGAACTTCGGGAGAAGGAGAGCAAGGGGGAGAAGGAGAGCAAGGGGGAGAAGGAGAGCTTGGTGGAGAAGGAGAGCTTGGGGGAGAAGGAGAGCTTGTGGGAGAAGGAGAGCTTTGGGGCGTAGGAGAGCTTGGGGGAGTAGGAGAGCTTGGGGCAATAGGAGAACTTGGGGGAGTGGGAGAGCTTGGTTCAGTAGAATAGCTTGGGGGAGTAGGAGAGCTTGGGGGATTGGAGAGCCTGGGGGAGTAGGAGAGCCTGTGGGTGTATGAGAGCCTGGGGGAGTATGAGAGGCTGGAGGAGTATCAGAGGCTGGGGGAGTATGAGAGGCTGGGGTAGTATGAGAGGCTGTGGGAGTATGAGAGGCTTGGGGAGTATAAGAGCCTGGGGGAGTATGAGAGTCTGGGGGAGTATGAGATCCTATTAGTGTATGAGAGCCTGGGGGAGTATCAGAGCCCTGGGGGAGTATGAGAGCCTGGGAGAGAATGAGAGGCTGGGGGAGTATGAGAGGCTGGGGTAGAATGAGAGCCTGGGGGAGTATGAGAGCTTGGGGGAGTCGGAGAGCTTGGGGGAGTAGGAGAGCTCGGGGGAGTAGGAGAGCTTGGGGGAGTAGGAGAGCTTGGGGGAGTAGGAGAGCTTGGGGGAGTAGGAGATCTTGGGGGAGTAGGAGAGCTTGGTGGTTTAGGAGAGCTTGAGGGCGTAGGAGAACTTGGGGGAGTAGGAGAGCTTAGGAGAGTAGGAGAGCTTGGCGGAGTAGGAGAACTTGGTGTAGTAGGAGAGCTTAGGGGAGTAGGAGAGCTTGGGGGAGTCGGAGAACTTGGGAGGGAAGGAGAGCTTGGGGGAGTCGGCGAGATTGGGGGAGTAGGAGAGCTTGGGATGGTAGGAGAGCTTGGGGGGGTATGAGAGCTTGGGGGCGTATGAGAGCTTGGGTGAGTATGAGAGCTTGGGGAAGTAGGAGAGCTTGGGGAAGTAGTAGAGCTTGGGGGAGTGGGAGAGCTTGGGCGAGTAGGAGAGCTTGGGGGAGTAAGAGAGCTTGGGGGAGGAAGAGAGCTTGGGGGAGAAAGAGAGCCTGGGGGAGTAAGAGAGCTTGGGGGAGTACGAGAGCTTGGGGGAGTAGGAGAGCTTGGGGGAGTAGGAGAGTTTGGGGGTGTAGGATAGCTTGGGGCAGTCGGAGCGCTTGGGGGAGTAGGAGAGCTTGGGGGAGAAGGAGAGCTTGGGGCAGCAGCAGCATTTGTCAGCGTAGGAGAGCTTGGAGGAGTAAGAGAGCTTGGGAGAGTAGGAGAGCTTTGGGGAGGAGGAGAGTTTGTGGGAGTAGGAGAGCTTGGGGGAGTAAGAGAGCTTAGGGGAGTAAGAGAGCTTGGGGGAGTAGGAGAGCTTGGGGGAGTAGGAGAGCTTGGGGGAGTAGGAGAACTTGGGGCAGTAGGAGAGCTTAGGGGAGTAGGAGAGCTTGGGGGAGTAGGAGAACTTGGGAGGGTAGGAGAGCTTGGGGGAGTCGGCGAGATTAGGGGAGTAGGAGAGCTTGGGAGGGTAGGAGAGCTTGGGGGCGTATGAGAGCTTGGGGGCGTATGAGAGCTTGGGTGAGTATGAGAGCTTGGGGAAGTAGGAGAGCTTGGGGAAGTAGTAGAGCTTGGGGGAGTGGGAGAGCTTGGGGGAGAAAGAGACCATGGGGGAGTAAGAGATCTGGGGGAGTAGGAGAGCTTGGGAGAGTAGGAGAGCTTGGGGGAGTAGGAGAGTTTGGGGGAGTAGGATAGCTTGGGGCAGTAGGAGCCCTTGGGGGAGTAGGAGAGCTTGGGGGAGAAGGAGAGCTTGGGGGAGTAGGAGAATTTGTCAGAGTAGGAGAGCTTGGAGGAGTAAGAGAGCTTGGGAGAGTAGGAGAGCTTTGGGGAGGAGGAGAGTTTGTGGGAGTAGGAGAGCTTGGGGGAGTAAGAGAGCTTAGGGGATAAGAGAGCTTGGGGGAGTAGGAGAGCTTGGGGGAGTAGGAGAGCTTGGGGGAGTAGGAGAGCTTGGAAGAGTAGGAGAGCTTGGCGGAGTAGGAGAACTTGGGGCAGTAGGAGAGCATAGGGGAATATGAGAGCTTGGGGGAGTAGGAGAGCTTGGGAGGGTAGGATAGCTTGGGGGAGTCGGAGATTTTGGGGGAGTAGGAGAGCTTGGGGCAGTAGGAGCGCTTGGGGGAGTAGGAGAGATGGGGGAGATGGAGAGCTTGGGGAAGTAGGAGATTTTTTCAGAGTCGGAGAGCTTGGAGGAGTAAGAGAGATTGGGAGAGTAGGAGAGCTTTGGGGAGTAGGAGAGTTTGTGGGAGTAGGAGAGCTTGGGGGAGTAAGAGAGCTTAGGGGAGTAAGAGGGCTTGGGGGAGTAGGAGAGCTTGGGGGAGTAGGAGAGCGTGGGGCAGTAGGAGCGCTTGTGGGAGTAGGAGAGCTTGGGGAGAAGGAGAGCTTGGGGGAGTAGGAGAACATGGCAGAGTAGGAGAGCTTGGGGGATTAATAGAGCTTGGGGGAGTAAGAGAGCTTGGCGGAATACGAGAGCTTGGGGGAGTAGGAGAGCTTGGGGGAGTAGGGGAGCTTGGGGGAGTAGGACAAATTGGGGGATTCGGGGAACTTGGGGGAGGAGGAGAACTTGGCAAATTAGGAGAGCTTGGGGGAGTAAGAGATCTTGGGGGAGTAAGAGAGCTTGGGGGAGTGAGAGAGCTTGTGGGAGTAGGAGAGCTTGGGGGAGTAGGAGAGCTTTGGGGAGTAGGAGAGCTTGGGGGAGTAAGAGAGCTTGGGGGACTAGGAGAGCTTGGAATAGAAGGAGATCTTGGGGGAGTAGGAGAGCTTGGGAGATTAGGAGAGCTTGGGGGAGTAGGAGAGTTTGGGGGAGTAGGAGAGCTTTGGAGAGTAGGATAGCTTGGCGGAGTAGGATAACTTGGGCCAGTCGGAGAGCTTAGGGGAGTAGGAGAGCTTGGGGGAGTAGGAGAGCTTGGGGGAGTAGGAGAGCTTGGGAGGGTAGGAGAGCTTGGGGGCGTATGACAGCTTGGGGGCGTATGAGAGCTTGGGGGAGTGTGAGAGCTTGGTGTGCATGAGAGCTTGGGGAAGTAGGCGATCTTGGGGGAGTAATAGAGCTTGTGGAAGTGGGAGAAATTGGGCGAGTAGGAGAGCTTGGGGGAGTAAGAGAACTTGCGGAGTAAGAGAGCTTGGGAGAGTAAGAGAGCTTGAGGGAGTAAGAGAGCTTGGGGGAGTAAGATAGCTTGCGGGTGTAAGAGAGCTTGGGGAGTAGGAGAGCTTGGGGGAATGAGAGATTGAGGGAGTAAAAGAGCTTGGGGAAGTAAGAGAGCTTGGGTGAGTAGGAGAGCTTGGGGGAGTAGTAGAGCTTCCTGGAATAGGATAGGTGGGGGAGTAGGGTAGCTTGGGGGATCAGGAGAGCTTAGCGGAGTAGAAGAGATTGGGGGAGTAGTAGTGCTTGGGGGAGTAGTGGAACTTGGGGGAGTAGGAGAGCTTACCGGAGTAGGAGAGCTTACCGGATTAGGAGAGCTTACCGGAGCAGGAGACCTTGTGGGTGTAGGAGAGCTTACCGGAGTAGGATAGGTGGGGAAGTAGGAGAGCTCTGGGGAGTAGGAGAGTTTGGGTGAGTAGGGGAGCATGGGGGAGTAGGAAAGCATGCGGGAGTAGGAGAGATTGGGGGAGTAGGAGAGCTTCGTGGTGTAGGACAGCTTGGGGGAGTAGGAGAGCTTGTGGTAGAAAGAGAGCTTGGGTAGAAGGAGAGAAAGGGGGAGAAGGAGAGCAAGGGGGAGAGTAGAGTAATGGGGAAAAGGAGAGCTTGGGGAGAAGCAGAGCTTGGGGGAGAAGGAGTGCTTGGGGGAGTAGGAGAGCTTGGTGGAGTAGGAGAGCTTGGGGGAGTAGGAGAGCTTGGGGGAGTAGGAGAGCTTGGGGGAGTAGGAGAGCTTGGGGGAGTATGAGATTGGGGGATTAGGAGAGCTTGCGGGAGTAGGATAGCTTGGGGGAGTAGGAGAGCCTGGGTGAGTAGGAGAGCCTGGGGGAGTATGAGAGGCTGGGGGAGTATAAGAGTCTGGGGGAGTATGAGAGGCTGGGGGAAGTATGAGAGGCTGGGGGAGTATGAGAGCCTGGGGGAGTATAAGAGCCTGGGGGAGTATGAGAGCCTGGAGGTGTATGAGAGGCCGGGGGAGTATGAGATTCCGGGGGAGTATGAGAGGCTGGGGGAGTATGAGAGGCTGGGGGAGTATGAGAGGCTGGGAGAGTATGAGAGGATGGGGTCGTATGAGAGCTTGGGGGCGTCTGAGAGCTTGAGGGCGTATGAGAGCTTGGGGGCGTATGAGAGCTTGGGGGCGTATCTGAGCTTGCGGGCGTTTGAGAGCTTGGGGTCATATGAGAGCGTCGGGGCGTCTGAGATCTTAGAGGCATATGAGAGCTTGAGGGCGATGTGAGAGCTTGGGGTCGTATCAGAGCTTGGGGGCGTATGAGAGCTTGGGGGAATATGAGAGCTTGGGGGAGTATGAGAGCTTGGGGGAGTAGGAGAGTTTGCCGGAAAAGGAGAGCTTGAGGGAGCAGGAGAGGTTCCTAGAGTAGGAGAGGTTCCTGGAGTCAAAAGCTTGGGGGTGTTGGGGATCTTGCGGGAGTGGGAGAGCTTACCGGAGTAAGAAAGTTTACCGGGGCAGGAGAGCTTTGGGAACCAGTAGAATTTGGGGGAGAAGGAGAGCTTCGGGGATTAGGAGAGCTTACCAGAGCAGAAGAGCTTGGGGGAGTAGGAGAGCTTGAGGGAGTAGGAGAGCTTGAGAGGGTAGGAGAGCTTACTGGTGTAGGAGAGCTTACCGGTGTAGGAGATCTTGCAGAATTATGAGAGCTTGGGAGAATAGGAGAGCTTGTGGGAGTAGGAGAGTTCACCGGAATAGGAAGCTGACAGGAGTAGGAGAGCTTTGCGGAGTCGGAGAGTTTGGGGGAGTAGGAGAGCTTGAGGGAGTAGGAGCGCTTGAGGGTGTCGGAAAGCTTGAGGGAGTAGGAGAGCTAAGGAGAGTAGGAGAGCTTGGCGGAGTAGGAGAACTTGGGGCAGTAGGAGAGCTTAGGGGAGTAGGAGAGCTTGGGGGAGTAGGAGCGATTGGGGGAGTAGGAGAGCTTGGGGGATTCGGAGAGCTTGGGGGAGTAGGAGAGCTTGCGAGGGTAGGAGAGCTTGGGGGCGTTTGAGAGCTTGGGGGCGTATGAGAGCTTAGGGGAGTATGAGAGCTTGGGGTGTATGAGAGCTTGGGGATGTCGGCGAGCTTGGGGGAGTAGTGGAGCTTGTGGGAGTGGGAGAGTTTGGGCGAGTAGGAGAGATTGGGGGAGGAAGTAAGCTTGGGGGAGAAAGAGAGCTTGGGGGAGTAAGAGAGCTTGGGGGAGTAGGAGAGCTTGGGGGAGTAGGAGAGCTTGGGGGAGTAGGAGAGTTTGGGGGAGTAGGAGAGCTTGGGGGAGTAGGAGAACTTGGCAGTGTAGGAGAGCTTGGGGGAGTAAGAGAGCTTGGGGAGTAAGAGAGCTTGGGGGAGTAAGAGAGCTTGAGGGAGTAAGAGAGCTGGCGGATGTAAGAGAGCTTTGGGAGTAGGAGAGCTTGGGGGAGTAGGGGAGCTTGGGGGAGTAGGAGACCTTGGGCGAGTAGGAGAGCTTGGGGGAGGAAGAGAGCTTGGGGGAGTAAGAGAGCTTGGGGGACTAAGATAGCTTGGGGGAGTAGGAGAGCTTGGGGAACAGGTGAGCTTGTGGGAATAGGAGAGCTTGGGGGAGTACGAGCGCTTGCGGGTGTAGGAGAGTTTGAGGGAGTAGGAGAACTTGGCAGAGTAGGAGAGCTTGGGGGAGTAAGAGAGCTTGGGGGAGTAAGAGAGCTTGGTGGAGAAAGAGAGCTTCAGGGAGTAAGAGAGCTTGGGGGAGTAAGAGAGCTTGGGGGAGTAAGAGAGCTTGGGTGAGTAAGAGAGCTTGGGCGTGTAACAGAGCTTGGGGGAATAGGAGAACTTGGCAGAGTAGGAGAGCTTGGGGAGTTAGAGTGCTTGGGGGAGTAAGATAGCTTGGGGGAGTAGGAGAGCTTGGGCGAATAGGAGAGCTTGGGCGAATAGGAGAGCTTGGGGGAGTAAGAGAGCTTAGGGGAGAAAGAGAGCTTGGGGGAGTAGGAGAACTTGGCAGAGTAGGAGAGCTTGGAGGATTAAGAGAGCTTGGGGGAGTAAGAGAGCTTGGGGAAGTAAGAGAGCTTGGGGGAATACGAGAGCTTGGGGAGTAGGAGAGCTTGGGGCAGTGGGGGAGCTTAGGGGAATAGGAGAACTTGGGGGATTCGGGGAGCTTGGGGGAGTAGTTGAACTTGGCACAGTAGGAGAGTTTGGGGGAGTAAGAGAGCTTGGGGGAGCAAGAGAGCTTGGGGGAGTGACAGAGCTTGGGGGAGTAAGAGAGCTTGGGGGAGTAAGAGAGCTTGGGGGAGTAGGAGATCTTGGGGGAGTAGGAGATCTTGAGGGAGTAGGAGTGCTTGGGCGAGTAGGAGAGCTTGGGGGAGTAAGAGAGCTTGGTGGAGTAGGAGAGCTTGGGAGAGTAGGAGAGCTTGGGGCAGTAGGAGCGCTTGGGGGTGTAGGAGAGCTTGGGGGAGTAGGAGAGCTTGGGGGAGTCAGAGAGCTTGGGGGAGTAAGAGAGCTTGGGGAAATACGAGAGCTTGGGGGAGTAGGAGAGCTTGGGGGAGTAGGGGAGCTTGGGAGAGTAGGAGAGCTTGGGGATTAGGAGATCTTGCGGGAGTAGGAGAGTTTCGGGGAGTAGGAGAGCTTGGGGGAGTAGGAGAGCTTGGGGGAGTAGGAGAGCTTGGGGGAGTAGGAGAGCTTGAGAGAGTAGGAGAGCTTTGGGGAGTCGGGGAGCTTGTGGGAGTAGGAGAGCTTGGGAGAGTAGGAGAGCTTGGGGGATTAGGATAGCTTGGGGCAGTCAGAGAGCTTGGGGCAGTAGGAGAGCTTGGGGGATTAGGAGCTCTTGGGGGATTAGGAGAGCTTGGGCGAGTAGGAGAGCCTGGGGGAGTAATAAAGCTTGGTGGAGTAAGAGAGCTTGGGGAGTAAGAGAGCTTGGGCGAGTAAGAGAGCTTGGGGGAGTGGGTGAGCTTGGGGGAGTAGGAGAGCTTGGGGGAGTAGGAGCGCTTGGGGGAGTAGGAGAGCTTGGGGAATAGGAGAGCTTGGGGGAGTAGGAGAGCTTGGGGAGTAGGAGGACTTGAGAGAGTAGGAGAGATTGGGGGAGTAGGAGATCTTGGGGTAGTAGGAGATCTTGGGGGAGTAGGACAGTTTGGGGGAGTAGGAGAGCTTGGGGTCTTAGGAGAGCTTGAGGGAGTAGGAGAGCTTGGGAGAGTAGGAGAGCTTTGGGGAGTAGGAGAGCTTGTGGGAGTAGGATAGCTTGGGGGAGTAGGAGAGCTTGGGGGAATAGGAGAGCTTGGGGGAGTAGGAGAGCTTGGGGGAGTAGGAGAGCTTGGGGGAGTAGGAGAGCTTGGGGGAGTAGGAGAGCTTGAGAGAGTAGGAGAGCTTTGGGGAGTCGGGGAGCTTGTGGGAGTAGGAGAGCTTGGGAGAGTAGGAGAGCTTGGGGGATTAGGATAGCTTGGGGCAGTCAGAGAGCTTGGGGCAGTAGGAGAGCTCGGGGGAGTAGGAGCTCTTGGGGGATTAGGAGAGCTTGGGCGAGTAGGAGAGCCTGGGGGAGTAATAAAGCTTGGTGGAGTAAGAGAGCTTGGGGAGTAAGAGAGCTTGGGCGAGTAAGAGAGCTTGGGGGAGTGGGTGAGCTTGGGGGAGTAGGAGAGCTTGGGGGAGTAGGAGCGCTTGGGGGAGTAGGAGAGCTTGGGGAATAGGAGAGCTTGGGGGAGTAGGAGAGCTTGGGGAGTAGGAGGACTTGAGAGAGTAGGAGAGCTTGGGGGAGTAGGAGATCTTGGGGTAGTAGGAGATCTTGGGGGAGTAGGACAGTTTGGGGGAGAAGGAGAGCTTGGGGTCTTAGGAGAGCTTGAGGGAGTAGGAGAGCTTGGGAGAGTAGGAGAGCTTTGGGGAGTAGGAGAGCTTGTTGGAGTAGGATAGCTTGGGGGAGTAGGAGAGCTTGGGGGAATAGGAGAGCTTGGGGGAGTAGGAGAGCTTGGGGGATTAGGAGTGCTTGGGGGAGTAGCAGAGCTTGGGGGAGTAGGAGAGCTTCGGAGAGTAGGAGAGCTTGGGGGAGTAGGAGAGGTTGGCGGAGTCGGGAACTTGGGGCAGTAGAAGAGCTTAGAGGAGTCGGAGAGCTTGGCGGAGTAGGAGATCTTGGCGGAGTAGGAGAGCTTGGGGGAGTCGGAGAGCTTGGGAGCGTATGAGAGCTTGGGGGCGTATGAGAGCTTGGGGGAGTGTGAGAGCTTGGGGTGTATGAGAGCTTGGGGAAGTAGGCGAGCTTGGGGGATTAGTAGAGCTTGTGGGAGTCGGAGAGCTTGGGCGAGTAGGAGAGCTTGGCGGAGTAAGAGAGCTTGGGGGAGGAAGAAAGCTTGGTGGAGAAAGAGAGCTTGGGGGATTAAGAGAGCTTGGGGGAGTAGGAGAGCCTGGGGGAGTAATAAAGCTTGGTGGAGTAAGAGAGCTTGGGGAGTAAGAGAGCTTGGGCGAGTAAGAGAGCTTGGGGGAGTAGGAGAGTTTGGGGGAGTAGGAGAGCTTGGGGGAATCGCGGAGCTTGGGGGAGTAGGAGAACTTGGCAGAGTAGGAGAGCTTGGGGGAGTAAGAGAGCTTGGGGAGTAAGAGAGCTTGGGGGAGTAAGAGAGCTTGAGGGAGTAAGAGAACTTGGTGGAGTAAGAGAGCTTGCGGGTTTAAGAGAGCTTGGAGAGTAGAAGAGCTTGCGGGAGTAGGGGAGCTTCGGGGAGTAGGAGACCTTGGGCGGGTATGAGAGCTTGGCGGAGGAAGAGAGCTTGGGGGAGTAAGAGAGCTTGGGGGAGTAAGATAGCTTGGGGGAGTAGGAGAGCTTGGGGAACAGGTGAGATTGTGGGAATAGGAGAGCTTGGGGAGTACGAGCGCTTGTGGGTGTAGGAGATCTTGAGGGAGGAGGAGAACTTGGCAGAGTAAGAGAGCTTGGGGGAGTAAGAGAGTTTGGGGGAGTAAGAGAGCTTGGTGGAGAAAGAGCTTGGGGGAGTAGGAGAGCTTGGGAGAGTAGGAGAGCTTTGGGGAGTCGGGGAGCTTGTTGGAGTAGGAGAGCTTGGGGGAGTAGGAGAGCTTGGGGGATTAGGATAGCTTGGTGCAGTCAGAGAGCTTGGGGCAGTAGGAGTGCTTGGGGGAGTAGGAGCTCTTGGGGGATTAGGAGAGCTTGGGCGAGTAGGAGAGCCTGGGGCAGTAATAAAGCTTGGTGGAGTAAGAGAGCTTGGGGAGTAAGAGAGCTTGGGCGAGTAAGAGAGCTTGGGGGAGTGGGTGAGCTTGGGGGAGTAGGAGAGCTTGGGGGAGTAGGAGCGCTTGGGGGAGTAGGACAGCTTGGGGAATAGGAGAGCTTGGGGGAGTAGGAGAGCTTGGGGAGTAGGAGGACTTGAGAGAGTAGGAGAGCTTGAGGGAGTAGGAGATCTTGGGGTAGTAGGAGATCTTGGGGGAGTAGGACAGTTTGGGGGAGTAGGAGAGCTTGGGGTCTTAGGAGAGCTTGAGGGAGTAGGAGAGCTTGGGAGAGTAGGAGAGCTTTGGGGAGTAGGAGAGCTTGTTGGAGTAGGATAGCTTGGGGGAGTAGCAGAGCTTGGGGGAATAGGAGAGCTTGGGGGAGTAGGAGAGCTTGGGGGATTAGGAGTGCTTGGGGGAGTAGCAGAGCTCGGGGGAGTAGGAGAGCTTCGGAGAGTAGGAGAGCTTGGGGGAGTAGGAGAGGTTGGCGGAGTCGGGAACTTGGGGCAGTAGGAGAGCTTAGAGGAGTCGGAGAGCTTGGCGGAGTAGGAGATCTTGGCGGAGTAGGAGAGCTTGGGGGAGTCGGAGAGCTTGGGAGCGTATGAGAGCTTGGGGGCATATGAGAGCTTGGGGGAGTGTGAGAGCGTGGGGTGTATGAGAGCTTGGGGAAGTAGGCGAGCTTGGGGGATTAGTAGAGCTTGTGGGAGTCGGAGAGCTTGGGCGAGTAGGAGAGCTTGGCGGAGTAAGAGAGCTTGGGGGAGGAAGAAAGCTTGGTGGAGAAAGAGAGCTTGAGGGATTAAGAGAGCTTGGGGGAGTAGGAGAGCTTGGGCGAGTAGGACAGCTTGGGGGAGTAGGAGAGTTTGGGGGAGTAGGAGAGCTTGGGGGAGTCGCGGAGCTTGGGGGAGTAGGAGAACTTGGCAGAGTAGGAGAGCTTGGGGGAGTAAGAGAGCTTGGGGAGTAAGAGAGCTTGGGGGAGTAAGAGAGCTTGAGGGAGTAAGAGAACTTGGTGGAGTAAGAGAGCTTGCGGGTTTAAGAGAGCTTGGAGAGTAGAAGAGCTTGCGGGAGTAGGGGAGCTTGGGGGAGTAGGAGACCTTGGGCGGGTATGAGAGCTTGGCGGAGGAAGAGAGCTTGGGGGAGTAAGAGAGCTTGGGGGAGTAAGATAGCTTGGGGGAGTAGGAGAGCTTGGGGAACAGGTGAGATTGTGGGAATAGGAGAGCTTGGGGAGTACGAGCGCTTGTGGGTGTAGGAGATCTTGAGGGAGGAGGAGAACTGGCAGAGTAAGAGAGCTTGGGGGAGTAAGAGAGTTTGGGGGAGTAAGAGAGCTTGGTGGAGAAAGAGCTTGGGGGAGTAGGAGAGCTTGGGAGAGTAGGAGAGCTTTGGGGAGTCGGGGAGCTTGTTGGAGTAGGAGAGCTTGGGGGAGTAGGAGAGCTTGGGGGATTAGGATAGCTTGGTGCAGTCAGAGAGCTTGGGGCAGTAGGAGAGCTTGGGGGAGTAGGAGATCTTGGGGGATTAGGAGAGCTTGGGCGAGTAGGAGAGCCTGGGGGAGTAAGAAAGCTTGGTGGAGTAAGAGAGCTTGGGGAGTAAGAGAGCTTGGGCGAGTAAGAGAGCTTGGGGGAGTGGGTGAG
Source organism: Pristiophorus japonicus (assembly GCF_044704955.1). Lineage (NCBI taxonomy): Eukaryota > Metazoa > Chordata > Chondrichthyes > Pristiophoridae > Pristiophorus > Pristiophorus japonicus. The sequence goes on along the minus strand of NW_027254857.1, from coordinate 1,060,494 downwards.
CTTGGGGGAGTAGGAGAGCTTGGGGGAGTAGGAGCGCTTGGGGGAGTAGGACAGCTTGGGGAATAGGAGAGCTTGGGGGAGTAGGAGAGCTTGGGGAGTAGGAGGACTTGAGAGAGTAGGAGAGCTTGGGGGAGTAGGAGATCTTGGGGTAGTAGGAGATCTTGGGGGAGTAGGACAGTTTGGGGGAGTAGGAGAGCTTGGGGTCTTAGGAGAGCTTGAGGGAGTAGGAGAGCTTGGGAGAGTAGGAGAGCTTTGGGGAGTAGGAGAGCTTGTGGGAGTAGGATAGCTTGGCGGAGTAGGAGAGCTTGGGGGAATAGGAGAGCTTGGGGGAGTAGGAGAGCTTGGGGGATTAGGAGTGCTTGGGGGAGTAGGAGAGCTTGGGGGAGTAGGAGAGCTTCGGAGAGTAGGAGAGATTGGGGGAGTAGGAGAGGTTGGCGGAGTCTGGAACTTGGGGCAGTAGGAGAGCTTAGAGGAGTCGGAGAGCTTGGCGGAGTAGGAGATCTTGGCGGAGTAGGAGAGCTTGGGGGAGTCGGAGAGCTTGGGAGCGTATGAGAGCTTGGGGGCGTATGAGAGCTTGGGGGAGTGTGAGAGCTTGGGGTGTATGAGAGCTTGGGGAAGCAGGCGAGCTTGGGGGATTAGTAGAGCTTGTGGGAGTCGGAGAGCTTGGGCGAGTAGGAGAGCTTGGCGGAGTAAGAGAGCTTGGGGGAGGAAGAAAGCTTGGTGGAGAAAGAGAGCTTGGGGGATTAAGAGAGATTGGGGGAGTAGGAGAGCTTGGGCGAGTAGGACAGCTTGGGGGAGTAGGAGAGTTTGGGGGAGTAGGAGAGCTTGGGGGAGTCGCGGAGCTTGGTGGAGTAGGAGAACTTGGCAGAGTAGGAGAGCTTGGGGGAGTAAGAGAGCTTGGGGAGTAAGAGAGCTTGGGGGAGTAAGCGAGCTTGAGGGAGTAAGAGAACTTGGTGGAGTAAGAGAGCTTGCGGGTTTAAGAGAGCCTGGGGAGTAGAAGAGCTTGGGGGAGTAGGGGAGCTTGGGGGAGTAGGAGACCTTGGGCGGGTATGAGAGCTTGGCGGAGGAAGAGAGCTTGGGGGAGTAAGATAGCTTGGGGGAGTAAGAGAGCTTGGTGGAGTAAGAGAGCTTGGGGGAGTAAGAGAGCTTTGGGGAGTAAGAGAGCTTGGGGGTGTAAGAGAGCTTGGGGGAGTAGGAGAACTTGGCAGAGTAGGAGAGCTTGGGGGATTTAGAGAGCTTGGGGGAGTAATAGAGCTTGGTGGAGTAAGAGAGCTTGGGGGAGTAGTAGAGCTTGGAAGAGTAGGAGTGCTTGGGGGAGTAGGAGAGCTTGGGCGAGTAGGAGAGCTTGGGGGAGTAAGAGAGCTTAGGGGAGTAAGAGAGCTTGGGGGAGCAGTAGAGCTTGGAGGAGTAGGAGAGCTTGGGGCTGTAGTAGCGCTTGGGGGAGTACGAGAGCTTGGGGGAGAAGGAGAGCTTGGGGGAGTAGGAGAAATTCGCAGAGTAGGAGAGCATGGAGGAGTAATAGAGCTTGGGGGTGTAAGAGAGCTTCGGGGAGTAAGAGAGCTTGGGGGAATACGAGAACTTGGGGGAGTAGGAGAGCTTGGGGGATTCGGGGAGCTTGGGGGAGTAGGAGAATTTGGCACAGTAGGAGAGTTTGGGGGAGTAAGACAGCTTGGGGGAGTAAGAGAGCTTGGGGGAGTAATAGAGATTGGGGGAGTAGGAGAGCTCAGGGGAGTAGGAGAGCTTCCTGGAATAGGATAGGTGGGGGAGTAGGAGAGCTTGGGGGAGTAGGAGAGCTTGCTTGAGTAGGGGAGCATGGGGGAGTAGGAGAGCTTGCGGGAGTAGGAGAGCTTGGGTGAGTAGGAGAGATTGGGGGCGTTAGAGAGATTGGAGGAGGAGGAGAAGGAGAGCTTACCGTAGTAGGACAGCTTGGGGGAGTCGGGTAGCTTGGGGAAGCAGGAGAGCTTACCGGAGTAGGAGAGATTGCTGGAGTAGTAGAGCTTGGGGGAGTAGGAGAGCTTGGGGGAGTAGGAGAGCTTGGGGGAGTAGGAGAGCTTGGGTGAGTAGGACAGCTTGGGGGAGTAGGAGAGCTTGGGGGAGTAGGAGAGCTTGGGAGAGTAGGAGAGGTTGGGGAGAAGGAGAACTTCGGGAGAAGGAGAGCAAGGGGGAGAAGGAGAGCAAGGGGGAGAAGGAGAGCTTGGTGGAGAAGGAGAGCTTGTGGGAGAAGGAGAGCTTGTGGGAGAAGGAGAGCTTTGGGGCGTAGGAGAGGTTGGGGGAGTAGGAGAGCTTGGGGCAATAGGAGAACTTGGGGGAGTGGGAGAGCTTGGTTGAGTAGAATAGCTTGGGAGAGTAGGAGAGCTTGGGGGATTGGAGAGCCTGGGGGAGTAGGAGAGCCTGTGGGTGTATGAGAGCCTGGGGGAGTATGAGAGGCTGGAGGAGTATCAGAGGCTGGGGGAGTATGAGAGGCTGGGGTAGTATGAGAGGCTGTGGGAGTATGAGAAACGTGGGGAGTATGAGAGCCTGGGGGAGTATGAGAGACTGGGGGAGTATGAGATCCTATTAGTGTATGAGAGCCTGGGGGAGTATCAGAGCCCTGGGGGAGTATGAGAGCCTGGGAGAGAATGAGAGGCTGGGGGAGTATGAGAGGCTGGGGTAGAATGAGAGCCTGGGGGAGTATGAGAGCTTGGGGGAGTAGGAGAGCTTGGGGGAGTAGGAGAGCTCGGGGGAGTAGGAGAGCTTGGGGGAGTAGGAGAGCTTGGGGGAGTAGGAGAGCTTGGGGGAGTAGGAGATCTTGGGGGAGTAGGAGAGCTTGGGGGTTTAGGAGAGCTTGAGGGCGTAGGAGAACTTGGGGGAGTAGGAGAGCTTAGGAGATTCGGAGAGCTTGGCGGAGTAGGAGAACTTGGGGCAGTAGGAGAGCTTAGGGGAGTAGGAGAGCTTGGGGGAGTCGGAGAACTTGGGAGGGAAGGAGAGCTTGGGGGAGTCGGCGAGAATGGGGGAGTAGGAGAGCTTGGGAGGGTAGGAGAGCTTGGGGGGGTATGAGAGCTTGGGGGCGTATGAGAGCTTGGGTGAGTATGAGAGCTTGGGGAAGTAGGAGAGCTTGGGGAAGTAGTAGAGCTTGGGGGAGTGGGAGAGCTTGGGCGAGTAGGAGAGCTTGGGGGAGTAACAGAGCTTGGGGGAGGAAGAGAGCTTGGGGGAGAAAGAGAGCCTGGGGGAGTAAGAGAGCTTGGGGGAGTACGAGAGCTTGGGGGAGTAGGAGAGCTTGGGGGAGTAGGAGAGTTTGGGGGTGTAGGATAGCTTGGGGCAGTAGGAGCGCTTGGGGGAGTAGGAGAGCTTGGGGGAGAAGGAGAGTTTGGGGGAGTAGCAGAATTTGTCAGCGTAGGAGAGCTTGGAGGAGTAAGAGAGCTTGGGAGAGTAGGAGAGCTTTGGGGAGGAGGAGAGTTTGTGGGAGTAGGAGAGCTTGGGGGAGTAAGAGAGCTTCGGGGAGTAAGAGAGCTTGGGGGAGTAGGAGAGCTTGGGGGAGTAGGAGAGCTTGGGGGAGTAGGAGAACTTGGGGCAGTAGGAGAGCTTAGGGGAGTAGGAGAGCTTGGGGGAGTAGGAGAACTTGGGAGGGTAGGAGAGCTTTGGGAGTCGGCGAGATTGGGGGAGTAGGAGAGCTTGGGAGGGTCGGAGAGCTTGGGGGCGTATGAGAGCTTGGGGGCGTATGAGAGCTTGGGTGAGTATGAGAGCTTGGGGAAGTAGGAGAGCTTGGGGAAGTAGTAGAGCTTGGGGGAGTAGGAGAGCTTGGGGGAGTAAGAGAGCTTGGGGGAGGAAGAGAGCTTGGGGGAGAAAGAGAGCATGGTGGAGTAAGAGAGCTTGGGGGTATAGGAGAGCTTGGGGGAGTAGGAGAGCTTGGGGGAGTAGGAGAGTTTGGGGGAGTAGGATAGCTTGGGGCAGTAGGAGCGCTTGGGGGAGTAGGAGAGCTTGGGGGAGAAGGAGAGCTTGGGGGAGTAGGAGAATTTGTCAGAGTAGGAGAGCTTGGAGGAGTAAGAGAGCTTGGGAGAGTAGGAGAGCTTTGGGGAGGAGGAGAGTTTGTGGGAGTAGGAGAGCTTGGGGGAGTAAGAGAGCTTAGGGGAGTAAGAGAGCTTGGGGGAGTAGGAGAGCTTGGGGGAGTAGGAGAGTTTGTGGGAGTCGGAGAGCTTGGAGGAGTAAGAGAGATTGGGAGAGTAGGAGAGCTTTGGGGAGTAGGAGAGTTTGTGGGAGTAGGAGAGCTTGGGGGAGTAAGAGAGCTTAGGGGAGTAAGAGAGCCTGGGGGAGTAGGATAGCTTGGGGGAGTAGGAGAGCGTGGGGCAGTAGGAGCGCTTGGGGGAGTAGGAGAGCTTGGGGAGAAGGAGAGCTTGGGGGAGTAGGAGAACATGGCAGAGTAGGAGAGATTGGGGGAGTAATAGAGCTTGGGGGAGTAAGAGAGCTTGGGGGAGTGAGAGAGCTTGTGGGAGTAGGAGAGCTTGGGGGAGTAGGAGAGCTTTGGGGAGTAGGAGAGCTTGGGGGAGTAAGAGAGCTTGGGGGACTAGGAGAGATTGTAGTAGTAGGAGATCTTGGGGGAGTAGGAGTGCTTGGGGGATTAGGAGAGCTTGGGGGAGTAGGAGAGTTTGGGGGAGTAGGAGAGCTTTGGAGAGTAGGATAGCTTGGCGGAGTAGGATAACTTGGGCCAGTAGGAGAGCTTAGGGGAGTAGGAGAGCTTGGGGGAGTAGGAGAGCTTGGGGGAGTAGGAGAGCTTGGGAGGGTAGGAGAGCTTGGGGGCGTATGACAGCTTGGGGGCGTATGAGAGCTTGGGGGAGTGTGAGAGCTTGGGGTGTATGAGATCTTGGGGAAGTAGGCGATCTTGGGGGAGTAGTAGAGCTTGTGGAAGTGGGAGAAATTGGGCGAGTAGGAGAGCTTGGGGGAGTAAGAGAACTTGCGGAGTAAGAGAGCTTGGGAGAGTAAGAGAGCTTGAGGGAGTAAGAGAGCTTGGGGGAGTAAGAGAGCTTGCGGGTGTAAGAGAGCTTGGGGAGTAGGAGAGCTTGGGGGAGTAGGGGAGCTTGGGGGTAGTAGGAGACCTTGGGCGATTAGGAGAGCTTGTGGGAGGAAGAAAGCTTGGGGGAGTAAGAGAGCTTGGGTGAGTAAGAGAGCTTGGGGGAGTAGAAGAGCTTGGGGGAGTAGGAGAGCGTGGGGCAGTAGGAGCGCTTGGGGGAGTAGGAGAGCTTGGGGAGAAGGAGAGCTTGGGGGAGTAGGAGAACATGGCAGAGTAGGAGAGCTTGGGGGAGTAATAGAGCTTGGGGGAGTAAGAGAGCTTGGGGGAGTGAGAGAGCTTGTGGGAGTAGGAGAGCTTGGGGGAGTAGGAGAGCTTTGGGGAGTAGGAGAGCTTGGGGGAGTAAGAGAGCTTGGGGAACTAGGAGAGATTGGAGTAGCAGGAGATCTTGGGGGAGTAGGAGAGCTTGGGGGATTAGGAGAGCTTGGGGGAATAGGAGAGTTTGGGGGAGTAGGAGAGCTTTGGAGAGTAGGATAGCTTGGCGGAGTAGGATAACTTGGGCCAGTAGGAGAGCTTAGGGGAGTAGGAGAGCTTTGGGGAGTAGGAAAGCTTGGGGGAGTAGGAGAGCTTGGGAGGGTAGGAGAGCTTGGGGGCGTATGACAGCTTGGGGGCCTATGAGAGCTTGGGGGAGTGTGAGAGCTTGGGGTGTATGAGAGCTTGGGGAAGTAGGCGATCTTGGGGGAGTAGTAGAGCTTGTGGAAGTGGGAGAAATTGGGAGAGTAGGAGAGCTTGGGGGAGTAAGAGAACTTGCGGAGTAAGAGAGCTTGGGAGAGTAAGAGAGCTTGAGGGAGTAAGAGAGCTTGGGGGAGTAAGAGAGCTTGCGGGTGTAAGAGAGCTTGGGGAGTAGGAGAGCTTGGGGGAGTAGGGGAGCTTGTTGGAGGAAGAGAGCTTGGGGGAGTAAGAGAGCTTGGGGGTGTAAGATAGCTTGGGGGAGTAGGAGAGCTTGGGGAACAGGTGATCTTGTGGGAATAGGAGAGCTTGGGTGAGTACGAACGCTTGCGGGTGTAGGAGAGCTTGAGGGAGAAGGAGAACTTGGCAGAGTAGGAGAGCTTGGGGGAGTAAGAGAGCTTGGGGGAGTAAGAGAGCTTGGTGGAGAAAGAGAGCTTGGGGGAGTAAGAGAGCTTGGGGAAGTTAGAGAGCTTGGCGGAGTAAGAGAGCTTGGGGGAGTAAGAGAGCTTGCGGGTTTAAGAGAGCTTGGGAGAGTAGGATAAATTGGCAGAGTAGGAGAGCTTGGGGGAGTAAGAGAGCTTGGGGGAGTAAGAGAGCTTGGGGTAGTAGGAGAGCTTGGGGGAGTAGGAGTGCTTGGGGGAGTAGGAGAGCTTGGGCGAGTAGGAGAGCTTGGGGGAGTAAGAGAGCTTAGGGGAGTAAGAGAGCTTGGGGGAGCAGTAGAGCTTGGGGGAGAAGGAGAGCTTGGGGCAGTAGGAGAACTTGGCAGAGTAGGAGAGCTTGGAGGAGTAAGAGAGCTTGGGATTGTAAGAGAGCTTGGGGGAGTAAGAGAGCTTGGGGGAATACGAGAGGTTGGGGTCGTAGGAGAGCTTGGGGGACTAGGGGAGCTTGGGGGAGTAGGAGAACCTGGGGGATTCGGGGAGCTTGGGGGAGTAGGAGTACGTAGCACAGTAGGAGAGCTTGGGGGAGTAAGAGAGCTTGGGGGAGTAAGAGAGCTTGGGGAATAAGAGAGCTTGGAAAGTAAGAGAGCCCTGGGGAGTAAGAGAGCTTGGGGGAGTGGGAGAGCTTGGGGGAGTAGCAGAGCTTGGGGGAGTAGGAGCGCTTGGGGGAGTAAGAGAGCTTGGGGAGTAAGAGAGCTTGGGGGAGTAAGAAATCTTGAGGGAGTAAGAGAAATTGGTGGAGTAAGAGAGCTTGCGGGTTTAAGAGAGCTTGGGGAGTAGAAGAGCTTGGGGGAGTAGGGGAGCTTGGGGGAGTAGGAGACCTTGGGCGGGTATGAGAGCTTGGCGGAGGAAGAGAGCTTGGGGGAGTAAGAGAGCTTGGGGGAGTAAGATAGCTTGGGGGAATAGGAGAGCTTGGGGAACAGGTGAGTTTGTGGGAATAGGAGAGCTTGGGGGAGTACGAGCGCTTGTGGGTGTAGGAGTGCTTGAGGGAGAAGGAGAACTTGGCAGAGTAGGAGAGCTTGGGGGAGTAAGAGAGCTTGGGGGATAAGAGAGCTTGGTGGAGAAAGAGAGCTTGGGGGAGTAAGAGAGCTTGGGGATGTTAGAGAGCTTGGCGGAGTAAGAGAGCTTGGGGGAGTAAGAGAGCTTGCGGGTGTAAGAGAGCTTGGGAGAGTAGGATAAATTGGAAGAGTAGGAGAGCTTGGGGGACTAAGAGAGCTTGGGGGAGTAAGAGAGCTTGGGGTAGTAGGAGAGCTTGGGGGAGTAGGAGTGCTTGGGGGAGTAGGAGAGCTTGGGCGAGTAGGAGAGCTTGGGGGAGTAAGAGAGCTTAGGGGAGTAAGAGAGCTTGGGGGAGCAGTAGAGCTTGGGGGAGAAGGAGAGCTTGGGGCAGTAGGAGAACTTGGCAGAGTAGGAGAGCTTGGAGGAGTAAGAGAGCTTGGGATTGTAAGAGAGCTTGGGGGAGTAAGAGAGCTTGGGGGAATACGAGAGGTTGGGGTAGTAGGAGAGCTTGGGGGAGTAAGATAGCTTGGGGGAGTAGGAGAGCTTGGGGAACAGGTGAGTTTGTGGGAATAGGAGAGCTTGGGGGAGTACGAGCGCTTGTGGGTGTAGGAGATCTTGAGGGAGGAGGAGAACTTGGCAGAGTAAGAGAGCTTGGGGGAGTAAGAGAGCTTGGGGGAGTAAGAGCGCTTGGTGGAGAAAGAGAGCTTGGGGGAGTAAGAGAGCTTGGTGGAGTAAGAGAGCTTGGGGGAGTAAGAGAGCTTTGGGGAGTAAGAGAGCTTGGGGGTGTAAGAGAGCTTGGGGGAGTAGGAGAACTTGGCAGAGGAGGAGAGCTTGGGGGATTTAGAGAGCTTGGGGGAGTAATAGAGCTTGGGGGAGTAAGAGAGCTTGGGGGAGTAGTAGAGCTTGGGGGAGTAGGAGTGCTTGGGGGAGTAGGAGAGCTTGGGCGAGTAGGAGAGCTTGGGGGAGTAAGAGAGCTTAGGGGAGTAAGAGAGCTTGGGGGAGCAGTAGAGCTTGGAGGAGTAGGAGAGCTTGGGGCTGTAGTAGCGCTTGGAGGAGTACGAGAGCTTGGGGGAGAAGGAGAGCTTGGGGGAGTAGGAGAGATTGGCAGAGTAGGAGAGCTTGGAGGAGTAATAGAGCTTGGGGGTGTAAGAGAGCTTCGGGGAGTAAGAGAGCTTGGGGGAATACGAGAGCTTGGGGGAGTAGGAGAGCTTGGCGGATTCGGGGAGCTTGGGGGAGTAGGAGAATTTGGCACAGTAGGAGAGTTTGGGGGAGTAAGAGAGCTTGGGGGAGTAAGAGAGCTTGGGGGAGTAATAGAGATTGGGGGAGTAGGAGAGCTCAGGGGAGTAGGAGAGCTTCCTGGAATAGGATAGGTGGGGGAGTAGGAGAGCTTGGGGGAGTAGGAGAGCTTGCTTGAGTAGGGGAGCATGGGGGAGTAGGAGAGCTTGCGGGAGTAGGAGAGCTTGGGTGAGTAGGAGAGATTGGGGGCGTTAGAGAACTTGGAGGAGGAGGAGAAGGAGAGCTTACCGTAGTAGGACAGCTTGGGGGAGTCGGGTAGCTTGGGGAAGCAGGGGAGCTTACCGGAGTAGGAGAGATTGCTGGAGTAGTAGAGCTTGGGGGAGTAGGAGAGCTTGGGGGAGTAGGAGAGCTTGGGGGAGTAGGAGAGCTTGGGGGAGTAGGACAGCTTGGGGGAGTAGGAGAGCTTGCGGGAGTAGGAGAGCTTGGGAGAGTAGGAGAGGTTGGGGAGAAGGAGAACTTCGGGAGAAGGAGAGCAAGGGGGAGAAGGAGAGCAAGGTGGAGAAGGAGAGCTTGGTGGAGAAGGAGAACTTGGGGGAGAAGGAGAGCTTGTGGGAGAAGGAGAGATTTGGGGCGTAGGAGAGCTTGGGGGAGTAGGAGAGCTTGGGGCAATAGGAGTACTTGGGGGAGTGGGAGAGCTTGGTTGAGTAGAATAGCTTGGGGGAGTAGGAGAGCTTGGGGGATTGGAGAGCCTGGGGGAGTAGGAGAGCCTGTGGGTGTATGAGAGCCTGGGGGAGTATGAGAGGCTGGAGGAGTATCAGAGGCTGGGAGAGTATGAGAGGCTGGGGTAGTATGAGAGGCTGTGGGAGTATGAGAGGCTTGGGGAGTATGAGAGCCTGGGGGAGTATGACAGACTGGGGGAGTATGAGATCCTATTAGTGTATGAGAGCCTGGGGGAGTATCAGAGCCCTGGGGGAGTATGAGAGCCTGGGAGAGAATGAGAGGCTGGGGGAGAATGAGAGCCTGGGGGAGTATGAGAGCTTGGTGGAGTAGGAGAGCTTGGGGGAGTAGGAGAGCTCGGGGGAGTAGGAGAGCTTGGGGGATTAGGAGAGCTTGGGGGAGTAGGAGAGCTTGGGGGAGTAGGAGATCTTGGGGGAGTAGGAGAGCTTGGGGGTTTAGGAGAGCTTGAGGGCGTAGGAGAACTTGCGGGAGTAGGAGAGCTTAGGAGAGTAGGAGAGCTTGGCGGAATAGGAGAACTTGGGGCAGTAGGAGAGCTTAGGGGAGTAGGAGAGCTTGGGGGAGTCGGAGAACTTGGGAGGGAAGGAGAGCTTGGGGGAGGGAGTCGGTGAGATTGGGGGAGTAGGAGAGCTTGGGAGGGTAGGAGAGCTTGGGGGGGTATGAGAGCTTGGGGGCGTATGAGAGCTTGGGTGAGTATGAGAGCTTGGGGAAGTAGGAGAGCTTGGGGAAGTAGTAGAGCTTGGGGGAGTGGGAGAGCTTGGGCGAGTAGGAGAGCTTGGGGGAGTAAGAGAGCTTGGGGGAGGAAGAGAGCTTGGGGGAGAAAGAGAGCCTGGGGGAGTAAGAGAGCTTGGGGGAGTACGAGAGCTTCGGGGAGTAGGAGAGCTTTGGGGAGTAGGAGAGTTTGGGGGTGTAGGATAGCTTGGGGCAGTAGGAGCGCTTGGGGGAGTAGGAGAGTTTGTGGGAGTAGGAGAGCTTGGGGGAGTAAGAGAGCTTAGGGGAGTAAGAGAGCTTGGGGGAGTAGGAGAGCTTGGGGGAGTAGGAGAACTTGGGGGAGTAGGAGAACTTGGGGCAGTAGGAGAGCTTGGGAGGGTAGGAGAGCTTGGGGGAGTCGGCGAGATTGGGGGAGTAGGAGAGCTTGGGAGGGTAGGAGAGCTTGGGGGCGTATGAGAGCTTTGGGGCATATGAGAGCTTGGGTGAGTATGAGAGCTTGGGGAAGTAGGAGAGCTTGGAGAAGTAGTAGAGCTTGGGGGAGTGGGAGAGCTTGGGCGAGTAGGAGAGCTTGGGGGAGTAAGAGAGCTTGGGGGAGGAAGAGAGCTTGGGGGAGAAAGAGAGCATGGGGGAGTAAGAGATCTTGGGGGAGTAGGAGAGCTTGGGGAGAAGGAGAGCTTGGGGGAGTAGGAGAACATGGCAGAGTAGGAGAGCTTGGGGGAGTAATAGAGCTTGGGGGAGTAAGAGAGCTTGGGGGAGTGAGAGAGCTTGTGGGAGTAGGAGAGCTTGGGGGAGTAGGAGAGCTTTGGGGAGTAGGAGAGCTTGGGGGAATAAGAGAGCTTGGGGGACTAGGAGAGATTGGAGTAGTAGGAGATCTTGGGGGAGTATGAGAGCTTGGGGGATTAGGAGAGCTTGGGGGAGTAGGAGAGTTTGGGGGAGTAGGAAAGCTTTGGAGAGTAGGATAGCTTGGCGGAGTAGGATGACTTGGGCCAGTAGGAGAGCTTAGGGGAGTAGGAGAGCTTGGGGGAGTAGGAGAGCTTGGGGGAGTAGGAGAGCTTGGGAGGGTAGGAGAGCTTGGGGGCGTATGACAGCTTGGGGGCGTATGAGAGCTTGGGGGAGTGTGAGAGCTTGGGGTGTATGAGAGCTTGGGGAAGTAGGCGATCTTGGGGGAGTAGTAGAGCTTGTGGAAGTGGGAGAAATTGGGCGAGTAGGAGAGCTTGGGGGAGTAAGAGAACTTGCGGAGTAAGAGAGCTTGGGAGAGTAAGAGAGCTTGAGGGAGTAAGAGAGCTTGGGGGAGTAAGAGAGCTTGCGGGTGTAAGAGAGCTTGGGGAGTAGGAGAGCTTTGGGGAGTAGGGGAGCTTGGGGGTAGTAGGAGACCTTGGGCGATTAGGATAGCTTGTGGGAGGAAGAGAGCTTGGGGGAGTAAGAGAGCTTGGGTGAGTAAGAGAGCTTGGGGGAGTAGAAGAGCTTGGGGGAGTAGGAGAGCGTGGGGCAGTAGGAGCGCTTGGGGGAGTAGGAGAGCTTGGGGAGAAGGAGAGCTTGGGGAAGTAGGAGAACATGGCAGAGTAGGAGAGCTTGGGGGAGTAATAGATCTTGGGGGAGTAAGAGAGCTTGGGGGAGTGCGAGAGCTTGTGGGAGTAGGAGAGCTTGGGGGAGTAGGAGAGCTTTGGGGAGTAGGAGAGCTTGTGGGTGTAAGAGAGCTTGGGGGACTAGGAGAGATTGGAGTAGTAGGAGATCTTGGGGGAGTAGGAGAACCTGGGGGATTCGGGGAGCTTGGGGGAGTAGGAGGACGTGGCACAGTAGGAGAGCTTGGGGGAGTAAGAGAGCTTGGGGAATAAGAGAGCTTGGAAAGTAAGAGAGCCCTGGGGAGTAAGAGAGCTTGGGGGAGTGGGAGAGCTTGGGAGAGTAGGAGAGCTTGGGGGAGTAGGAGCGCTTGGGGGAGTAGGAGATCTTGGGGGAGTAGGAGATCTTTGGGGAGTAGGAGAGATTGGGGGAGTAGGAGAGCTTGGGAGAGTAGGAGTGCTTGGGGGAGTATGAGATCTTGGGGTGCAGGATATCTTGGGGGAGTAGGAGAGTTTGGGGGAGTAGGAGAGCTTGGGGGAGTAGGAGAGCTTGTGGGAGTATGATATATTGGGGGAGTAGGAGAGCTTGGGCGAGTAGGAGAGCTTGGGGGAGTAAGAGAGCTTTGTGGAGTAAGAGAGCTTGGGGAGTAAGAGAGCTTGGGGGAGTAAGAGAGCTTGGGGGAGTGGGAGAGCTTGGGGGAGTAGGAGAGCTTGGGGGAGTAGGAGCGCTTGGGGGAGTAGGAGAGCTTGGGGGAGTAGGAGAGCTTGGGGGAGTAGGAGAGCTTGGGAGAGTCGGAGAGCTTGAGGGAGTAGGAGATCTTGGGGGAGCAGGAGAGTTTGGGGGAGTAGGAGAGCTTGGGGGAGTAGGAGAGCTTGGGGGAGTAGGAGAGCTTGGGGGCGTATGAGAGCTTGGGGAGTAGGAGAGTATGGGGGAGTAGGAGAACGTGGGGGAGTAGAGGAGCTTGTGGTAGTAGGAGATCTTGGGCGAGTAGGAGAGCTTGGGGGAGGAAGAGAGCATGGGGGAGTAAGAGAGCTTGGGGGAGTAGGAGAGCTTGTGGAACATGTGAGCTTGTGGGAATAGGAGAGATTGGGGGAGAAGGAGAACTTGGCAGATTAGGAGAGCTTGGGGGAGTAAGAGAGCTTGGTGGAGAAAGAGAGCTTGGGGGAGTAAGGGAGCTTGGGGGAGTAAGAGAGCTTGCGTGAGTAAGAGAGCTTGGAGGAGTAAGAGAGCTTAGGGGAGTAAGAGAGCTTGGGGGAGCAGTAGAGCTTGGGGGAGTAGGAGAGCTTGGGGCAGTATTATCGCTTGGCGGACTAGGAGAGCTTGGTGGAGAAGGAGAGCTTGGGGGAGTAGGAGAACTTGGCAGAGTAGGAGAGCTTGCGGGAGTCGGCGAGATTGGGGGAGTAGGAGAGCTTGGGAGGGTAGGAGAGCTTGGGCGAGTAGGAGAGCTTGCGGGAGTAAGAGAGCTTGGGGGAGCAAGAGAGCTTGGGGGAGAAAGAGAGCATGGGGGAGTAAGAGAGCTTGGGGGAGTAGGAGAGCTTGGGGGAGTAGGAGAGCTTGGGGGAGTAGGAGAGTTTGGGGGAGTAGGATAGCTTGGGGCAGTAGGAGCGCTTGGGGGAGTAGGAGAGCTTGGGGGAGAAGGAGAGCTTGGGGGAGTAGGAGAATCTGTCAGAGTAGGAGAACTTGGAGGAGTAAGAGAGCTTGGGAGAGAAGGAGAGCTTTGGGGAGGAGGAGAGTTTGTGGGAGTAGGAGAGCTTGGGGGAGTAAGAGAGCTTAGGGGAGTAAGAGAGCTTGGGGCAGTAGGAGAGCTTGGGGGAGTAGGAGAGCTTGGGGGAGTAGGAAAGCTTGGAAGAGTAGGAGAGCTTGGCGGAGTAGGAGAACATGGGGCAGTAGGAGAGCTTAGGGGAATATGAGAGCTTGGGGGAGTAGGAGAGCTTGGGAGGGTAGGAGAGCTTGGGGAAGTAGGAGATTTTTTCAGAGTAGGAGAGCTTGGAGGAGTAAGAGAGATTGGGAGAGTAGGAGAGCTTGGGGAGTAGGAGAGTTTGTGGGAGTAGGAGAGCTTGGGGGAGTAAGAGAGCTTAGGGGAGTAAGAGAGCTTGAGGGAGTAGGAGAGCTTGGGGGAGTAGGAGAGCGTGGGGCAGTAGGAGCGCTTGGGGGAGTAGGAGAGCTTGGGGAGAAGGAGAGCTTGGGGGAGTAGGAGAACATGGCAGAGTAGGAGAGCTTGGGGGAGTAATAGAGCTTGGGGGAGTAAGAGAGCTTGGCGGAATACGAGAGCTTGGGGGAGTAGGAGAGCTTGGGGGAGTAGGGGAGCTTGGGGGAGTAGGACAAATTTGGGGATTCGGGGAACTTGGGGGAGTAGGAGAACTTGGCAAATTAGGAGAGCTTGGGGGAGTAAGAGATCTTGGGGGAGTAAGAGAGCTTGGGGGAGTGAGAGAGCTTGTGGGAGTAGGATAGCTTGGGGGAGTAGGAGAGCTTTGGGGAGTAGGAGAGCTTGGGGGAGTAAGAGAGCTTGGGGGACTAGGAGAGCTTGGAATAGTAGGAGATCTTGGGGGAGTAGGAGAGCTTGGGGGATTAGGAGAGCTTGGGGGAGTAGGAGAGTTTGGGGGAGTAGGAGAGCTTTGGAGAGTAGGATTGCTTGGCGGAGTAGGATAACTTGGGCCAGTAGGAGACCTTAGGGGAGTAGGAGAGCTTGGGGGAGTAGGAGAGCTTGGGGGAGTAGGAGAGCTTGGGAGGGTAGGAGAGCTTGGGGGCGTATGACAGCTTGGGGGAGTATGAGAGCTTGGGGGAGTCGGCGAGATTGGGGGAGTAGGAGAGCTTGGGAGGGTAGGAGAGCTTGGGGGAGTAAGAGAGCTTGGTGGAGAAAGAGAGCTTGGGGGAGTAAGGGAGCTTGGGGGAGTAAGAGAGCTTGCGTGAGTAAGAGAGCTTGGAGGAGTAAGAGAGCTTAGGGGAGTAAGAGAGCTTGGGGGAGCAGTAGAGCTTGGGGGAGTAGGAGAGCTTGGGGCAGTATTATCGCTTGGCGGACTAGGAGAGCTTGGGGGAGAAGGAGAGCTTGGGGGAGTAGGAGAACTTGGCAGAGTAGGAGAGCTTGGGGGAGTCGGCGAGATTGGGGGAGTAGGAGAGCTTGGGAGGGTAGGAGAGCTTGGGCGAGTAGGAGAGCTTGCGGGAGTAAGAGAGCTTGGGGGAGCAAGAGAGCTTGGGGGAGAAAGAGAGCATGGGGGAGTAAGAGAGCTTGGGGGAGTAGGACAGCTTGGGGGAGTAGGAGAGCTTGGGGGAGTAGGAGAGTTTGGGGGAGTAGGATAGCTTGGGGCAGTAGGAGCGCTTGGGGGAGTAGGAGAGCTTGGGGGAGAAGGAGAGCTTGGGGGAGTAGGAGAATCTGTCAGAGTAGGAGAGCTTGGAGGAGTAAGAGAGCTTGGGAGAGAAGGAGAGCTTTGGGGAGGAGGAGAGTTTGTGGGAGTAGGAGAGCTTGGGGGAGTAAGAGAGCTTAGGGGAGTAAGAGAGCTTGGGGGAGTAGGAGAGCTTGGGGGAGTAGGAGAGCTTGGGGGAGTAGGAGAGCTTGGAAGAGTAGGAGAGCTTGGCGGAGTAGGAGAACATGGGGCAGTAGGAGAGCTTAGGGGAATATGAGAGCTTGGGGGAGTAGGAGAGCTTGGGAGGGTAGGAGAGCTTGGGGGATTCGGAGAGTTTGGGGGAGTAGGAGGGCTTGGGGCAGTAGGAGCGCTTGGGGGAGTAGGAGAGCTTGGGGGAGATGGAGAGCTTGGGGAAGTAGGAGATTTTTTCAGAGTAGGAGAGCTTGGAGGAGTAAGAGAGATTGGGAGAGTAGGAGAGCTTTGGGGAGTAGGAGAGTTTGTGGGAGTAGGAGAGCTTGGGGGAGTAAGAGAGCTTAGGGGAGTAAGAGAGCTTGGGGGAGTAGGAGAGCTTGGGGGAGTAGGAGAGCGTGGGGGAGTAGGAGCGCTTGGGGGAGTAGGAGAGCTTGGGGAGAAGGAGAGCTTGGGGGAGTAGGAGAACATGGCAGAGTAGTAGAGCTTGGGGGAGTAATAGAGCTTGGGGGAGTAAGAGAGCTTGGCGGAATACGAGAGCTTGGGGGAGTAGGAGAGCTTGGGGGAGTAGGGGAGCTTGGGGAAGTAGGACAAATTGGGGGATTCGGGGAACTTGGGGGAGTAGGAGAACTTGGCAAATTAGGAGAGCTTGGGGGAGTAAGAGATCTTGGGGGAGTAAGAGAGCTTGGGGGAGTGAGAGAGCTTGTGGGAGTAGGATAGCTTGGGGGAGTAGGAGAGCTTTGGGGAGTAGGAGAGCTTGGGGGAGTAAGAGAGCTTGGGGGACTAGGAGAGCTTGGAATAGTAGGAGATCTTGGGGGAGTAGGAGAGCTTGGGGGAGAAAGAGAGCATGGGGGAGTAAGAGAGCTTGGGGGAGTAGGACAGCTTGGGGGAGTAGGAGAGCTTGGGGGAGTAGGAGAGTTTGGGGGAGTAGGATAGCTTGGGGCAGTAGGAGCGCTTGGGGGAGTAGGAGAGCTTGGGGGAGAAGGAGAGCTTGGGGGAGTAGGAGAATCTGTCAGAGTAGGAGAGCTTGGAGGAGTAAGAGAGCTTGGGAGAGAAGGAGAGCTTTGGGGAGGAGGAGAGTTTGTGGGAGTAGGAGAGCTTGGGGGAGTAAGAGAGCTTAGGGGAGTAAGAGAGCTTGGGGGAGTAGGAGAGCTTGGGGGAGTAGGAGAGCTTGGGGGAGTAGGAGAGCTTGGAAGAGTAGGAGAGCTTGGCGGAGTAGGAGAACATGGGGCAGTAGGAGAGCTTAGGGGAATATGAGAGCTTGGGGGAGTAGGAGAGCTTGGGAGGGTAGGAGAGCTTGGGGGATTCGGAGAGTTTGGGGGAGTAGGAGGGCTTGGGGCAGTTGGAGCGCTTGGGGGAGTAGGAGAGCTTGGGGGAGATGGAGAGCTTGTTGAAGTAGGAGATTTTTTCAGAGTAGGAGAGCTTGGAGGAGTAAGAGAGATTGGGAGAGTAGGAGAGCTTTGGGGAGTAGGAGAGTTTGTGGGAGTAGGAGAGCTTGGGGGAGTAAGAGAGCTTAGGGGAGTAAGAGAGCTTGGGGGAGTAGGAGAGCTTGGGGGAGTAGGAGAGCGTGGGGGAGTAGGAGCGCTTGGGGGAGTAGGAGAGCTTGGGGAGAAGGAGAGCTTGGGGGAGTAGGAGAACATGGCAGAGTAGGAGAGCTTGGGGGAGTAATAGAGCTTGGGGGAGTAAGAGAGCTTGGCGGAATACGAGAGCTTGGGGGAGTAGGAGAGCTTGGGGGAGTAGGGGAGCTTGGGGAAGTAGAACAAATTGGGGGATTCGGGGAACTTGGGGGAGTAGGAGAACTTGGCAAATTAGGAGAGCTTGGGGGAGTAAGAGATCTTGGGGGAGTAAGAGAGCTTGGGGGAGTGAGAGAGCTTGTGGGAGTAGGATAGCTTGGGGGAGTAGGAGAGCTTTGGGGAGTAGGAGAGCTTGGGGGAGTAAGAGAGCTTGGGGGACTAGGAGAGCTTGGAATAGTAGGAGATCTTGGGGGAGTAGGAGAGCTTGGGGGATAAGGAGAGCTTGGGGGAGTAGGAGAGCTTGGGGTGCATGAGATCTTGGGGAAGTAGGCGATCTTGGGGGAGTAGTAGAGCTTGTGGAAGTGGGAGAAATTGGGCGAGTAGGAGAGCTTGGGGGAGTAAGATAGCTTGGGGGAGTAGGAGAGCTTGGGGAACAGGTGAGCTTTTGGGAATAGGAGAGCTTGGGTGAGTACGAACGCTTGCGGGTGTAGGAGAGCTTGGGGGAGTAGGAGAACTTGGGAGGGTAGGAGAGCTTGGGGGAGTCGGCGAGATTGGGGGAGTAGGAGAGCTTGGGAGGGTAGGAGAGCTTGGGGGCGTATGAGAGCTTGGGGGCGTATGAGAGCTTGGGTGAGTATGAGAGCTTGGGGAAGTAGGAGAGCTTGGAGAAGTAGTAGAGCTTGGGGGAGTGGGAGAGCTTGGGCGAGTAGGAGAGCTTGGGGGAGTAAGAGAGCTTGGGGGAGGAAGAGAGCTTGGGGGAGAAAGAGAGCATGGGGGAGTAAGAGATCTTGGGGGAGTAGGAGAGCTTGGGAGAGTAGGAGAGCTTGGGGGAATGGAGAGTTTGGGGGAGTAGGATAGCTTGGGGCAGTAGGAGCGCTTGGGGGAGTAGGAGAGCTTGGGGAGAAGGAGAGCTTGGGGGAGTAGGAGAACATGGCAGAGTAGGAGAGCTTGGGGGAGTAATAGAGCTTGGGGGAGTAAGAGAGCTTGGGGGAGTGAGAGAGCTTGTGGGAGTAGGAGAGCTTGGGGGAGTAGGAGAGCTTTGGGGAGTAGGAGAGCTTGGGGGAATAAGAGAGCTTGGGGGACTAGGAGAGATTGGAGTAGTAGGAGATCTTGGGGGAGTATGAGAGCTTGGGGGATTAGGAGAGCTTGGGGGAGTAGGAGAGTTTGGGGGAGTAGGAAAGCTTTGGAGAGTAGGATAGCTTGGCGGAGTAGGATGACTTGGGCCAGTAGGAGAGCTTAGGGGAGTAGGAGAGCTTGGGGGAGTAGGAGAGCTTGGGGGAGTAAGAGAGCTTGGGGGAGTAGGAGAGCTTGGGGGAGTATGAGAGCTTGGGGGAGTCGGCGAGATTGGGGGAGTAGGAGAGCTTGGGAGGGTAGGAGAGCTTGGGGGAGTAAGAGAGCTTGGTGGAGAAAGAGAGCTTGGGGGAGTAAGGGAGCTTGGGGGAGTAAGAGAGCTTGCGTGAGTAAGAGAGCTTGGAGGAGTAAGAGAGCTTAGGGGAGTAAGAGAGCTTGGGGGAGCAGTAGAGCTTGGGGGAGTAGGAGAGCTTGGGGCAGTATTATCGCTTGGCGGACTAGGAGAGCTTGGGGGAGAAGGAGAGCTTGGGGGAGTAGGAGAACTTGGCAGAGTAGGAGAGCTTGGGGGAGTCGGCGAGATTGGGGGAGTAGGAGAGCTTGGGAGGGTAGGAGAGCTTGGGCGAGTAGGAGAGCTTGCGGGAGTAAGAGAGCTTGGGGGAGCAAGAGAGCTTGGGGGAGAAAGAGAGCATGGGGGAGTAAGAGAGCTTGGGGGAGTAGGACAGCTTGGGGGAGTAGGAGAGCTTGGGGGAGTAGGAGAGTTTGGGGTGTAGGATAGCTTGGGGCAGTAGGAGCGCTTGGGGGAGTAGGAGAGCTTGGGGGAGAAGAAGAGCTTGGGGGAGTAGGAGAATCTGTCAGAGTAGGAGAGCTTGGAGGAGTAAGAGAGCTTGGGAGAGAAGGAGAGCTTTGGGGAGGAGGAGAGTTTGTGGGAGTAGGAGAGCTTGGGGGAGTAAGAGAGCTTAGGGGAGTAAGAGAGCTTGGGGGAGTAGGAGAGCTTGGGGGAGTAGGAGAGCTTGGGGGAGTAGGAGAGCTTGGAAGAGTAGGAGAGCTTGGCGGAGTAGGAGAACATGGGGCAGTAGGAGAGCTTAGGGGAATATGAGAGCTTGGGGGAGTAGGAGAGCTTGGGAGGGTAGGAGAGCTTGGGGGATTCGGAGAGTTTGGGGGAGTAGGAGGGCTTGGGGCAGTAGGAGCGCTTGGGGGAGTAGGAGAGCTTGGGGGAGATGGAGAGCTTGGGGAAGTAGGAGATTTTTTCAGAGTAGGAGAGCTTGGAGGAGTAAGAGAGATTGGGAGAGTAGGAGAGCTTTGGGGAGTAGGAGAGTTTGTGGGAGTAGGAGAGCTTGGGGGAGTAAGAGAGCTTAGGGGAGTAAGAGAGCTTGGGGGAGTAGGAGAGCTTGGGGGAGTAGGAGAGCGTGGGGGAGTAGGAGCGCTTGGGGGAGTAGGAGAGCTTGGGGAGAAGGAGAGCTTGGGGGAGTAGGAGAACATGGCAGAGTAGGAGAGCTTGGGGGAGTAATAGAGCTTGGGGGAGTAAGAGAGCTTGGCGGAATACGAGAGCTTGGGGGAGTAGGAGAGCTTGGGGGAGTAGGGGAGCTTGGGGAAGTAGGACAAATTGGGGGATTCGGGGAACTTGGGGGAGTAGGAGAACTTGGCAAATTAGGAGAGCTTGGGGGAGTAAGAGATCTTGGGGGAGTAAGAGAGCTTGGGGGAGTGAGAGAGCTTGTGGGAGTAGGATAGCTTGGGGGAGTAGGAGAGCTTTGGGGAGTAGGAGAGCTTGGGGGAGTAAGAGAGCTTGGGGGACTAGGAGAGCTTGGAATAGTAGGAGATCTTGGGGGAGTAGGAGAGCTTGGGGGAGAAAGAGAGCATGGGGGAGTAAGAGAGCTTGGGGGAGTAGGACAGCTTGGGGGAGTAGGAGAGCTTGGGGGAGTAGGAGAGTTTGGGGGAGTAGGATAGCTTGGGGCAGTAGGAGCGCTTGGGGGAGTAGGAGAGCTTGGGGGAGAAGGAGAGCTTGGGGGAGTAGGAGAATCTGTCAGAGTAGGAGAGCTTGGAGGAGTAAGAGAGCTTGGGAGAGAAGGAGAGCTTTGGGGAGGAGGAGAGTTTGTGGGAGTAGGAGAGCTTGGGGGAGTAAGATAGCTTAGGGGAGTAAGAGAGCTTGGGGGAGTAGGAGAGCTTGGGGGAGTAGGAGAGCTTGGGGGAGTAGGAGAGCTTGGAAGAGTAGGAGAGCTTGGCGGAGTAGGAGAACATGGGGCAGTAGGAGAGCTTAGGGGAATATGAGAGCTTGGGGGAGTAGGAGAGCTTGGGAGGGTAGGAGAGCTTGGGGGATTCGGAGAGTTTGGGGGAGTAGGAGGGCTTGGGGCAGTTGGAGCGCTTGGGGGAGTAGGAGAGCTTGGGGGAGATGGAGAGCTTGGGGAAGTAGGAGATTTTTTCAGAGTAGGAGAGCTTGGAGGAGTAAGAGAGATTGGGAGAGTAGGAGAGCTTTGGGGAGTAGGAGAGTTTGTGGGAGTAGGAGAGCTTGGGGGAGTAAGAGAGCTTAGGGGAGTAAGAGAGCTTGGGGGAGTAGGAGAGCTTGGGGGAGTAGGAGAGCGTGGGGGAGTAGGAGCGCTTGGGGGAGTAGGAGAGCTTGGGGAGAAGGAGAGCTTGGGGGAGTAGGAGAACATGGCAGAGTAGGAGAGCTTGGGGGAGTAATAGAGCTTGGGGGAGTAAGAGAGCTTGGCGGAATACGAGAGCTTGGGGGAGTAGGAGAGCTTGGGGGAGTAGGGGAGCTTGGGGAAGTAGAACAAATTGGGGGATTCGGGGAACTTGGGGGAGTAGGAGAACTTGGCAAATTAGGAGAGCTTGGGGGAGTAAGAGATCTTGGGGGAGTAAGAGAGCTTGGGGGAGTGAGAGAGCTTGTGGGAGTAGGATAGCTTGGGGGAGTAGGAGAGCTTTGGGGAGTAGGAGAGCTTGGGGGAGTAAGAGAGCTTGGGGGACTAGGAGAGCTTGGAATAGTAGGAGATCTTGGGGGAGTAGGAGAGCTTGGGGGATAAGGAGAGCTTGGGGGAGTAGGAGAGTTTGGGGGAGTAGGAGAGCTTTGGAGAGTAGGATTGCTTGGCGGAGTAGGATAACTTGGGCCAGTAGGAGAGCTTAGGGGAGTAGGAGAGCTTGGGGGAGTAGGAGAGCTTGGGGGAGTAGGAGAGCTTGGGAGGGTAGGAGAGCTTGGGGGCGTATGACAGCTTAAGGGCGTATGAGAGCTTGGGGGAGTGTGAGAGCTTGGGGTGCATGAGATCTTGGGGAAGTAGGCGATCTTGGGGGAGTAGTAGAGCTTGTGGAAGTGGGAGAAATTGGGCGAGTAGGAGAGCTTGGGGGAGTAAGATAGCTTGGGGGAGTAGGAGAGCTTGGGGAACAGGTGAGCTTTTGGGAATAGGAGAGCTTGGGTGAGTACGAACGCTTGCGGGTGTAGGAGAGCTTGGGGGAGTAGGAGAACTTGGGAGGGTAGGAGAGCTTGGGGGAGTCGGCGAGATTGGGGGAGTAGGAGAGCTTGGGAGGGTAGGAGAGCTTGGGGGCGTATGAGAGCTTGGGGGCGTATGAGAGCTTGGGTGAGTATGAGAGCTTGGGGAAGTAGGAGAGCTTGGAGAAGTAGTAGAGCTTGGGGGAGTGGGAGAGCTTGGGCGAGTAGGAGAGCTTGGGGGAGTAAGAGAGCTTGGGGGAGGAAGAGAGCTTGGGGGAGAAAGAGAGCATGGGGGAGTAAGAGATCTTGGGGGAGTAGGAGAGCTTGGGAGAGTAGGAGAGCTTGGGGGAATGGAGAGTTTGGGGGAGTAGGATAGCTTGGGGCAGTAGGAGCGCTTGGGGGAGTAGGAGAGCTTGGGGAGAAGGAGAGCTTGGGGGAGTAGGAGAACATGGCAGAGTAGGAGAGCTTGGGGGAGTAATAGAGCTTGGGGGAGTAAGAGAGCTTGGGGGAGTGAGAGAGCTTGTGGGAGTAGGAGAGCTTGGGGGAGTAGGAGAGCTTTGGGGAGTAGGAGAGCTTGGGGGAATAAGAGAGCTTGGGGGACTAGGAGAGATTGGAGTAGTAGGAGATCTTGGGGGAGTATGAGAGCTTGGGGGATTAGGAGAGCTTGGGGGAGTAGGAGAGTTTGGGGGAGTAGGAAAGCTTTGGAGAGTAGGATAGCTTGGCGGAGTAGGATGACTTGGGCCAGTAGGAGAGCTTAGGGGAGTAGGAGAGCTTGGGGGAGTAGGAGAGCTTGGGGGAGTAGGAGAGCTTGGGAGGGTAGGAGAGCTTGGGGGCGTATGACAGCTTGGGGGCGTATGAGAGCTTGGGGGAGTGTGAGAGCTTGGGGTGTATGAGAGCTTGGGGAAGTAGGCGATCTTGGGGGAGTAGTAGAGCTTGTGGAAGTGGGAGAAATTGGGCGAGTAGGAGAGCTTGGGGGAGTAAGAGAACTTGCGGAGTAAGAGAGCTTGGGAGAGTAAGAGAGCTTGAGGGAGTAAGAGAGCTTGGGGGAGTAAGAGAGTTGACGGGTGTAAGAGAGCTTGGGGAGTAGGAGAGCTTGGGGGAGTAGGGGAGCTTGGGGGTAGTAGGAGAACTTGGGCGATTAGGAGAGCTTGTGGGAGGAAGAGAGCTTGGGGGAGTAAGAGAGCTTGGGTGAGTAAGAGAGCTTGGGGGCGTAGAAGAGCTTGGGGGAGTAGGAGAGCGTGGGGCAGTAGGAGTGCTTGGGGGAGTAGGAGAGCTTGGGGAGAAGGAGAGCTTGGGGGAGAAGGAGAACATGTCAGAGTAGGAGAGCTTGGGGGAGTAATAGAGCTTGGGGGAGTAAGAGAGCTTGGGGGAGTGCGAGAGCTTGTGGGAGTAGGAGAGCTTGGGGGAGTAGGAGAGCTTTGGGGAGTAGGAGAGCTTGGGGGAGTAGGAGAACCTGGGGGATTCGGGGAGCTTGGGGGAGTAGGAGGACGTGGCACAGTAGGAGAGCTTGGGGGAGTAAGAGAGCTTGGGGGAGTAAGAGAGCTTGGAAAGTAAGAGAGCCCTGGGGAGTAAGAGAGCTTGGGGGAGTGGGAGAGCTTGGGAGAGTAGGAGAGCTTGGGGGAGTAGGAGCGCTTGGGGGAATAGGAGATCTTGGGGGAGTAGGAGATCTTTGGGGAGTAGGAGAGATTGGGGGAGTAGGAGAGCTTGGGAGAGTAGGAGTGCTTGGGGGAGTATGAGATCTTGGGGTGCAGGATATCTTGGGGGACTAGGAGAGTTTGGGGGAGTAGGAGAGCTTGGGGGAGTAGGAGAGCTTGTGGGAGTATGATATATTGGGGGAGTAGGAGAGCTTGGGCGAGTAGGAGAGCTTGGGGGAGTAAGAGAGCTTTGTGGAGTAAGAGAGCTTGGGGAGTAAGAGAGCTTGGGGGAGTAAGAGAGCTTGGGGGAGTGGGAGAGCTTGGGGGAGTAGGAGAGCTTGGGGGAGTAGGAGCGCTTGGGGGAGTAGGAGAGCTTGGGGGAGTAGGAGAGCTTGGGGGAGTAGGAGAGCTTGGGAGAGTCGGAGAGCTTGAGGGAGTAGGAGATCTTGGGGGAGCAGGAGAGTTTGGGGGAGTAGGAGAGCTTGGGGGAGTAGGAGAGCTTGGGGGAGTAGGAGAACTTGGGGGCGTATGAGAGCTTGGGGAGTAGGAGAGTATGGGGGAGTAGGAGAACGTGGGGGAGTAGAGGAGCTTGTGGTAGTAGGAGATCTTGGGCGAGTAGGAGAGCTTGGGGGAGGAAGAGAGCATGGGGGAGTAAGAGAGCTTGGGGGAGTAGGAGAGCTTGGGGAACATGTGAGCTTGTGGGAATAGGAGAGATTGGGGGAGAAGGAGAACTTGGCAGAGTAGGAGAGCTTGGGGGAGTAAGAGAGCTTGGTGGAGAAAGAGAGCTTGGGGGAGTAAGGGAGCTTGGGGGAGTAAGAGAGCTTGCGTGAGTAAGAGAGCTTGGAGGAGTAAGAGAGCTTAGGGGAGTAAGAGAGCTTGGGGGAGCAGTAGAGCTTGGGGGAGTAGGAGAGCTTGGGGCAGTATTATCGCTTGGCGGACTAGGAGAGCTTGGTGCAGAAGGAGAGCTTGGGGGAGTAGGAGAACTTGGCAGAGTAGGAGAGCTTGCGGGAGTCGGCGAGATTGGGGGAGTAGGAGAGCTTGGGAGGGTAGGAGAGCTTGGGCGAGTAGGAGAGCTTGCGGGAGTAAGAGAGCTTGGGGGAGCAAGAGAGCTTGGGGGAGAAAGAGAGCATGGGGGAGTAAGAGAGCTTGGGGGAGTAGGAGAGCTTGGGGGAGTAGGAGAGCTTGGGGGAGTAGGAGAGTTTGGGGGAGTAGGATAGCTTGGGGCAGTAGGAGCGCTTAGGGGAGTAGGAGAGCTTGGGGGAGTAGGAGAGCTTGGGGGAGTAGGAGAGCTTGGGGGAGTAGGAGAGCTTGGAAGAGTAGGAGAGCTTGGCGGAGTAGGAGAACATGGGGCAGTAGGAGAGCTTAGGGGAATATGAGAGCTTGGGGGAGTAGGAGAGCTTGGGAGGGTAGGAGAGCTTGGGGGATTCGGAGAGTTTGGGGGAGTAGGAGGGCTTGGGGCAGTAGGAGCGCTTGGGGGAGTAGGAGAGCTTGGGGGAGATGGAGAGCTTGGGGAAGTAGGAGATTTTTTCAGAGTAGGAGAGCTTGGAGGAGTAAGAGAGATTGGGAGAGTAGGAGAGCTTGGGGAGTAGGAGAGTTTGTGGGAGTAGGAGAGCTTGGGGGAGTAAGAGAGCTTAGGGGAGTAAGAGAGCTTGGGGGAGTAGGAGCGCTTGGGGGAGTAGGAGAGCTTGGGGCAGTAGGAGCGCTTGGGGGAGTAGGAGAGCTTGGGGAGAAGGAGAGCTTGGGGGAGTAGGAGAACATGGCAGAGTAGGAGAGCTTGGGGGAGTAATAGAGCTTGGGGGAGTAAGAGAGCTTGGCGGAATACGAGAGCTTGGGGGAGTAGGAGAGCTTGGGGGAGTAGGGGAGCTTGGGGGAGTAGGACAAATTTGGGGATTTGGGGAACTTGGGGGAGTAGGAGAACTTGGCGAATTAGGAGAGCTTGGGGGAGTAAGAGATCTTGGGGGAGTAAGAGAGCTTGGGGGAGTGAGAGAGCTTGTGGGAGTAGGATAGCTTGGGGGAGTAGGAGAGCTTTGGGGAGTAGGAGAGCTTGGGGGAGTAAGAGAGCTTGGGGGACTAGGAGAGCTTGGAATAGTAGGAGATCTTGGGGGAGTAGGAGAGCTTGGGGGATTAGGAGAGCTTGGGGGAGTAGGAGAGTTTGGGGGAGTAGGAGAGCTTTGGAGAGTAGGATTGCTTGGCGGAGTAGGATAACTTGGGCCAGTAGGAGACCTTAGGGGAGTAGGAGAGCTTGGGGGAGTAGGAGAGCTTGGGGGAGTAGGAGAGCTTGGGAGGGTAGGAGAGCTTGGGGGCGTATGACAGCTTGGGGGAGTATGAGAGCTTGGGGGAGTCGGCGAGATTGGGGGAGTAGGAGAGCTTGGGAGGGTAGGAGAGCTTGGGGGAGTAAGAGAGCTTGGTGGAGAAAGAGAGCTTGGGGGAGTAAGGGAGCTTGGGGGAGTAAGAGAGCTTGCGTGAGTAAGAGAGCTTGGAGGAGTAAGAGAGCTTAGGGGAGTAAGAGAGCTTGGGGGAGCAGTAGAGCTTGGGGGAGTAGGAGAGCTTGGGGCAGTATTATCGCTTGGCGGACTAGGAGAGCTTGGGGGAGAAGGAGAGCTTGGGGGAGTAGGAGAACTTGGCAGAGTAGGAGAGCTTGGGGGAGTCGGCGAGATTGGGGGAGTAGGAGAGCTTGGGAGGGTAGGAGAGCTTGGGCGAGTAGGAGAGCTTGCGGGAGTAAGAGAGCTTGGGGGAGCAAGAGAGCTTGGGGGAGAAAGAGAGCATGGGGGAGTAAGAGAGCTTGGGGGAGTAGGACAGCTTGGGGGAGTAGGAGAGCTTGGGGGAGAAGGAGAGTTTGGGGGAGTAGGATAGCTTGGGGCAGTAGGAGCGCTTGGGGGAGTAGGAGAGCTTGGGGGAGAAGGCGAGCTTGGGGGAGTAGGAGAATCTGTCAGAGTAGGAGAGCTTGGAGGAGTAAGAGAGCTTGGGAGAGAAGGAGAGCTTTGGGGAGGAGGAGAGTTTGTGGGAGTAGGAGAGCTTGGGGGAGTAAGAGAGCTTAGGGGAGTAAGAGAGCTTGGGGGAGTAGGAGAGCTTGGGGGAGTAGGAGAGCTTGGGGGAGTAGGAGAGCTTGGAAGAGTAGGAGAGCTTGGCGGAGTAGGAGAACATGGGGCAGTAGGAGAGCTTAGGGGAATATGAGAGCTTGGGGGAGTAGGAGAGCTTGGGAGGGTAGGAGAGCTTGGGGGATTCGGAGAGTTTGGGGGAGTAGGAGGGCTTGGGGCAGTAGGAGCGCTTGGGGGAGTAGGAGAGCTTGGGGGAGATGGAGAGCTTGGGGAAGTAGGAGATTTTTTCAGAGTAGGAGAGCTTGGAGGAGTAAGAGAGATTGGGAGAGTAGGAGAGCTTTGGGGAGTAGGAGAGTTTGTGGGAGTAGGAGAGCTTGGGGGAGTAAGAGAGCTTAGGGGAGTAAGAGAGCTTGGGGGAGTAGGAGAGCTTGGGGGAGTAGGAGAGCGTGGGGCAGTAGGAGAGCTTGGGGGAGTAGGAGAGCTTGGGGAACAGGTGAGCTTTTGGGAATAGGAGAGCTTGGGGGAGTAGGGGAGCTTGTGGGAGGAAGAGAGCTTGGGGGAGTAAGAGAGCTTGGGGGAGTAAGATAGCTTGGGGGAGTAGGAGAGCTTGGGGAACAGGTGATCTTGTGGGAATAGGAGAGCTTGGGTGAGTACGAACGCTTGCGGGTGTAGGAGAGCTTGAGGGAGAAGGAGAACTTGGCAGAGTAGGAGAGCTTGGGGGAGTAAGAGAGCTTGGGGGAGTAAGAGAGCTTGGTGGAGAAAGAGAGCTTGGGGGAGTAAGAGAGCTTGGGGAAGTTAGAGAGCTTGGCGGAGTAAGAGAGCTTGGGGGAGTAAGAGAGCTTGCGGGTGTAAGAGAGCTTGGGAGAGTAGGATAAATTGGCAGAGTAGGAGAGCTTGGGGGAGTAAGAGAGCTTGGGGGAGTAAGAGAGCTTGGGGTAGTAGGAGAGCTTGGGGGAGTAGGAGTGCTTGGGGGAGTAGGAGAGCTTGGGCGAGTAGGAGAGCTTGGGGGAGTAAGAGAGCTTAGGGGAGTAAGAGAGCTTGGGGGAGCAGTCGAGCTTGGGGGAGAAGGAGAGCTTGGGGCAGTAGGAGAACTTGGCAGAGTAGGAGAGCTTGGAGGAGTAAGAGAGCTTGGGATTGTAAGAGAGCTTGGGGGAGTAAGAGAGCTTGGGGGAATACAAGAGGTTCGGGTAGTAGGAGAGCTTGGGGGACTAGGGGAGCTTGGCGGAGTAGGAGAACCTGGGGGATTCGGGGAGCTTGGGGGAGTAGGAGAACGTGGCACAGTAGGAGAGCTTGGGGGAGTAAGAAAGCTTGGGGGAGTAAGAGAGCTTGGGGGAGTAAGAGAGCTTGGAAAGTAAGAGAGCCCAGGGAGTAAGAGAGCTTGGTGGAGTGGGAGAGCTTGGAAGAGTAGCAGAGCTTGGGGGAGTAAGAGAGCTTGGGGGAGTAGGAGATCTTGGGGGAGTAGGAGTGCTTGGGGGAGTAGGAGAGCTTGGGCGAGTAGGAGAGCTTGGGGGAGTAAGAGAGCTTAGGGGAGTAAGAGAGCTTGGGGGAGCAGTAGAGCTTGGGGGAGTAGGAGAGCTTGGGGCAGTAGGAGCGCTTGGGGGAGTAGGAGAGCTTGGGGGAGAAGGAGAGCTTGGGGCAGTAGGGGAACTTGACAGAGTAGAAGAGCTGGAGGGGTAAGAGAGCTTGGGAGTGTAAGAGAGCTTGGGGGAGTAAGATAGCTTGGGGGAATACGAGAGGTTGAGGGAGTAGGAGAGCTTGGGGGAGTAGGGGAGCTTGGGGGAGTAGGAGAACCTGGGGGGTTCGGGGAGCTTGGGGGAGTAGGAGGACGTGGCACAGTAGGAGAGCTTGGGGGAGTAAGAGAGCTTGGGGGAGTAAGAGAGCTTGTAAATAAGAGAGCCCTGGGGAGTAAGAGAGCTTGGGGGAGTGGGAGAGCTTGGGAGAGTAGGAGAGCTTGGGAGAGTAGGAGCGCTTGGGGGAGTAGGAGATCTTGGGGGAGTAGGAGATCTTGGGGGAGTAGGAGAGATTGGGGGAGTAGGAGAGCTTGGGAGAGTAGGAGTGCTTGGGGGAGTAGGAGATCTTGGGGTGCAGGAGATCTTGGGGGAGTAGGAGAGTTTGGGGGAGTAGGAGAGCTTGGGGGAGTAGGAGAGCTTGTGGGAGTAGGATATCTTGGGGGAGTAGGAGAGCTTGGGCGAGTAGGAGAGCTTGGGGGAGTAAGAGAGCTTTGTGGAGTAAGAGAGCTTGGGGAGTAAGAGAGCTTGGGGGAGTAAGATAGCTTGGGGGAGTGGGAGAGCTTGGGGGAGTAGGAGAGCTTGGGGGAGTAGGAGCGCTTGGGGGAGTAGGAGAGCTTGGGGGAGTAGGAGAGCTTGGGGGAGTAGGAGAGCTTGGGTGAGTCGGAGAGCTTGAGGGAGTAGGAGATCTTGGGGGAGCAGGAGAGTTTGGGGGAGTAGGAGAGCTTGGGGGAGTAGGAGAGCTTGGGGGAGTAGGAGAGCTTGGGGGCGTATGAGAGCTTGGGGGCGTATGAGAGTTTGGGGGAGTGTGAGAGCTTGGGGTGTATGAGAGCTTGGGGTAGTAGGCGAGCTTGGGGCAGTAGTAGAGCTTGTAGGATGGCAGAGCTTGGGCGAGTAGGAGAGCTTGGGGGAGTAAGAGAACTTGGGGGAGGAAGAAAGCTTGGGGGAGAAAGAGAGCTTGGGGGAGCAAGAGAGCTTGGGGGAGTAGGAGAGCTTGGGGGAGTAGGACAGCTTGGGGAGTAGGAGAGTATGGGGGAGTAGGAGAACGTGGGGGAGTAGAGGAGCTAGTGGTAGTAGGAGATCTTGGGCGAGTAGGAGAGCTTGGGGAGGAAGAGAGCATGGGGGAGTAAGAGAGCTTGGGGGAGTAAGATAGCTTGGGGGAGTAGGAGAGCTTGGGGAACATGTGAGCTTGTGGGAATAGGAGAGATTGGGGGAGTATGAGCGCTTGCGGGTGTAGGAGAGCTTGAGGGAGAAGGAGAACTTGGGGGAGTAGGAGAACTTGGGAGGGTAGGAGAGCTTGGGGGAGCAGTAGAGCTTGGGGGAGTAGGAGAGCTTGGGGCAGTATTATCACTTGGCGGACTAGGAGAGCTTGGGGGAGAAGAAGAGCTTGGGGGAGTAGGAGAACTTGGGAGGGTAGGAGAGCTTGGGGGAGTCGGCGAGATTGGGGGAGTAGGAGAGCTTGGGAGGGTAGGAGAGCTTGGGGGCGTATAGAGCTTGGGGGCATATGAGAGCTTGGGTGAGTATGAGAGCTTGGGGAAGTAGGAGAGCTTGGGGACGTAGTAGAGCTTGGGGGAGTGGGAGAGCTTGGGCGAGTAGGAGAGCTTGGGGGAGTAAGAGAGCTTGGGGGAGGAAGAGAGCTTGGGGGAGAAAGAGAGCATGGGGGAGTAAGAGAGCTTGGGGGAGTAGGAGAGCTTGGGGGAGTAGGAGAGCTTGGAGGAGTAGGAGAGTTTGGGGGAGTAGGATAGCTTGAGGCAGTAGGAGCGTTTGGGGGAGTAGGAGAGCTTGGAGGAGAAGGAGAGCTTGGGGGAGTAGGAGAATTTGTCAGAGTAGTAGAGCTTGGAGGAGTAAGAGTGGTTTGGAGAGTAGGAGAGCTTTGGGGAGGAGGAGAGTTCGTGGGAGTAGGAGAGCTTGGGGGAGTAAGAGAGCTTAGGGGAGTAAGAGAGCTTGGGGAAGTAGGAGAGCTTGGGGGAGTAGGAGAGCTTGGGGGAGTAGGAGTGCTTGGAAGAGTAGGAGAGCTTGGCGGAGTAGGAGAACTTGGCGCAGTAGGAGAGCTTAGGGGAATATGAGAGCTTGGTGGAGTAGGAGAGCTTGGGAGGGTAGGAGAGCTTGGGGGAGTCGGAGAGTTTGGGGGAGTAGGAGAGCTTGGGGCAGTAGGAGCGCTTGGGGGAGTAGGAGAGCTTGGGGGAGATGGAGAGCTTGGGGAAGTAGGAGATTTTTTCAGAGTAGGAGAGCTTGGAGGAGTAAGAGAGATTGGGAGAGTAGGAGAGCTTTGGGGAGTAGGAGAGTTTGTGGGAGTAGGAGAGCTTGGGGGAGTAAGAGACCTTCGGGGAGTAAGAGAGCTTGGGGGAGTAGGAGAGCTTGGGGGAGTAGGAGAGCGTGGGGCAGTAGGAGCGCTTGGGGGACTAGGAGAGCTTGGGGAGAAGGAGAGCTTGGGGGAGTAGGAGATCATGGCAGAGTAGGAGAGCTTGGGGGAGTAATAGAGCTTGGGGGAGTAAGAGAGCTTGGCGGAATACGAGATCTTGGGGGAGTATGAGAGCTTGGGGGAGTAGGGGAGCTTGGGGGAGTAGCAGAAATTGGGGGATTCGGGGAACTTGGGGGAGTAGGAAAACTTGGTAAATTAGGAGAGCTTGGGGGAGTAAGAGATCTTGGGGGAGTAAGAGAGCGTGGGGGAGTGAGAGAGCTTGTGGGAGTAGGAGAGCTTGGGGGAGTAGGAGAGCTTTGGGGAGTAGGAGAGCTTGGGGGAGTAAGAGAGCTTGGGGGACTAGGAGAGCTTGGAGTAGTAGGAGATCTTGGGGGAGTAGGAGAGCTTGGGGGATTAGGAGAGCTTGGGGGAGTAGGAGAGTTTGGGGGAGTAGGAGAGCTTTGGAGAGTAGGATAGCTTGGCGGAGTAGGATAACTTGGGCCAGTAGGAGAGCTTAGGGGAGTAGGAGAGCTTGGGGGAGTAGGAGAGCTTGGGGGAGTAGGAGAGCTTGGGAGGGTAGGAGAGCTTGGGGGCGTATGACAGCTTGGGGGCGTATGAGAGCTTGGGGGAGTGTGAGAGCTTGGGGTGTATGAGAGCTTGGGGAAGTAGGCGATCTTGGGGGAGTAGTAGAGCTTGTGGAAGAGGGAGAAATTGGGCGAGTAGGAGAGCTTTGGGGAGTAAGAGAACTTGCGGAGTAAGAGAGCTTGGGAGAGTAAGAGAGCTTCAGGGAGTAAGAGAGCTTGGGGGAGTAAGAGAGCTTGCGGGTGGAAGAGAGCTTGGGGAGTAGGAGAGCTTGGGGGAGTAGGGGAGCTTGGGGGAGTAGGAGACCTTGGGCGAGTAGGAGAGCTTGTGGGAGGAAGAGAGCTTGGGGGAGTAAGAGAGCTTGGGGGAGTAAGATAGCTTGGGGGAGTAGGAGAGCTTGAGGAACAGGTGAGCTTGTGGGAATAGGAGAGCTTGGGTGAGTACGAACGCTTGCGGGTGTAGGAGAGCTTGAGTGAGAAGGAGAACTTGGCAGAGTAGGAGAGCTTGGGGGAGTAAGAGAGCTTGGGGGCGTAAGAGAGCTTGGTGGAGAAAGAGAGCTTGGGGGAGTAAGAGAGCTTGGGGAAGTTAGAGAGCTTGGGGTGTAAGAGAGCTTGGGGGAGTAAGAGAGCTTGCGGGTGTAAGAGAGCTTGGGGGAGTAAGAGAGCTTGGGGTAGTAGGAGAGCTTGGGGGAGTAGGAGTGCTTGGGGGAGTAGGAGAGCTTGGGCGAGTAGGAGAGCTTGGGGGAGTAAGAGAGCTTAGAGGAGTAAGAGAGCTTGGGGGAGCAGTAGAGCTTGGGGGAGAAGGAGAGCTTGGGGCAGTAGGATAACTTGGCAGAGTAGGAGAGCGTGGAGGAGTAAGAGAGCTTGGGATTGTAAGAGAGCTTGGGGGAGTAAGAGAGCTTGGGGGAATACGAGAGGTTGGGGTAGTAGGAGAGCTTGGGGGACTAGGGGAGCTTGGGGGAGTATGAGAACCTGGGGGATTCGGGGAGCTTGGGGGAGTAGGAGAACGTGGCACAGTAGGAGAGCTTGGGGGTGTAAGAGAGCTTGGGGGAGTAAGAGAGCTTGGGGGAGTAAGAGTGCTTGGAAAGTAAGAGAGCCCTGGGGAGTAAGAGAGCTTGGGTGAGTGGGAGAGCTTGGGGGAGTAGCAGAGCTTGGGGGAGTAGGAGCGCTTGGGGGAGTAAGAGAGCTTGGGGGACTAGGAGAGATTGTAGTAGTAGGAGATCTTGGGGGAGTAGGAGTGCTTGGGGGATTAGGAGAGCTTGGGGGAGTAGGAGAGTTTGGGGGAGTAGGAGAGCTTTGGAGAGTAGGATAGCTTGGCGGA
Organism: Pristiophorus japonicus; assembly: GCF_044704955.1. Taxonomy (NCBI): domain Eukaryota; kingdom Metazoa; phylum Chordata; class Chondrichthyes; family Pristiophoridae; genus Pristiophorus; species Pristiophorus japonicus. The sequence continues at coordinate 1,028,658 of NW_027254857.1, read as the reverse complement.
GTAGGATAACTTGGGCCAGTAGGAGAGCTTAGGGGAGTAGGAGAGCTTGGGGGAGTAGGAGAGCTTGGGGGAGTAGGAGAGCTTGGGAGGGTAGGAGAGCTTGGGGGCGTATGACAGCTTGGGGGCGTATGAGAGCTTGGGGGAGTGTGAGAGCTTGGGGTGTATGAGATCTTGGGGAAGTAGGCGATCTTGGGGGAGTAGTAGAGCTTGTGGAAGTGGGAGAAATTGGGCGAGTAGGAGAGCTTGGGGGAGTAAGAGAACTTGCGGAGTAAGAGAGCTTGGGAGAGTAAGAGAGCTTGAGGGAGTAAGAGAGCTTGGGGGAGTAAGAGAGCTTGCGGGTGTAAGAGAGCTTGGGGAGTAGGAGAGCTTGGGGGAGTAGGGGAGCTTGGGGGTAGTAGGAGACCTTGGGCGATTAGGAGAGCTTGTGGGAGGAAGAAAGCTTGGGGGAGTAAGAGAGCTTGGGTGAGTAAGAGAGCTTGGGGGAGTAGAAGAGCTTGGGGGAGTAGGAGAGCGTGGGGCAGTAGGAGCGCTTGGGGGAGTAGGAGAGCTTGGGGAGAAGGAGAGCTTGGGGGAGTAGGAGAACATGGCAGAGTAGGAGAGCTTGGGGGAGTAATAGAGCTTGGGGGAGTAAGAGAGCTTGGGGGAGTGAGAGAGCTTGTGGGAGTAGGAGAGCTTGGGGGAGTAGGAGAGCTTTGGGGAGTAGGAGAGCTTGGGGGAGTAAGAGAGCTTGGGGAACTAGGAGAGATTGGAGTAGCAGGAGATCTTGGGGGAGTAGGAGAGCTTGGGGGATTAGGAGAGCTTGGGGGAATAGGAGAGTTTGGGGGAGTAGGAGAGCTTTGGAGAGTAGGATAGCTTGGCGGAGTAGGATAACTTGGGCCAGTAGGAGAGCTTAGGGGAGTAGGAGAGCTTTGGGGAGTAGGAAAGCTTGGGGGAGTAGGAGAGCTTGGGAGGGTAGGAGAGCTTGGGGGCGTATGACAGCTTGGGGGCCTATGAGAGCTTGGGGGAGTGTGAGAGCTTGGGGTGTATGAGAGCTTGGGGAAGTAGGCGATCTTGGGGGAGTAGTAGAGCTTGTGGAAGTGGGAGAAATTGGGAGAGTAGGAGAGCTTGGGGGAGTAAGAGAACTTGCGGAGTAAGAGAGCTTGGGAGAGTAAGAGAGCTTGAGGGAGTAAGAGAGCTTGGGGGAGTAAGAGAGCTTGCGGGTGTAAGAGAGCTTGGGGAGTAGGAGAGCTTGGGGGAGTAGGGGAGCTTGTGGGAGGAAGAGAGCTTGGGGGAGTAAGAGAGCTTGGGGGAGTAAGATAGCTTGGGGGAGTAGGAGAGCTTGGGGAACAGGTGATCTTGTGGGAATAGGAGAGCTTGGGTGAGTACGAACGCTTGCGGGTGTAGGAGAGCTTGAGGGAGAAGGAGAACTTGGCAGAGTAGGAGAGCTTGGGGGAGTAAGAGAGCTTGGGGGAGTAAGAGAGCTTGGTGGAGAAAGAGAGCTTGGGGGAGTAAGAGAGCTTGGGGAAGTTAGAGAGCTTGGCGGAGTAAGAGAGCTTGGGGGAGTAAGAGAGCTTGCGGGTGTAAGAGAGCTTGGGAGAGTAGGATAAATTGGCAGAGTAGGAGAGCTTGGGGGAGTAAGAGAGCTTGGGGGAGTAAGAGAGCTTGGGGTAGTAGGAGAGCTTGGGGGAGTAGGAGTGCTTGGGGGAGTAGGAGAGCTTGGGCGAGTAGGAGAGCTTGGGGGAGTAAGAGAGCTTAGGGGAGTAAGAGAGCTTGGGGGAGCAGTAGAGCTTGGGGGAGAAGGAGAGCTTGGGGCAGTAGGAGAACTTGGCAGAGTAGGAGAGCTTGGAGGAGTAAGAGAGCTTGGGATTGTAAGAGAGCTTGGGGGAGTAAGAGAGCTTGGGGGAATACGAGAGGTTGGGGTCGTAGGAGAGCTTGGGGGACTAGGGGAGCTTGGGGGAGTAGGAGAACCTGGGGGATTCGGGGAGCTTGGGGGAGTAGGAGAACGTAGCACAGTAGGAGAGCTTGGGGGAGTAAGAGAGCTTGGGGGAGTAAGAGAGCTTGGGGAATAAGAGAGCTTGGAAAGTAAGAGAGCCCTGGGGAGTAAGAGAGCTTGGGGGAGTGGGAGAGCTTGGGGGAGTAGCAGAGCTTGGGGGAGTAGGAGCGCTTGGGGGAGTAAGAGAGCTTGGGGAGTAAGAGAGCTTGGGGGAGTAAGAAATCTTGAGGGAGTAAGAGAAATTGGTGGAGTAAGAGAGCTTGCGGGTTTAAGAGAGCTTGGGGAGTAGAAGAGCTTGGGGGAGTAGGGGAGCTTGGGGGAGTAGGAGACCTTGGGCGGGTATGAGAGCTTGGCGGAGGAAGAGAGCTTGGGGGAGTAAGAGAGCTTGGGGGAGTAAGATAGCTTGGGGGAATAGGAGAGCTTGGGGAACAGGTGAGTTTGTGGGAATAGGAGAGCTTGGGGGAGTACGAGCGCTTGTGGGTGTAGGAGAGCTTGAGGGAGAAGGAGAACTTGGCAGAGTAGGAGAGCTTGGGGGAGTAAGAGAGCTTGGGGGATAAGAGAGCTTGGTGGAGAAAGAGAGCTTGGGGGAGTAAGAGAGCTTGGGGATGTTAGAGAGCTTGGCGGAGTAAGAGAGCTTGGGGGAGTAAGAGAGCTTGCGGGTGTAAGAGAGCTTGGGAGAGTAGGATAAATTGGAAGAGTAGGAGAGCTTGGGGGACTAAGAGAGCTTGGGGGAGTAAGAGAGCTTGGGGTAGTAGGAGAGCTTGGGGGAGTAGGAGTGCTTGGGAGAGTAGGAGAGCTTGGGCGAGTAGGAGAGCTTGGGGGAGTAAGAGAGCTTAGGGGAGTAAGAGAGCTTGGGGGAGCAGTAGAGCTTGGGGGAGAAGGAGAGCTTGGGGCAGTAGGAGAACTTGGCAGAGTAGGAGAGCTTGGAGGAGTAAGAGAGCTTGGGATTGTAAGAGAGCTTGGGGGAGTAAGAGAGCTTGGGGGAATACGAGAGGTTGGGGTAGTAGGAGAGCTTGGGGGAGTAAGATAGCTTGGGGGAGTAGGAGAGCTTGGGGAACAGGTGAGTTTGTGGGAATAGGAGAGCTTGGGGGAGTACGAGCGCTTGTGGGTGTAGGAGATCTTGAGGGAGGAGGAGAACTTGGCAGAGTAAGAGAGCTTGGGGGAGTAAGAGAGCTTGGGGGAGTAAGAGCGCTTGGTGGAGAAAGAGAGCTTGGGGGAGTAAGAGAGCTTGGTGGAGTAAGAGAGCTTGGGGGAGTAAGAGAGCTTTGAGGAGTAAGAGAGCTTGGGGGTGTAAGAGAGCTTGGGGGAGTAGGAGAACTTGGCAGAGGAGGAGAGCTTGGGGGATTTAGAGAGCTTGGGGGAGTAATAGAGCTTGGGGGAGTAAGAGAGCTTGGGGGAGTAGTAGAGCTTGGGGGAGTAGGAGTGCTTGGGGGAGTAGGAGAGCTTGGGCGAGTAGGAGAGCTTGGGGGAGTAAGAGAGCTTAGGGGAGTAAGAGAGCTTGGGGGAGCAGTAGAGCTTGGAGGAGTAGGAGAGCTTGGGGCTGTAGTAGCGCTTGGAGGAGTACGAGAGCTTGGGGGAGAAGGAGAGCTTGGGGGAGTAGGAGAGATTGGCAGAGTAGGAGAGCTTGGAGGAGTAATAGAGCTTGGGGGTGTAAGAGAGCTTCGGGGAGTAAGAGAGCTTGGGGGAATACGAGAGCTTGGGGGAGTAGGAGAGCTTGGCGGATTCGGGGAGCTTGGAGGAGTAGGAGAATTTGGCACAGTAGGAGAGTTTGGGGGAGTAAGAGAGCTTGGGGGAGTAAGAGAGCTTGGGGGAGTAATAGAGATTGGGGGAGTAGGAGAGCTCAGGGGAGTAGGAGAGCTTCCTGGAATAGGATAGGTGGGGGAGTAGGAGAGCTTGGGGGAGTAGGAGAGCTTGCTTGAGTAGGGGAGCATGGGGGAGTAGGAGAGCTTGCGGGAGTAGGAGAGCTTGGGTGAGTAGGAGAGATTGGGGGCGTTAGAGAACTTGGAGGAGGAGGAGAAGGAGAGCTTACCGTAGTAGGACAGCTTGGGGGAGTCGGGTAGCTTGGGGAAGCAGGGGAGCTTACCGGAGTAGGAGAGATTGCTGGAGTAGTAGAGCTTGGGGGAGTAGGAGAGCTTGGGGGAGTAGGAGAGCTTGGGGGAGTAGGAGAGCTTGGGGGAGTAGGACAGCTTGGGGGATTAGGAGAGCTTGCGGGAGTAGGAGAGCTTGGGAGAGTAGGAGAGGTTGGGGAGAAGGAGAACTTCGGGAGAAGGAGAGCAAGGGGGAGAAGGAGAGCAAGGTGGAGAAGGAGAGCTTGGTGGAGAAGGAGAACTTGGGGGAGAAGGAGAGCTTGTGGGAGAAGGAGAGATTTGGGGCGTAGGAGAGCTTGGGGGAGTAGGAGAGCTTGGGGCAATAGGAGTACTTGGGGGAGTGGGAGAGCTTGGTTGAGTAGAATAGCTTGGGGGAGTAGGAGAGCTTGGGGGATTGGAGAGCCTGGGGGAGTAGGAGAGCCTGTGGGTGTATGAGAGCCTGGGGGAGTATGAGAGGCTGGAGGAGTATCAGAGGCTGGGAGAGTATGAGAGGCTGGGGTAGTATGAGAGGCTGTGGGAGTATGAGAGGCTTGGGGAGTATGAGAGCCTGGGGGAGTATGACAGACTGGGGGAGTATGAGATCCTATTAGTGTATGAGAGCCTGGGGGAGTATCAGAGCCCTGGGGGAGTATGAGAGCCTGGGAGAGAATGAGAGGCTGGGGGAGTATGAGAGGCTGGGGGAGAATGAGAGCCTGGGGGAGTATGAGAGCTTGGTGGAGTAGGAGAGCTTGGGGGAGTAGGAGAGCTCGGGGGAGTAGGAGAGCTTGGGGGATTAGGAGAGCTTGGGGGAGTAGGAGAGCTTGGGGGAGTAGGAGATCTTGGGGGAGTAGGAGAGCTTGGGGGTTTAGGAGAGCTTGAGGGCGTAGGAGAACTTGCGGGAGTAGGAGAGCTTAGGAGAGTAGGAGAGCTTGGCGGAATAGGAGAACTTGGGGCAGTAGGAGAGCTTAGGGGAGTAGGAGAGCTTGGGGGAGTCGGAGAACTTGGGAGGGAAGGAGAGCTTGGGGGAGGGAGTCGGTGAGATTGGGGGAGTAGGAGAGCTTGGGAGGGTAGGAGAGCTTGGGGGGGTATGAGAGCTTGGGGGCGTATGAGAGCTTGGGTGAGTATGAGAGCTTGGGGAAGTAGGAGAGCTTGGGGAAGTAGTAGAGCTTGGGGGAGTGGGAGAGCTTGGGCGAGTAGGAGAGCTTGGGGGAGTAAGAGAGCTTGGGGGAGGAAGAGAGCTTGGGGGAGAAAGAGAGCCTGGGGGAGTAAGAGAGCTTGGGGGAGTACGAGAGCTTCGGTGGGTAGGAGAGCTTTGGGGAGTAGGAGAGTTTGGGGGTGTAGGATAGCTTGGGGCAGTAGGAGCGCTTGGGGGAGTAGGAGAGTTTGTGGGAGTAGGAGAGCTTGGGGGAGTAAGAGAGCTTAGGGGAGTAAGAGAGCTTGGGGGAGTAGGAGAGCTTGGGGGAGTAGGAGAACTTGGGGGAGTAGGAGAACTTGGGGCAGTAGGAGAGCTTGGGAGGGTAGGAGAGCTTGGGGGAGTCGGCGAGATTGGGGGAGTAGGAGAGCTTGGGAGGGTAGGAGAGCTTGGGGGCGTATGAGAGCTTTGGGGCATATGAGAGCTTGGGTGAGTATGAGAGCTTGGGGAAGTAGGAGAGCTTGGAGAAGTAGTAGAGCTTGGGGGAGTGGGAGAGCTTGGGCGAGTAGGAGAGCTTGGGGGAGTAAGAGAGCTTGGGGGAGGAAGAGAGCTTGGGGGAGAAAGAGAGCATGGGGGAGTAAGAGATCTTGGGGGAGTAGGAGAGCTTGGGGAGAAGGAGAGCTTGGGGGAGTAGGAGAACATGGCAGAGTAGGAGAGCTTGGGGGAGTAATAGAGCTTGGGGGAGTAAGAGAGCTTGGGGGAGTGAGAGAGCTTGTGGGAGTAGGAGAGCTTGGGGGAGTAGGAGAGCTTTGGGGAGTAGGAGAGCTTGGGGGAATAAGAGAGCTTGGGGGACTAGGAGAGATTGGAGTAGTAGGAGATCTTGGGGGAGTATGAGAGCTTGGGGGATTAGGAGAGCTTGGGGGAGTAGGAGAGTTTGGGGGAGTAGGAAAGCTTTGGAGAGTAGGATAGCTTGGCGGAGTAGGATGACTTGGGCCAGTAGGAGAGCTTAGGGGAGTAGGAGAGCTTGGGGGAGTAGGAGAGCTTGGGGGAGTAGGAGAGCTTGGGAGGGTAGGAGAGCTTGGGGGCGTATGACAGCTTGGGGGCGTATGAGAGCTTGGGGGAGTGTGAGAGCTTGGGGTGTATGAGAGCTTGGGGAAGTAGGCGATCTTGGGGGAGTAGTAGAGCTTGTGGAAGTGGGAGAAATTGGGCGAGTAGGAGAGCTTGGGGGAGTAAGAGAACTTGCGGAGTAAGAGAGCTTGGGAGAGTAAGAGAGCTTGAGGGAGTAAGAGAGCTTGGGGGAGTAAGAGAGCTTGCGGGTGTAAGAGAGCTTGGGGAGTAGGAGAGCTTGGGGGAGTAGGGGAGCTTGGGGGTAGTAGGAGACCTTGGGCGATTAGGATAGCTTGTGGGAGGAAGAGAGCTTGGGGGAGTAAGAGAGCTTGGGTGAGTAAGAGAGCTTGGGGGAGTAGAAGAGCTTGGGGGAGTAGGAGAGCGTGGGGCAGTAGGAGCGCTTGGGGGAGTAGGAGAGCTTGGGGAGAAGGAGAGCTTGGGGGAGTAGGAGAACATGGCAGAGTAGGAGAGCTTGGGGGAGTAATAGATCTTGGGGGAGTAAGAGAGCTTGGGGGAGTGCGAGAGCTTGTGGGAGTAGGAGAGCTTGGGGGAGTAGGAGAGCTTTGGGGAGTAGGAGAGCTTGTGGGAGTAAGAGAGCTTGGGGGACTAGGAGAGATTGGAGTAGTAGGAGATCTTGGGGGAGTAGGAGAACCTGGGGGATTCGGGGAGCTTGGGGGAGTAGGAGGACGTGGCACAGTAGGAGAGCTTGGGGGAGTAAGAGAGCTTGGGGAATAAGAGAGCTTGGAAAGTAAGAGAGCCCTGGGGAGTAAGAGAGCTTGGGGGAGTGGGAGAGCTTGGGAGAGTAGGAGAGCTTGGGGGAGTAGGAGCGCTTGGGGGAGTAGGAGATCTTGGGGGAGTAGGAGATCTTTGGGGAGTAGGAGAGATTGGGGGAGTAGGAGAGCTTGGGAGAGTAGGAGTGCTTGGGGGAGTATGAGATCTTGGGGTGCAGGATATCTTGGGGGAGTAGGAGAGTTTGGGGGAGTAGGAGAGCTTGGGGGAGTAGGAGAGCTTGTGGGAGTATGATATATTGGGGGAGTAGGAGAGCTTGGGCGAGTAGGAGAGCTTGGGGGAGTAAGAGAGCTTTGTGGAGTAAGAGAGCTTGGGGAGTAAGAGAGCTTGGGGGAGTAAGAGAGCTTGGGGGAGTGGGAGAGCTTGGGGGAGTAGGAGAGCTTGGGGGAGTAGGAGCGCTTGGGGGAGTAGGAGAGCTTGGGGGAGTAGGAGAGCTTGGGGGAGTAGGAGAGCTTGGGAGAGTCGGAGAGCTTGAGGGAGTAGGAGATCTTGGGGGAGCAGGAGAGTTTGGGGGAGTAGGAGAGCTTGGGGGAGTAGGAGAGCTTGGGGGAGTAGGAGAGCTTGGGGGCGTATGAGAGCTTGGGGAGTAGGAGAGTATGGGGGAGTAGGAGAACGTGGGGGAGTAGAGGAGCTTGTGGTAGTAGGAGATCTTGGGCGAGTAGGAGAGCTTGGGGGAGGAAGAGAGCATGGGGGAGTAAGAGAGCTTGGGGGAGTAGGAGAGCTTGTGGAACATGTGAGCTTGTGGGAATAGGAGAGATTGGGGGAGAAGGAGAACTTGGCAGAGTAGGAGAGCTTGGGGGAGTAAGAGAGCTTGGTGGAGAAAGAGAGCTTGGGGGAGTAAGGGAGCTTGGGGGAGTAAGAGAGCTTGCGTGAGTAAGAGAGCTTGGAGGAGTAAGAGAGCTTAGGGGAGTAAGAGAGCTTGGGGGAGCAGTAGAGCTTGGGGGAGTAGGAGAGCTTGGGGCAGTATTATCGCTTGGCGGACTAGGAGAGCTTGGTGGAGAAGGAGAGCTTGGGGGAGTAGGAGAACTTGGCAGAGTAGGAGAGCTTGCGGGAGTCGGCGAGATTGGGGGAGTAGGAGAGCTTGGGAGGGTAGGAGAGCTTGGGCGAGTAGGAGAGCTTGCGGGAGTAAGAGAGCTTGGGGGAGCAAGAGAGCTTGGGGGAGAAAGAGAGCATGGGGGAGTAAGAGAGCTTGGGGGAGTAGGAGAGCTTGGGGGAGTAGGAGAGCTTGGGGGAGTAGGAGAGTTTGGGGGAGTAGGATAGCTTGGGGCAGTAGGAGCGCTTGGGGGAGTAGGAGAGCTTGGGGGAGAAGGAGAGCTTGGGGGAGTAGGAGAATCTGTCAGAGTAGGAGAACTTGGAGGAGTAAGAGAGCTTGGGAGAGAAGGAGAGCTTTGGGGAGGAGGAGAGTTTGTGGGAGTAGGAGAGCTTGGGGGAGTAAGAGAGCTTAGGGGAGTAAGAGAGCTTGGGGCAGTAGGAGAGCTTGGGGGAGTAGGAGAGCTTGGGGGAGTAGGAGAGCTTGGAAGAGTAGGAGAGCTTGGCGGAGTAGGAGAACATGGGGCAGTAGGAGAGCTTAGGGGAATATGAGAGCTTGGGGGAGTAGGAGAGCTTGGGAGGGTAGGAGAGCTTGGGGAAGTAGGAGATTTTTTCAGAGTAGGAGAGCTTGGAGGAGTAAGAGAGATTGGGAGAGTAGGAGAGCTTGGGGAGTAGGAGAGTTTGTGGGAGTAGGAGAGCTTGGGGGAGTAAGAGAGCTTAGGGGAGTAAGAGAGCTTGAGGGAGTAGGAGAGCTTGGGGGAGTAGGAGAGCGTGGGGCAGTAGGAGCGCTTGGGGGAGTAGGAGAGCTTGGGGAGAAGGAGAGCTTGGGGGAGTAGGAGAACATGGCAGAGTAGGAGAGCTTGGGGGAGTAATAGAGCTTGGGGGAGTAAGAGAGCTTGGCGGAATACGAGAGCTTGGGGGAGTAGGAGAGCTTGGGGGAGTAGGGGAGCTTGGGGGAGTAGGACAAATTTGGGGATTCGGGGAACTTGGGGGAGTAGGAGAACTTGGCAAATTAGGAGAGCTTGGGGGAGTAAGAGATCTTGGGGGAGTAAGAGAGCTTGGGGGAGTGAGAGAGCTTGTGGGAGTAGGATAGCTTGGGGGAGTAGGAGAGCTTTGGGGAGTAGGAGAGCTTGGGGGAGTAAGAGAGCTTGGGGGACTAGGAGAGCTTGGAATAGTAGGAGATCTTGGGGGAGTAGGAGAGCTTGGGGGATTAGGAGAGCTTGGGGGAGTAGGAGAGTTTGGGGGAGTAGGAGAGCTTTGGAGAGTAGGATTGCTTGGCGGAGTAGGATAACTTGGGCCAGTAGGAGACCTTAGGGGAGTAGGAGAGCTTGGGGGAGTAGGAGAGCTTAGGGGAGTAGGAGAGCTTGGGAGGGTAGGAGAGCTTGGGGGCGTATGACAGCTTGGGGGAGTATGAGAGCTTGGGGGAGTCGGCGAGATTGGGGGAGTAGGAGAGCTTGGGAGGGTAGGAGAGCTTGGGGGAGTAAGAGAGCTTGGTGGAGAAAGAGAGCTTGGGGGAGTAAGGGAGCTTGGGGGAGTAAGAGAGCTTGCGTGAGTAAGAGAGCTTGGAGGAGTAAGAGAGCTTAGGGGAGTAAGAGAGCTTGGGGGAGCAGTAGAGCTTGGGGGAGTAGGAGAGCTTGGGGCAGTATTATCGCTTGGCGGACTAGGAGAGCTTGGGGGAGAAGGAGAGCTTGGGGGAGTAGGAGAACTTGGCAGAGTAGGAGAGCTTGGGGGAGTCGGCGAGATTGGGGGAGTAGGAGAGCTTGGGAGGGTAGGAGAGCTTGGGCGAGTAGGAGAGCTTGCGGGAGTAAGAGAGCTTGGGGGAGCAAGAGAGCTTGGGGGAGAAAGAGAGCATGGGGGAGTAAGAGAGCTTGGGGGAGTAGGACAGCTTGGGGGAGTAGGAGAGCTTGGGGGAGTAGGAGAGTTTGGGGTGTAGGATAGCTTGGGGCAGTAGGAGCGCTTGGGGGAGTAGGAGAGCTTGGGGGAGAAGGAGAGCTTGGGGGAGTAGGAGAATCTGTCAGAGTAGGAGAGCTTGGAGGAGTAAGAGAGCTTGGGAGAGAAGGAGAGCTTTGGGGAGGAGGAGAGTTTGTGGGAGTAGGAGAGCTTGGGGGAGTAAGAGAGCTTAGGGGAGTAAGAGAGCTTGGGGGAGTAGGAGAGCTTGGGGGAGTAGGAGAGCTTGGGGGAGTAGGAGAGCTTGGAAGAGTAGGAGAGCTTGGCGGAGTAGGAGAACATGGGGCAGTAGGAGAGCTTAGGGGAATATGAGAGCTTGGGGGAGTAGGAGAGCTTGGGAGGGTAGGAGAGCTTGGGGGATTCGGAGAGTTTGGGGGAGTAGGAGGGCTTGGGGCAGTAGGAGCGCTTGGGGGAGTAGGAGAGCTTGGGGGAGATGGAGAGCTTGGGGAAGTAGGAGATTTTTTCAGAGTAGGAGAGCTTGGAGGAGTAAGAGAGATTGGGAGAGTAGGAGAGCTTTGGGGAGTAGGAGAGTTTGTGGGAGTAGGAGAGCTTGGGGGAGTAAGAGAGCTTAGGGGAGTAAGAGAGCTTGGGGGAGTAGGAGAGCTTGGGGGAGTAGGAGAGCGTGGGGGAGTAGGAGCGCTTGGGGGAGTAGGAGAGCTTGGGGAGAAGGAGAGCTTGGGGGAGTAGGAGAACATGGCAGAGTAGGAGAGCTTGGGGGAGTAATAGAGCTTGGGGGAGTAAGAGAGCTTGGCGGAATACGAGAGCTTGGGGGAGTAGGAGAGCTTGGGGGAGTAGGGGAGCTTGGGGAAGTAGGACAAATTGGGGGATTCGGGGAACTTGGGGGAGTAGGAGAACTTGGCAAATTAGGAGAGCTTGGGGGAGTAAGAGATCTTGGGGGAGTAAGAGAGCTTGGGGGAGTGAGAGAGCTTGTGGGAGTAGGATAGCTTGGGGGAGTAGGAGAGCTTTGGGGAGTAGGAGAGCTTGGGGGAGTAAGAGAGCTTGGGGGACTAGGAGAGCTTGGAATAGTAGGAGATCTTGGGGGAGTAGGAGAGCTTGGGGGAGAAAGAGAGCATGGGGGAGTAAGAGAGCTTGGGGGAGTAGGACAGCTTGGGGGAGTAGGAGAGCTTGGGGGAGTAGGAGAGTTTGGGGGAGTAGGATAGCTTGGGGCAGTAGGAGCGCTTGGGGGAGTAGGAGAGCTTGGGGGAGAAGGAGAGCTTGGGGGAGTAGGAGAATCTGTCAGAGTAGGAGAGCTTGGAGGAGTAAGAGAGCTTGGGAGAGAAGGAGAGCTTTGGGGAGGAGGAGAGTTTGTGGGAGTAGGAGAGCTTGGGGGAGTAAGAGAGCTTAGGGGAGTAAGAGAGCTTGGGGGAGTAGGAGAGCTTGGGGGAGTAGGAGAGCTTGGGGGAGTAGGAGAGCTTGGAAGAGTAGGAGAGCTTGGCGGAGTAGGAGAACATGGGGCAGTAGGAGAGCTTAGGGGAATATGAGAGCTTGGGGGAGTAGGAGAGCTTGGGAGGGTAGGAGAGCTTGGGGGATTCGGAGAGTTTGGGGGAGTAGGAGGGCTTGGGGCAGTTGGAGCGCTTGGGGGAGTAGGAGAGCTTGGGGGAGATGGAGAGCTTGGGGAAGTAGGAGATTTTTTCAGAGTAGGAGAGCTTGGAGGAGTAAGAGAGATTGGGAGAGTAGGAGAGCTTTGGGGAGTAGGAGAGTTTGTGGGAGTAGGAGAGCTTGGGGGAGTAAGAGAGCTTAGGGGAGTAAGAGAGCTTGGGGGAGTAGGAGAGCTTGGGGGAGTAGGAGAGCGTGGGGGAGTAGGAGCGCTTGGGGGAGTAGGAGAGCTTGGGGAGAAGGAGAGCTTGGGGGAGTAGGAGAACATGGCAGAGTAGGAGAGCTTGGGGGAGTAATAGAGCTTGGGGGAGTAAGAGAGCTTGGCGGAATACGAGAGCTTGGGGGAGTAGGAGAGCTTGGGGGAGTAGGGGAGCTTGGGGAAGTAGAACAAATTGGGGGATTCGGGGAACTTGGGGGAGTAGGAGAACTTGGCAAATTAGGAGAGCTTGGGGGAGTAAGAGATCTTGGGGGAGTAAGAGAGCTTGGGGGAGTGAGAGAGCTTGTGGGAGTAGGATAGCTTGGGGGAGTAGGAGAGCTTTGGGGAGTAGGAGAGCTTGGGGGAGTAAGAGAGCTTGGGGGACTAGGAGAGCTTGGAATAGTAGGAGATCTTGGGGGAGTAGGAGAGCTTGGGGGATAAGGAGAGCTTGGGGGAGTAGGAGAGTTTGGGGGAGTAGGAGAGCTTTGGAGAGTAGGATTGCTTGGCGGAGTAGGATAACTTGGGCCAGTAGGAGAGCTTAGGGGAGTAGGAGAGCTTGGGGGAGTAGGAGAGCTTGGGGGAGTAGGAGAGCTTGGGAGGGTAGGAGAGCTTGGGGGCGTATGACAGCTTAAGGGCGTATGAGAGCTTGGGGGAGTGTGAGAGCTTGGGGTGCATGAGATCTTGGGGAAGTAGGCGATCTTGGGGGAGTAGTAGAGCTTGTGGAAGTGGGAGAAATTGGGCGAGTAGGAGAGCTTGGGGGAGTAAGATAGCTTGGGGGAGTAGGAGAGCTTGGGGAACAGGTGAGCTTTTGGGAATAGGAGAGCTTGGGTGAGTACGAACGCTTGCGGGTGTAGGAGAGCTTGGGGGAGTAGGAGAACTTGGGAGGGTAGGAGAGCTTGGGGGAGTCGGCGAGATTGGGGGAGTAGGAGAGCTTGGGAGGGTAGGAGAGCTTGGGGGCGTATGAGAGCTTGGGGGCGTATGAGAGCTTGGGTGAGTATGAGAGCTTGGGGAAGTAGGAGAGCTTGGAGAAGTAGTAGAGCTTGGGGGAGTGGGAGAGCTTGGGCGAGTAGGAGAGCTTGGGGGAGTAAGAGAGCTTGGGGGAGGAAGAGAGCTTGGGGGAGAAAGAGAGCATGGGGGAGTAAGAGATCTTGGGGGAGTAGGAGAGCTTGGGAGAGTAGGAGAGCTTGGGGGAATGGAGAGTTTGGGGGAGTAGGATAGCTTGGGGCAGTAGGAGCGCTTGGGGGAGTAGGAGAGCTTGGGGAGAAGGAGAGCTTGGGGGAGTAGGAGAACATGGCAGAGTAGGAGAGCTTGGGGGAGTAATAGAGCTTGGGGGAGTAAGAGAGCTTGGGGGAGTGAGAGAGCTTGTGGGAGTAGGAGAGCTTGGGGGAGTAGGAGAGCTTTGGGGAGTAGGAGAGCTTGGGGGAATAAGAGAGCTTGGGGGACTAGGAGAGATTGGAGTAGTAGGAGATCTTGGGGGAGTATGAGAGCTTGGGGGATTAGGAGAGCTTGGGGGAGTAGGAGAGTTTGGGGGAGTAGGAAAGCTTTGGAGAGTAGGATAGCTTGGCGGAGTAGGATGACTTGGGCCAGTAGGAGAGCTTAGGGGAGTAGGAGAGCTTGGGGGAGTAGGAGAGCTTGGGGGAGTAGGAGAGCTTGGGAGGGTAGGAGAGCTTGGGGGCGTATGACAGCTTGGGGGCGTATGAGAGCTTGGGGGAGTGTGAGAGCTTGGGGTGTATGAGAGCTTGGGGAAGTAGGCGATCTTGGGGGAGTAGTAGAGCTTGTGGAAGTGGGAGAAATTGGGCGAGTAGGAGAGCTTGGGGGAGTAAGAGAACTTGCGGAGTAAGAGAGCTTGGGAGAGTAAGAGAGCTTGAGGGAGTAAGAGAGCTTGGGGGAGTAAGAGAGTTGACGGGTGTAAGAGAGCTTGGGGAGTAGGAGAGCTTGGGGGAGTAGGGGAGCTTGGGGGTAGTAGGAGAACTTGGGCGATTAGGAGAGCTTGTGGGAGGAAGAGAGCTTGGGGGAGTAAGAGAGCTTGGGTGAGTAAGAGAGCTTGGGGGCGTAGAAGAGCTTGGGGGAGTAGGAGAGCGTGGGGCAGTAGGAGTGCTTGGGGGAGTAGGAGAGCTTGGGGAGAAGGAGAGCTTGGGGGAGTAGGAGAACATGGCAGAGTAGGAGAGCTTGGGGGAGTAATAGAGCTTGGGGGAGTAAGAGAGCTTGGGGGAGTGCGAGAGCTTGTGGGAGTAGGAGAGCTTGGGGGAGTAGGAGAGCTTTGGGGAGTAGGAGAGCTTGGGGGAGTAGGAGAACCTGGGGGATTCGGGGAGCTTGGGGGAGTAGGAGGACGTGGCACAGTAGGAGAGCTTGGGGGAGTAAGAGAGCTTGGGGGAGTAAGAGAGCTTGGAAAGTAAGAGAGCCCTGGGGAGTAAGAGAGCTTGGGGGAGTGGGAGAGCTTGGGAGAGTAGGAGAGCTTGGGGGAGTAGGAGCGCTTGGGGGAATAGGAGATCTTGGGGGAGTAGGAGATCTTTGGGGAGTAGGAGAGATTGGGGGAGTAGGAGAGCTTGGGAGAGTAGGAGTGCTTGGGGGAGTATGAGATCTTGGGGTGCAGGATATCTTGGGGGAGTAGGAGAGTTTGGGGGAGTAGGAGAGCTTGGGGGAGTAGGAGAGCTTGTGGGAGTATGATATATTGGGGGAGTAGGAGAGCTTGGGCGAGTAGGAGAGCTTGGGGGAGTAAGAGAGCTTTGTGGAGTAAGAGAGCTTGGGGAGTAAGAGAGCTTGGGGGAGTAAGAGAGCTTGGGGGAGTGGGAGAGCTTGGGGGAGTAGGAGAGCTTGGGGGAGTAGGAGCGCTTGGGGGAGTAGGAGAGCTTGGGGGAGTAGGAGAGCTTGGGGGAGTAGGAGAGCTTGGGAGAGTCGGAGAGCTTGAGGGAGTAGGAGATCTTGGGGGAGCAGGAGAGTTTGGGGGAGTAGGAGAGCTTGGGGGAGTAGGAGAGCTTGGGGGAGTAGGAGAGCTTGGGGGCGTATGAGAGCTTGGGGAGTAGGAGAGTATGGGGGAGTAGGAGAACGTGGGGGAGTAGAGGAGCTTGTGGTAGTAGGAGATCTTGGGCGAGTAGGAGAGCTTGGGGGAGGAAGAGAGCATGGGGGAGTAAGAGAGCTTGGGGGAGTAGGAGAGCTTGGGGAACATGTGAGCTTGTGGGAATAGGAGAGATTGGGGGAGAAGGAGAACTTGGCAGAGTAGGAGAGCTTGGGGGAGTAAGAGAGCTTGGTGGAGAAAGAGAGCTTGGGGGAGTAAGGGAGCTTGGGGGAGTAAGAGAGCTTGCGTGAGTAAGAGAGCTTGGAGGAGTAAGAGAGCTTAGGGGAGTAAGAGAGCTTGGGGGAGCAGTAGAGCTTGGGGGAGTAGGAGAGCTTGGGGCAGTATTATCGCTTGGCGGACTAGGAGAGCTTGGTGCAGAAGGAGAGCTTGGGGGAGTAGGAGAACTTGGCAGAGTAGGAGAGCTTGCGGGAGTCGGCGAGATTGGGGGAGTAGGAGAGCTTGGGAGGGTAGGAGAGCTTGGGCGAGTAGGAGAGCTTGCGGGAGTAAGAGAGCTTGGGGGAGCAAGAGAGCTTGGGGGAGAAAGAGAGCATGGGGGAGTAAGAGAGCTTGGGGGAGTAGGAGAGCTTGGGGGAGTAGGAGAGCTTGGGGGAGTAGGAGAGTTTGGGGGAGTAGGATAGCTTGGGGCAGTAGGAGCGCTTAGGGGAGTAGGAGAGCTTGGGGGAGTAGGAGAGCTTGGGGGAGTAGGAGAGCTTGGGGGAGTAGGAGAGCTTGGAAGAGTAGGAGAGCTTGGCGGAGTAGGAGAACATGGGGCAGTAGGAGAGCTTAGGGGAATATGAGAGCTTGGGGGAGTAGGAGAGCTTGGGAGGGTAGGAGAGCTTGGGGGATTCGGAGAGTTTGGGGGAGTAGGAGGGCTTGGGGCAGTAGGAGCGCTTGGGGGAGTAGGAGAGCTTGGGGGAGATGGAGAGCTTGGGGAAGTAGGAGATTTTTTCAGAGTAGGAGAGCTTGGAGGAGTAAGAGAGATTGGGAGAGTAGGAGAGCTTGGGGAGTAGGAGAGTTTGTGGGAGTAGGAGAGCTTGGGGGAGTAAGAGAGCTTAGGGGAGTAAGAGAGCTTGGGGGAGTAGGAGCGCTTGGGGGAGTAGGAGAGCTTGGGGCAGTAGGAGCGCTTGGGGGAGTAGGAGAGCTTGGGGAGAAGGAGAGCTTGGGGGAGTAGGAGAACATGGCAGAGTAGGAGAGCTTGGGGGAGTAATAGAGCTTGGGGGAGTAAGAGAGCTTGGCGGAATACGAGAGCTTGGGGGAGTAGGAGAGCTTGGGGGAGTAGGGGAGCTTGGGGGAGTAGGACAAATTTGGGGATTTGGGGAACTTGGGGGAGTAGGAGAACTTGGCGAATTAGGAGAGCTTGGGGGAGTAAGAGATCTTGGGGGAGTAAGAGAGCTTGGGGGAGTGAGAGAGCTTGTGGGAGTAGGATAGCTTGGGGGAGTAGGAGAGCTTTGGGGAGTAGGAGAGCTTGGGGGAGTAAGAGAGCTTGGGGGACTAGGAGAGCTTGGAATAGTAGGAGATCTTGGGGGAGTAGGAGAGCTTGGGGGATTAGGAGAGCTTGGGGGAGTAGGAGAGTTTGGGGGAGTAGGAGAGCTTTGGAGAGTAGGATTGCTTGGCGGAGTAGGATAACTTGGGCCAGTAGGAGACCTTAGGGGAGTAGGAGAGCTTGGGGGAGTAGGAGAGCTTGGGGGAGTAGGAGAGCTTGGGAGGGTAGGAGAGCTTGGGGGCGTATGACAGCTTGGGGGAGTATGAGAGCTTGGGGGAGTCGGCGAGATTGGGGGAGTAGGAGAGCTTGGGAGGGTAGGAGAGCTTGGGGGAGTAAGAGAGCTTGGTGGAGAAAGAGAGCTTGGGGGAGTAAGGGAGCTTGGGGGAGTAAGAGAGCTTGCGTGAGTAAGAGAGCTTGGAGGAGTAAGAGAGCTTAGGGGAGTAAGAGAGCTTGGGGGAGCAGTAGAGCTTGGGGGAGTAGGAGAGCTTGGGGCAGTATTATCGCTTGGCGGACTAGGAGAGCTTGGGGGAGAAGGAGAGCTTGGGGGAGTAGGAGAACTTGGCAGAGTAGGAGAGCTTGGGGGAGTCGGCGAGATTGGGGGAGTAGGAGAGCTTGGGAGGGTAGGAGAGCTTGGGCGAGTAGGAGAGCTTGCGGGAGTAAGAGAGCTTGGGGGAGCAAGAGAGCTTGGGGGAGAAAGAGAGCATGGGGGAGTAAGAGAGCTTGGGGGAGTAGGACAGCTTGGGGGAGTAGGAGAGCTTGGGGGAGAAGGAGAGTTTGGGGGAGTAGGATAGCTTGGGGCAGTAGGAGCGCTTGGGGGAGTAGGAGAGCTTGGGGGAGAAGGCGAGCTTGGGGGAGTAGGAGAATCTGTCAGAGTAGGAGAGCTTGGAGGAGTAAGAGAGCTTGGGAGAGAAGGAGAGCTTTGGGGAGGAGGAGAGTTTGTGGGAGTAGGAGAGCTTGGGGGAGTAAGAGAGCTTAGGGGAGTAAGAGAGCTTGGGGGAGTAGGAGAGCTTGGGGGAGTAGGAGAGCTTGGGGGAGTAGGAGAGCTTGGAAGAGTAGGAGAGCTTGGCGGAGTAGGAGAACATGGGGCAGTAGGAGAGCTTAGGGGAATATGAGAGCTTGGGGGAGTAGGAGAGCTTGGGAGGGTAGGAGAGCTTGGGGGATTCGGAGAGTTTGGGGGAGTAGGAGGGCTTGGGGCAGTAGGAGCGCTTGGGGGAGTAGGAGAGCTTGGGGGAGATGGAGAGCTTGGGGAAGTAGGAGATTTTTTCAGAGTAGGAGAGCTTGGAGGAGTAAGAGAGATTGGGAGAGTAGGAGAGCTTTGGGGAGTAGGAGAGTTTGTGGGAGTAGGAGAGCTTGGGGGAGTAAGAGAGCTTAGGCGAGTAAGAGAGCTTGGGGGAGTAGGAGAGCTTGGGGGAGTAGGAGAGCGTGGGGCAGTAGGAGAGCTTGGGGGAGTAGGAGAGCTTGGGGAACAGGTGAGCTTTTGGGAATAGGAGAGCTTGGGGGAGTAGGGGAGCTTGTGGGAGGAAGAGAGCTTGGGGGAGTAAGAGAGCTTGGGGGAGTAAGATAGCTTGGGGGAGTAGGAGAGCTTGGGGAACAGGTGATCTTGTGGGAATAGGAGAGCTTGGGTGAGTACGAACGCTTGCGGGTGTAGGAGAGCTTGAGGGAGAAGGAGAACTTGGCAGAGTAGGAGAGCTTGGGGGAGTAAGAGAGCTTGGGGGAGTAAGAGAGCTTGGTGGAGAAAGAGAGCTTGGGGGAGTAAGAGAGCTTGGGGAAGTTAGAGAGCTTGGCGGAGTAAGAGAGCTTGGGGGAGTAAGAGAGCTTGCGGGTGTAAGAGAGCTTGGGAGAGTAGGATAAATTGGCAGAGTAGGAGAGCTTGGGGGAGTAAGAGAGCTTGGGGGAGTAAGAGAGCTTGGGGTAGTAGGAGAGCTTGGGGGAGTAGGAGTGCTTGGGGGAGTAGGAGAGCTTGGGCGAGTAGGAGAGCTTGGGGGAGTAAGAGAGCTTAGGGGAGTAAGAGAGCTTGGGGGAGCAGTAGAGCTTGGGGGAGAAGGAGAGCTTGGGGCAGTAGGAGAACTTGGCAGAGTAGGAGAGCTTGGAGGAGTAAGAGAGCTTGGGATTGTAAGAGAGCTTGGGGGAGTAAGAGAGCTTGGGGGAATACAAGAGGTTCGGGTAGTAGGAGAGCTTGGGGGACTAGGGGAGCTTGGCGGAGTAGGAGAACCTGGGGGATTCGGGGAGCTTGGGGGAGTAGGAGAACGTGGCACAGTAGGAGAGCTTGGGGGAGTAAGAAAGCTTGGGGGAGTAAGAGAGCTTGGAGGAGTAAGAGAGCTTGGAAAGTAAGAGAGCCCAGGGAGTAAGAGAGCTTGGTGGAGTGGGAGAGCTTGGAAGAGTAGCAGAGCTTGGGGGAGTAAGAGAGCTTGGGGGAGTAGGAGATCTTGGGGGAGTAGGAGTGCTTGGGGGAGTAGGAGAGCTTGGGCGAGTAGGAGAGCTTGGGGGAGTAAGAGAGCTTAGGGGAGTAAGAGAGCTTGGGGGAGCAGTAGAGCTTGGGGGAGTAGGAGAGCTTGGGGCAGTAGGAGCGCTTGGGGGAGTAGGAGAGCTTGGGGGAGAAGGAGAGCTTGGGGCAGTAGGGGAACTTGACAGAGTAGAAGAGCTGGAGGGGTAAGAGAGCTTGGGAGTGTAAGAGAGCTTGGGGGAGTAAGATAGCTTGGGGGAATACGAGAGGTTGAGGGAGTAGGAGAGCTTGGGGGAGTAGGGGAGCTTGGGGGAGTAGGAGAACCTGGGGGGTTCGGGGAGCTTGGGGGAGTAGGAGGACGTGGCACAGTAGGAGAGCTTGGGGGAGTAAGAGAGCTTGGGGGAGTAAGAGAGCTTGTAAATAAGAGAGCCCTGGGGAGTAAGAGAGCTTGGGGGAGTGGGAGAGCTTGGGAGAGTAGGAGAGCTTGGGAGAGTAGGAGCGCTTGGGGGAGTAGGAGATCTTGGGGGAGTAGGAGATCTTGGGGGAGTAGGAGAGATTGGGGGAGTAGGAGAGCTTGGGAGAGTAGAAGTGCTTGGGGGAGTAGGAGATCTTGGGGTGCAGGAGATCTTGGGGGAGTAGGAGAGTTTGGGGGAGTAGGAGAGCTTGGGGGAGTAGGAGAGCTTGTGGGAGTAGGATATCTTGGGGGAGTAGGAGAGCTTGGGCGAGTAGGAGAGCTTGGGGGAGTAAGAGAGCTTTGTGGAGTAAGAGAGCTTGGGGAGTAAGAGAGCTTGGGGGAGTAAGATAGCTTGGGGGAGTGGGAGAGCTTGGGGGAGTAGGAGAGCTTGGGGGAGTAGGAGCGCTTGGGGGAGTAGGAGAGCTTGGGGGAGTAGGAGAGCTTGGGGGAGTAGGAGAGCTTGGGTGAGTCGGAGAGCTTGAGGGAGTAGGAGATCTTGGGGGAGCAGGAGAGTTTGGGGGAGTAGGAGAGCTTGGGGGAGTAGGAGAGCTTGGGGGAGTAGGAGAGCTTGGGGGCGTATGAGAGCTTGGGGGCGTATGAGAGTTTGGGGGAGTGTGAGAGCTTGGGGTGTATGAGAGCTTGGGGTAGTAGGCGAGCTTGGGGCAGTAGTAGAGCTTGTAGGATGGCAGAGCTTGGGCGAGTAGGAGAGCTTGGGGGAGTAAGAGAACTTGGGGGAGGAAGAAAGCTTGGGGGAGAAAGAGAGCTTGGGGGAGCAAGAGAGCTTGGGGGAGTAGGAGAGCTTGGGGGAGTAGGACAGCTTGGGGAGTAGGAGAGTATGGGGGAGTAGGAGAACGTGGGGGAGTAGCGGAGCTAGTGGTAGTAGGAGATCTTGGGCGAGTAGGAGAGCTTGGGGAGGAAGAGAGCATGGGGGAGTAAGAGAGCTTGGGGGAGTAAGATAGCTTGGGGGAGTAGGAGAGCTTGGGGAACATGTGAGCTTGTGGGAATATGAGAGATTGGGGGAGTATGAGCGCTTGCGGGTGTAGGAGAGCTTGAGGGAGAAGGAGAACTTGGGGGAGTAGGAGAACTTGGGAGGGTAGGAGAGCTTGGGGGAGCAGTAGAGCTAGGGGGAGTAGGAGAGCTTGGGGCAGTATTATCACTTGGCGGACTAGGAGAGCTTGGGGGAGAAGGAGAGCTTGGGGGAGTAGGAGAACTTGGGAGGGTAGGAGAGCTTGGGGGAGTCGGCGAGATTGGGGGAGTAGGAGAGCTTGGGAGGGTAGGAGAGCTTGGGGGCGTATAGAGCTTGGGGGCGTATGAGAGCTTGGGTGAGTATGAGAGCTTGGGGAAGTAGGAGAGCTTGGGGACGTAGTAGAGCTTGGGGGAGTGGGAGAGCTTGGGCGAGTAGGAGAGCTTGGGGGAGTAAGAGAGCTTGGGGGAGGAAGAGAGCTTGGGGGAGAAAGAGAGCATGGGGGAGTAAGAGAGCTTGGGGGAGTAGGAGAGCTTGGGGGAGTAGGAGAGCTTGGAGGAGTAGGAGAGTTTGGGGGAGTAGGATAGCTTGAGGCAGTAGGAGCGTTTGGGGGAGTAGGAGAGCTTGGAGGAGAAGGAGAGCTTGGGGGAGTAGGAGAATTTGTCAGAGTAGTAGAGCTTGGAGGAGTAAGAGTGGTTTGGAGAGTAGGAGAGCTTTGGGGAGGAGGAGAGTTCGTGGGAGTAGGAGAGCTTGGGGGAGTAAGAGAGCTTAGGGGAGTAAGAGAGCTTGGGGAAGTAGGAGAGCTTGGGGGAGTAGGAGAGCTTGGGGGAGTAGGAGTGCTTGGAAGAGTAGGAGAGCTTGGCGGAGTAGGAGAACTTGGCGCAGTAGGAGAGCTTAGGGGAATATGAGAGCTTGGTGGAGTAGGAGAGCTTGGGAGGGTAGGAGAGCTTGGGGGAGTCGGAGAGTTTGGGGGAGTAGGAGAGCTTGGGGCAGTAGGAGCGCTTGGGGGAGTAGGAGAGCTTGGGGGAGATGGAGAGCTTGGGGAAGTAGGAGATTTTTTCAGAGTAGGAGAGCTTGGAGGAGTAAGAGAGATTGGGAGAGTAGGAGAGCTTTGGGGAGTAGGAGAGTTTGTGGGAGTAGGAGAGCTTGGGGGAGTAAGAGACCTTCGGGGAGTAAGAGAGCTTGGGGGAGTAGGAGAGCTTGGGGGAGTAGGAGAGCGTGGGGCAGTAGGAGCGCTTGGGGGACTAGGAGAGCTTGGGGAGAAGGAGAGCTTGGGGGAGTAGGAGATCATGGCAGAGTAGGAGAGCTTGGGGGAGTAATAGAGCTTGGGGGAGTAAGAGAGCTTGGCGGAATACGAGATCTTGGGGGAGTATGAGAGCTTGGGGGAGTAGGGGAGCTTGGGGGAGTAGCAGAAATTGGGGGATTCGGGGAACTTGGGGGAGTAGGAAAACTTGGTAAATTAGGAGAGCTTGGGGGAGTAAGAGATCTTGGGGGAGTAAGAGAGCGTGGGGGAGTGAGAGAGCTTGTGGGAGTAGGAGAGCTTGGGGGAGTAGGAGAGCTTTGGGGAGTAGGAGAGCTTGGGGGAGTAAGAGAGCTTGGGGGACTAGGAGAGCTTGGAGTAGTAGGAGATCTTGGGGGAGTAGGAGAGCTTGGGGGATTAGGAGAGCTTGGGGGAGTAGGAGAGTTTGGGGGAGTAGGAGAGCTTTGGAGAGTAGGATAGCTTGGCGGAGTAGGATAACTTGGGCCAGTAGGAGAGCTTAGGGGAGTAGGAGAGCTTGGGGGAGTAGGAGAGCTTGGGGGAGTAGGAGAGCTTGGGAGGGTAGGAGAGCTTGGGGGCGTATGACAGCTTGGGGGCGTATGAGAGCTTGGGGGAGTGTGAGAGCTTGGGGTGTATGAGAGCTTGGGGAAGTAGGCGATCTTGGGGGAGTAGTAGAGCTTGTGGAAGAGGGAGAAATTGGGCGAGTAGGAGAGCTTTGGGGAGTAAGAGAACTTGCGGAGTAAGAGAGCTTGGGAGAGTAAGAGAGCTTCAGGGAGTAAGAGAGCTTGGGGGAGTAAGAGAGCTTGCGGGTGGAAGAGAGCTTGGGGAGTAGGAGAGCTTGGGGGAGTAGGGGAGCTTGGGGGAGTAGGAGACCTTGGGCGAGTAGGAGAGCTTGTGGGAGGAAGAGAGCTTGGGGGAGTAAGAGAGCTTGGGGGAGTAAGATAGCTTGGGGGAGTAGGAGAGCTTGAGGAACAGGTGAGCTTGTGGGAATAGGAGAGCTTGGGTGAGTACGAACGCTTGCGGGTGTAGGAGAGCTTGAGTGAGAAGGAGAACTTGGCAGAGTAGGAGAGCTTGGGGGAGTAAGAGAGCTTGGGGGCGTAAGAGAGCTTGGTGGAGAAAGAGAGCTTGGGGGAGTAAGAGAGCTTGGGGAAGTTAGAGAGCTTGGGGTGTAAGAGAGCTTGGGGGAGTAAGAGAGCTTGCGGGTGTAAGAGAGCATGGGGGAGTAAGAGAGCTTGGGGTAGTAGGAGAGCTTGGGGGAGTAGGAGTGCTTGGGGGAGTAGGAGAGCTTGGGCGAGTAGGAGAGCTTGGGGGAGTAAGAGAGCTTAGAGGAGTAAGAGAGCTTGGGGGAGCAGTAGAGCTTGGGGGAGAAGGAGAGCTTGGGGCAGTAGGAGAACTTGGCAGAGTAGGAGAGCGTGGAGGAGTAAGAGAGCTTGGGATTGTAAGAGAGCTTGGGGGAGTAAGAGAGCTTGGGGGAATACGAGAGGTTGGGGTAGTAGCAGAGCTTGGGGGACTAGGGGAGCTTGGGGGAGTATGAGAACCTGGGGGATTCGGGGAGCTTGGGGGAGTAGGAGAACGTGGCACAGTAGGAGAGCTTGGGGGAGTTAGAGAGCTTGGGGGAGTAAGAGAGCTTGGGGGAGTAAGAGTGCTTGGAAAGTAAGAGAGCCCTGGGGAGTAAGAGAGCTTGGGTGAGTGGGAGAGCTTGGGGGAGTAGCAGAGCTTGGGGGAGTAGGAGCGCTTGGGGGAGTAGGAGAGCTTGGCGGAGTAGGAGAGCTTGAGGGAGTAGGAGAGCTTGGGGGAGTAGGAGAGCTTGGGAGAGTAGGAGTGCTTGGGGGAGTAGGAGATCTTGGGGTGCAGGAGATCTTGGGGGAGTAGGAGAGTTTTGGGGAGTAGGAGAGCTTGGGGGAGTAGGAGAGCTTGTGGGAGTAGGAGAGATTGGAGGAGTAGGAAAGCTTGGGGGATTAGGAGAGTTTGGGGGAGTCAGAGAGCTTGGGGCAGTAGGAGAGCTATGGGGAGTAGGATATCTTGGGGAAGTAGGCGAGCTTGGGCGAGTAGGAGAGCTTGGGGGAGTAAGAGAACTTTGTGGAGTAAGAGAGCTTGGGGAGTAAGAGAGCTTGGGGGAGTAAGAGAGCTTGGGGGAGTGGGAGAGCTTGGGGGAGTAGGAGAGCTTGGGGGAGTAGGAGCGCTTGGGGGAGTAGGAGAGCTTGGGGGAGTAGGAGAGCTTGGGGGAGTAGGAGAGCTTGGGGGAGTAGGAGAGCTTGGGGGAGTGGGAGAGCTTGGGGGAGTAGGAGAGCTTGGGCGAGTAGGAGATCTTGGGGAACAGGTGAGCTTGTGGGAATAGGAGAGCTTGGGGGAGTACGAACGCTTGCGGGTGTAGGAGAGCTTGAGGGAGAAGGAGAACTTGGCAGAGTAGGAGAGCTTGGGGGAGTAAGAGAGCTTGGGGAGGTTAAAGAGCTTGGGGGAGTAAGAGAGCTTGGGGGTGTAAGAGAGCTTGGGAGAGTAGGAGAAATTGGCAGAGTAGGAGAGCTTGGGGGAGTAAGAGAGCATGGGGGAGTAAGAGAGCTTGGGGAAGTAGGAGATCTTGGGGGAGTAGGAGTGCTTGGGGGAGTAGTAGAGCTTGGGCGAGTAGGAGAGCTTGGGGGAGTAAGAGAGCTTAGGGAATAAGAGAGCTTGGGGGAGCAGTAGAGCTTGGGGGAGTAGGAGAGCTTGGTGCAGTAGGAGCGTTTGGGGGAGTAGGAGAGCTTGGGGGAGAAGGAGAGCTTTGGGCAGTAGGAGAACTTGACAGAGTAGGAGAGCTTGGAGGGGTAAGAGAGCTTGGGAGTGTAAGAGAGCTTGGGGGAGTAAGAGAGCTTGGGGGAATACGAGAGGTTGGGGGAGTAGGAGAGCTTGGGGGAGTAGGGGAGCTTGGAGGAGTAGGAGAACCTGGGGTATTCGGGGAGCTTGGGGGAGTAGGAGGACGTGGCACAGTAGGAGAGCTTGGGGGAGTAAGAGAGCTTGGGGGAGTAAGAGAGCTTGGAAAGTAAGAGAGCCCTGGGGAGTAAGAGAGCTTGGGGGAGTGGGAGATTTTGGGAGAGTAGGAGAGCTTGGGGGAGTAGGAGCGCTTGGGGGAGTACGAGATCTTGGGGGAGTAGGAGAGCTTGGGGGAGTAGGAGAGATTGGGGGAGTAGGAGAGATTGGGAGAGTAGGAGTGCTTGGGGGAGTAGGAGAGCTTGGGGGAGTAGGAGAGCTTGGGGGCGTATGAGAGCTTGGGGGCGTATGAGAGTTTGGGGGAGGAAGAAAGCTTGGGGGAGAAAGAGAGCTTGGGGGAGTAAGAGAGCTTGGGGGAGGAGGAGAGCTTGAAGGAGTAGGAGAGCTTGGGGAGTAGGAGAGTATGGTGGAGTAGGAGAACGTGGGGGAGTAGAGGAGCTTGTGGTAGTAGGAGATCTTGGGCGAGTAGGAGAGCTTGGGAGAGGAAGAGAGCATGGGGGAGTAAGAGAGCTTGGGGGAGTAAGATAGCTTGGGGGAGTAGGAGAGCTTGGGGAACATGTGAGATTGTGGGAATAGGAGAGATTGCGGGAGTATGAGCGCTTGCGGGTGTAGGAGAGCTTGAGCGAGAAGGAGAACTTGGCAGAGTAGGAGAGCTTGGGGGAGTAAGAGAGCTTGGTGGAGAAAGAGAGCTTGGGGGAGTAAGGGAGCTTGGGGGAGTAAGAGAGCTTGCGTGAGTAAGAGAGCTTGGGGGAGTAAGAGAGCTTGGGGGTGTAAGAGTGCTTGTGGGAGTAAGAGAGCTTGGGCGAGTAGGAGAGCTTGGAGGAGTAAGAGAGCTTAGGGGAGTAAGAGAGCTTGGGGGAGCAGTAGAGCTTGGGGGAGTAGGAGAGCCTGGGGCAGTATTATCGCTTGGCGGACTAGGAGAGCTTGGGGGAGAAGGAGAGCTTGGGGGAGTAGGAGAACTTGGCAGAGTAGGAGAGCTTGGAGGAGTAAGATAGCTTGGGCGTGTAAGAGAGCTTGGGGGAGTAAGAGTGCTTGGGGGAATACGAGAGCTTGGGAGAGTAGGAGAACTTGGCACAGTAGGAGAGCTTGGGGGAGTAAGAGAGCTTGGCGGAGTAAGAGAGCTTGGGGGAGTAAGAGAGCTTGGGAAGTAAGAGAGATTTGGGGAGTAAGAGAGCTTGGGGGAGTGAGAGAGCTTGGGGGAGTAGGAGAGCTTGGGGGAGTAGGAGCGCTTGGAGGAGTAGGATAGCTTGGGGGAGTAGGAGAGCTTGGGGGAGTAGGAGAGCTTGGGGGAGTAGGAGAGCTTGGGAGAGTAGGAGAGCTTGGGGGAGTAGGAGATATTGGGGGAGTAGGAGATCTTGGGGGAGTAGGAGAGTTTGGGGGAGTAGGAGAGCTTAGGGGAGTAGGAGTGCTTGGAGGAGTAGGACAGCTTGGGAGAGTAGGAGAGCTTTGGGGAATAGGGGAGCTTGTGGGAGTAGGAGAGCTTGGGGGAGTAGGAGAGCTTGGGGGATTAGGAGATCTTGGGGGTGTCAGAGAGCCTGGGGCCGTAGCAGATC